>NC_136699.1:755633-1240522 GCF_947650265.1 Symphodus melops | reverse complement strand
GTGGACTTTTCAGAGCTTCAGTTGTTGAGGACTGAGACGTTGATTGATTCTGTTTCTTTTGATGTTAAAGACACAACAGACATCAGTTCATTACTTGATGTCTACCCAAGCTGTTAGCATTAAGCTAACAAAATAACATCTGCAGGAGCTACAGTGGAAAATTTGCTATAAAAACAAGAACTTCCAGCCATCCATCAATCCAATCCAATCCATCCATCCATCCATCCAACCATCCAGTCATCCAACCATCCAATCATCCATCAATCCAACCATCCAAACATCCATCAATCCATCCATCCAAGAATCCATCCATCCAAGCATCCATCCATCCAACCATCCATCCAGTCATCCAACCATCCAGTCATCCATCAATCCATCCATCCAGTCATCCATCCATCCAACCATCCATCCATCCATCCAGTCATCCATCAATCCATCCATCCAATCAGTCATCCAACCAGTCATCCAAACATCATCCATCCAAACATCCATCAATCCTTCCAGACATCCAACCATCTAACCAACCATTCTATAATCCATCCATCCACCTTTCTGTTTTCTTCAACTTATCCAAATGCAAACACCCCCTTCTCCATCACTTTATGAAAGTGCTTATGATCATCATTAACAGATCTCAGCTTGACGAGCTGAACGTCATCTTGACCGTTTCCTCTTTGAGGATTTGAGGAAGTTTTAGAGGTTAAACATCTTTTTCTGCTTATTCGAGGTCGGGTTTCTGACATCCCTCTCCCCCAGCAACATTATCCAGCCCCTCCTACTGGTGGATCCCCACCAAGCTTTCCAAGACCAGAACTGATATTTCATCCCTCCAGAAAACACTTGGCTCCTTTTCAGTTTCTCAAATTTAGAATAAACGGCGAGCTGTTTCTACTTTTAGTAAAGCGTCCCCTCTCCTCTCTCAGTGTTTTACAGCATTTTCAGTCAAATTAAAAACCATGCACTGTCGACTGTCACAGTTAAACGGCTTCTCTCTGTCGTCTGTCTAATAATCTGCTCAAACATACAGATTACAGCAGATATTCAATCTTTACATGTTGACCTTCCACAAATATTGTTCAGAGAGCTGCAAACAAAATCCATTTAAATGAAGAATTAATGAGAGTGTGCACATATTACACAAATATCTGTTTGAACTGGCGGTGAACCACGGGTTCAGTCTTATGACTCACTATTACACGAAGGCTTTGTAATATATTATGCAACGATGAGAGCCTTTCAGATAGGATGCAGTGTGTGCTTGCTTAAGTGGGAGTAGTGCGCAGAGCAGGAGGGAGGGCGCGCACGTCTGCAAATCATTGACGCAAGTTGCTAGGTGACCAACATGATAGTTGGGAAAGTAGCTTCGGCTACAGCACAATGCATCTGTCCACTAATAGGTAGAAAGCTCTTCTGCTGAGGAGGAGGAGACAAGAAGAAGAGGGTGTTGATGCAATCCTCGGGGGACGGCTCCATGTGGGAGAGTTTAGGCTCGACCAGTGAGGGAGAAGCTGGAGTCCTGCTGGCTGTGTTGTTGTCAGAGCTGTGTTTACATGGACGGGACGGCCGGCTCCTCCCCTTGTGCATAAAAGCTGTTTGAGTCAAGAAGAAGAAGAACATACTCACTGATTATTTGGATGAAGAGTTTTTACATCATTCTGTGTTGGTTTACATGAAGCTAACAAGCTAACTAAAGAGCGCTAACATTAGCACGCTTACAACAACAATGCAGGACAAAGGCAATCTCAGCCGAGGGACAATTTTATCTGCTACCTGTAATTGTTTTTTTTATTTTGTGAACAGCAGAAGGGGGCGTGACCAAACAGCAGTTTGCTTTGGTTTCATGCCGGTGCTCAAAGGTGACATCTACTAGATCTGAGTCTTCCTTTAAAGATTACCAACAATAAAAAGCTACAAGCGTTCCTCTCTCTCTTCCTCCAGTACAATCAATGTGCTGCCATTTGTTGTTGTTATAATGATCCACACAGCCGTGAACCAGCAGGAGACAGATAACAGGACATCCAAACATGCTGATTAGCTTTAGTTAGTGTTTCCGTTCTACCCCGACTTTGGAGTTGACTTTTTCCTGGTGCTGAATTACATAACCCTCCTCTTACAGTTTCACCTTCAGGAACAAAGGAAGTCTCTCCTTGGAAAATATTCCTGAAGAGTGCTTTAGGTCAGCTTGTAAACTTTGACACGTATACGCCTTCTGATTTAACGCGTCTTCAGCAGCGATCGTTTCCTCTGAGGTTTTTTACAGTGCATCCCAGCTTCAGTACATGAATCCTGCTTTTATCAGCCGAGGTGTTGAGGCTTTCAACGAGTGCACCTCGAAAAACGTTTAAGCTGGATGGATTTGCAGGGTCACACGCGGGACTCCAGCGCCCCCTGCAGGGACACACGGGGGACTCCAGCGCCCCCTGCAGGGACACACGGGTGACGTCACTCGAGCTTCAAGCGTTCATACTTCCAGTCTTTAGGCTGGACCCAGAGTGTGCAGGATGGGTTTAGACTTCACTGAAGAAAATGACCCGTAGACCCAAATACTGAAGCTTATAATTGTTTTAAATACGCAAAAGATGCTAACTAGCTTGCTAACTGGCGTAGTTTCCTGGGAGATTTATATCCCAGATAGAAACAAAATGGCCGTATCATTTCTTCTCTGATATTGTTCAGCTCTAGTTGACTTGTGCATTTCTGTAAAAGAAAAAAAAAACAAAAACAAAACAAAGATATGAAAGCTGTTTTAAAGCTTACAAACTTTTCTTCATCCCCCTGAACAGTTTCCAAAGCAGGATGAGAACATTGTGATCACCTGACAAGATATTTTCACGGCGAGGAAAAGTCTGGAGCGGTTGCTTTTTTTTTTTTTTTTTACACTGATGATGGCTGATGGACAAGTCGCTCTCCAGAGACCGTCTTTGTGGGCTTTAATGACATGTTTGTTGTTCGGCTCAGTCATCTCCTTACGTCACTCGCTGCTGCTGCCGCTGGGAGTTTCATCGATTAACAGGCCCCTAAGAACCACCTTGGGATTCTTTAATGAGGCATATTTTCATTGCGCTGCAGAAATACTGTGTGCCATGCTCACCAAGCTAACCAGGCATCACATGCATCTCCTGCTTTCCTCTCCTCCACACCTCCTTATATCCTTTGCAGGATCATTGCAGTTTAATTGCATACAGATTTGAAATTACAATCACACTGATACTCAGTGTGCAAAATCTGCCATGAAGGCATTTTCCTCTGATGGCTCCTTGAGTGTGATCTTCATCTTAGACCCTTTTTTTAGATGTATTTTTTGGCCTTTGTTAAAGAGACAGTGGACAGATATGGAAATCAGGGAGAGAGAGTTGTGATTGACATGCAGGAAGAGGAGGAGGGAAGGAACCCGGGCCGCCCACGTTGAGAACTATAGCCTCCATATATGGGTTAGCGCACGAACCACTGCGCCACCAGCGCCCCCATCTTTGACCCTTTTATTGCACGATGATAAAAAACATATTTTGCACGCAGTGGCTTAGAAACAATTCCCTTTCTGTCTCCTCAACGTCTGTCCTCGAACAAACAAACACACCGAGAGGTCGATGTCAGCCCGGCATTCTTTCTGCAAGTCTGCGCTCGGGGGTCGGAGGTCGCTGGATTTAAAACCAGCAGCACTACAAGAGGAGGCTTTGAAATGAAGAAAGATGAGAGCTGCTGCTCCGCTGAGAAGTGTTTCAGGTTGTTCGTGTCAGCCCAGTCAACTTAACACTGGGGAAGGCTTCTTTTCATGTGAGTTCAAGTACGCTGTGTTGCCTCTGTGCTCTCTCCCTGTGACCTCTCGCTTTCGAAGGCACACACACACACACACACACACACACACACACACACCATCACACACACACACATCATCACACATGGCCTCACAGCCGTCGACTCTGTTTGCTGCATTGAGCATTATGTGAGGTGTGTGTGTGTGTGTGTGTGTGTGTGTGTGTGTGTGTGTGTACACAGTACATGCCGGGGTCAAAGAAAGCCTCCTGGGGCACGGGGCTGATAATCCTCACATACTGTTATAGTTGATAAGTGACGTGCAGCACTGAGGTTGTAGCCGATGGCCAGCGGCGTTTTTAAAAGTCACAAAGTCGGAGTTGCTGCAGAAGCTTCTCCGAGCTTCTATTCCTGCCGGAGACGTTTAAAAACACTCCGTCTGTCCTACACTCAGGGACAGACGGGGGTTTACAAACTGGGGACGAATGACAACAGACCAGCTTCATTTTCATCACCAACCTCGTGAAAACAGTTGTGTAAAAATAATCGGAGCAAATGAGCCAGGAAACGAGTGTCTGGTGAATTTCAAAATAAAACGCACAGATTCCTGATCATATTTTCCATCATTTTATCAAACAAATCAACACGTTTATACCTTTTATCGCTTTACGCTCCAGAAAAAAGACCCAGTGGAGTGTGTCGCACCGTCTGTGTGGATGTGTGTGTCCACACGTGTGTGTTGACACAGCGCAAGGAAGATGTGGGAACAGGACATGTTCTGTAGGTGAAATTATCTTATTATTACTTCTCTTGAAAAGAGCGTTGGTGACTTCAACAGTCCTCTTCTGAAAAGTTGAAACATTTTGAAATAGAAGCGCTCGTGGGCTCTGTGCCTTTTGCAAACCTTCTCCCCACTTTGGGAACACATGAAAAAAGACGCTCAGACAAAAACCTCGAGTGGACTGACGGACGTGAAAGCAGCAGCGGAGCTCGAGGATCTCCCTCAGATTCTTGACGGCCGGTCTCTTCCTGCTCAGACACGACGGTGGATTTCTTTTTGATTTGGATGCAGTCTTTCCAGGGCATGAAATATTTTAAACATGACTGAGCGAGTCGAGTTAATTAGCCACATGGAAAACTGCAGCATCCTCACAAAACGCTTTGTTCAGAGGAAGTCGTGCTCAGCGGATCTGTCTGAGGTTTGGCCGTTATCACAAACGTCCGAGGCCTGAAACCATCTGTGGGTCGGGGAATAATCCTTTACTTCCATCTGTGTGCGAGTCTGTGCATCCGTCCTTTCCTTCCATCCAGCCATGTGATTATCATCTGCTTACCGTGCTCTTCTTTATCCCCATTTCTCTTTTTTTCTTTAAACACTTTTATCTTGATAAATACTCGTGAGGTAATCAGACACAGGTGAGACGAGAACAGAGACGTTTCCAGGAAACCTTAAAGACAAAGTGAAACAGGAGAAACTAAAACTCTGAAATACAAAATGAAACCATGAGCGTCTCATTAAAAGGATGTGTGCAGAGTTGATCGTTTATTGTTCCATCTGCAGAGGAGAGTAATCTTGTCTTTGTCCATGCAGCCATTACGATGTCCCACATGGGTTACATAGACATGGAAGTTGTCGTCCTCCTGAGAAGATATCGTGTGCAGTGTGGTGTGAATATTATCATCATGTACAGACACTATGACACCCGAGAGGCAGAGACCTCCTCAGCATGTTTCCACAACCTGCAGAATTATACTCCAACAAACACCTTCTTTTCTGTGAGATAGAGCGAATGAAAGAGAGGAGAGATAAGGAGGCTATTTTTAAGTTTAAAGCCCCCGCAGTCAATGGGGAGGGGTGGGGGGCGGTTTATCCTGGGTACCAGCCTTTCTTCCCAAACTTAGTATGTCAAGTATACAATCCGTTTATCTCCAAACCATCCCACACATGGAAAATAGAGAGCGCTGAGGGATTGACTCTGTGAGAATGCTGCTGGTGTTAGTGGACGGGCAGCACGGTGGGATCGTCCTGGAAGAAGACGCCGCTTCACAAAGGACCGCTTACGTTTCATCTTTTCAATCAAGAATAAGAATAACACACAAGTCTGCAGTTAATGATTTTCTAACATGCTGATTCATTGTTTTGGCCAGTTGTTGGATAAAAAAATGCGTAAAGGAGCGATTTGTAACTCTGCCCCCCTAGTGTTTAAAATGAGTACTGCAGTCTAAACTCTAATCATCACAGAGAGCTGTCTCCGCCCCTCCTCTCACACAGGTCAGCATGTGGTGGACACTGTAGCTTCAGTGTTTAGCCAGCTCTGCATGTGGTGGACACTGTAGCTTCAGTGTTTAGCCAGCTCTGCATGTGGTGGACACTGTAGCTTCAGTGTTAAGCCAGCTCTGCATGTAGAGACACTGTAGCTTCAGTGTTTAGCCAGCTCTACATGTTGTGGACACTGTAGCTTCAGTGTTTAGCCAGCTCTGCATGTAGAGACACTGTAGCTTCAGTGTTTAGCCAGCTCTACATGTGGTGGACACTGTAGCTTCAGTGTTTAGCCAGCTCTGCATGTAGAGACACTGTATCTTCAGTGTTTAGCCAGCTCTGCATGTGGTGGACACTGTAGCTTCAGTGTTTAGCCAGCTCTGCATGTGGTGGACACTGTAGCTTCAGTGTTTAGCCAACTCTGCATGTAGAGACACTGTAGCTTCAGTGTTTAGCCAGCTCTGCATGGGTCTGTAAAGCTTTCTGCGTTCTAACCTCTCTCCATGTTTCATCTCCAACATTGATCCTAGTTTGAGCAGCTTTCTGCTGCTGGAGCTTATTAGAAACATGCAGAGGGCCTTCTTTGCCATAAATTAGGCAAGACATATCAATTTCGCAGGCAGGTAATTGGACATGGAGCTTTGCCACGGGTGGTCAAAACCCCTGAAGCTCTGAACTCATTTGTTGGGATGCAGAGCGCCTTGTCGGGGTCACGGGAGTGGAAAATCTGCCTCCTCGCTCCTCCCAGCTTCAGACCTGCTCTGATATCACTCCATCTTCCATCAGATTCACCTCTTTACTTCAGAGCCGGCTCAAAGCAACATCATGAAGACCTTCAGTGAGCACAAAACACAACGCTGCTTTGACACCTCCCACACTTTAGCAGTAAGGAGGACATTGAGTCCCTTGAAGGATATTTTCTCTTTGCCCCGTCATTAAAAAGGACTTATAATTTCACCTCTGAATCCTCCAACGTAAAGGTTACAGCCTCGGCTACACGTGTCACTATTTCTTCTCTTTTTTCCACGGTGCAGAGTTGGCCTTTTTGTGCGAGGTCCGCCTCGTCCGTCGGTTTATGTAACCGCCATGTGAAGGAAATATCACTCTGTGGATTCAGTGAGGCTGAGCCTTTGTAATCCTCGGCACAGATACTTTTACAAATCCTGTATTTAATTAGATTTCCCCATTTAGTCATTCGCAGTCAGAGGCCTAATTCCCGCATAATGCCGACAGTGAGAGTGTGTTCCTGGCAAGCTGCTGGATTGGGTCCTGTGTTCTACTTCAGTGTGTAATGGTCCAAGGAGTTCACCTCACATATCCCTTCTCGGTTCCTTCTGAGGCGAGCAGAACAGCGGCTGGCTTAGCAAGTGTTTTATTTTCTTCATCAGAAGATCAGTGTCCGACAGGGAATTATTAGGACCCTTGAAGTTTGTTCTCCTGTAGCGGAGCTAATGTGACAGATTAGGAAGTCAGAGTAACGTGGAGACAAACCGAGGACAGCAGGAGACAGCAGGAGTCCGATAATCAGGACAGTGACGGCAGGTAAAGAATGCTGCCACGGGTCGGATTCGAACCCGGACTGTTCACTCGGGGGGGTTACATCCTCCCAATATGGAGGCCGAACACGAACCACTAGGCCACCAGCGCCACATTCACCTGCACCCATTGTACACTAAAGCTCTGCTACATCTCAAAGATGCACAGCGCTCACTGCAGGCATGTGTTAAATAGAACGACCGGGACAGGAAGTCAGACAAATCCATTTCAACATAAAACACAACATACACAGTTAGTTAAAAACGGGCTCCGAATGAACAAAAAAAAAAATCTTCAGAAAGACAAAGCAACATGTTGTTCTCTTTATGTGATCTTGTAGTTCTTCATCGTGGTTAAGGTCACATAATACATCCTACCTTTGTTATTAAATCATAATAAGAGCAGAAGAAATATCATATTGTTCTTTACGTCTTGTGTCGCTCTCGTTAAAACAGAATTATAAGTTATTTACTGGTGAAGTTACTTTAAGTAAAGTGTCTTTACGTTACATAAAGGAGACTTTAATATTTGATCAAAGGTTCTGCGAGTGTCTCTTTAGTCTTGTGAAGAACATTGAACATTGATGAAGTTTAGTAACTCTCTGCAGGTCAAACTGGTTTACCAGCAGTCAGAGGTGCAGCGAGGCGTCGCTGTACTGACGACTCCATCGTCACTGCACACAGGTTAAAAGTCGAAGCGCTGCGGGAGCTGAAACAAACAACGTTTCAGCCGGTGTCATGTCTCTCTCTCTCTCTTTAGCCTCACTTCTTCAGGTCGTTTCAGGTCCTGCAGCTCCGCGGCGAAGGCTAAACAATGCTGACACATCACTTTCAAATCCGGCCCCCCGGCCGTGTCGAGTGTTCCCGAGAAGTGCCTCAGAGAGACTCAAAGCGCTTTAAATTATCCTCCCATTTTTGTCTTGAGGAGTAGATTTTAGGTGGAATATATTACACATGACAGATCATGCATAATGAAAAGTAATCGTCTGTGTATACTCACATTTTAGAGTTTGAGACCCCCCTCCCCCAGGTACTGGCTTAAGGTTCAAAACCTGCACCTCTCTCTCTCTCTCTCTCTCCTCCATGCAATAAAGGAAAAAGGCCTTGTTTAGTTTTTAAATGGAGGAGATGAACAGTAAAATGAAAAGTGCTGCAGCTCTACAAAGTCTTTAAGCTCTTTTTGCCCTGCAGGACGTCGGCGCCGTCACGTGACTGAAAGCTATGAATATGCCTTTCTGTAACCCGGCGTTGGGGCTCGTGTCTGATGATGATGAAGATGATGACAGTGCAGCCTGTGGAAACACGGCCGTTCGAATAGAGCGGAGAGAGAACTTTGAGTATTTAAGTGGCGATCCTGGCGCCGGCGTCGTCAGCGTCGTCCTCGTTAGTTTCAGACAAAGTCCGAGGCTGCTCAACCTGCCTTTCAACGACAACAGAGCTCTGCTCTCATTGATTTTCTGACACACTGGAAGGTTTAATTACACCTCGCGGTCCTAAAGGCGATGCTGATCACATAATTACACAGAGAATTCGGAGCGTCAACAGCAACCCGGCCGGCGTTTAAAAGAACCTCTGAAGTCATCTGACGAGCGAGCGGCTCGATAACATCGATTGGAACGTAAGCTGCAGTAAATATTTCCTCCAAGCAAATAAAGGTTCTTCTGGTGCGATATTAATCTCAGTTTTATTCATCAATCTCGTGAATGTATGATGTTCCTCTGCCTGGAGTCGGTCCTTTGACATCACTTCCTGTTCAGTCACACGCTCACAGCGTCCCACCGACACAGGATGATTGACACCCGAGCCGATGCCCTGATCTTCCCCTCGAGGCTTCTATACTGTACCTCCATCATCGCAGCTATTATTAGCTTTAGCCATAATTTATTATTGATTTCGGGGAGTTTAGTCGCTCTCCCCTTAAATCCATGACGTCTTTAGAAGAGTCGTGTTTGAAAGATGAAGCCCCCGGTGCAGCGCCGTCGATAACGGCCCTGCAGACGCTGTGAAACAACGGTGAGATTTTTACTCCCGTCAATGCTGCAGATGAACATTTCTCTACACACGGCGCTGTGGCGATTTTATCTCAAGGCCTCCTATTGATAGTTCCCTCCTTTCAAACCGATAGCTTGAATAGAAAGTCGTTTCTGCTCTGTTAATAACGAACGGAGCAAATTCAGACGTTCTTGGATGCACCTGCTTAAAGGGCAACTTTACTCTCGCCGTCGGCTAATAGACTGAACATTTCTGATTTTGAAGGCTGTTGAGAGATAACCTTTAAAAGTGGTGAGTTGCTCCTGATGAAACAGAGTTTGCAGGGAGAGTTAAAGGAACATACGTTTAGTAATTGGATTCAACAATAGGCCCTCCTGTGCTCCACAGATAAGTCCAAACAGAGAACGGTTCCCACCTCTGCTAAAGAGGACTTGCGTTCCCGATCTAGGAAAAGGTCGTCTCATTATCTCACTTCACATAATTCATCTGCAGTCTTTTGTTTGACGGCCGATCTATGAAACGAGACAGAGGCAGAGCTTTGTTTGCAAAACATCCAGCACAGACACCAACTTTCTCCCTGCAGACGAGCTCAGCTGATTCATCCCCGTCTCTGAAATATTCATTGCCAACAATCAATGCAATGACTCATAGCGGAGTGGAGGAGAGAGAGAGAGAGAGGTGCGTCTCTACTCGGAAGTCTGAAGCTCAGCTGGACCATCTATGAAAAATAAAGTCATGTAGTTCGCCGAAGACGAAACACATATCTCATGCTGTACATGTCGAGGAGTTCTGAAATGTGTTTCTGCAGAAACAGGAGATAAGATTTAACCCCTCGTTTATTCCTCTGAGGAGTCGGCATCACTTCAGCCACAGAACGATTCACCTTTTAAACATGTTTATTCAACGTGCAGGAACACCGGTGCTGTTACATTTATCCCTGACAAACTGCTCCTCGTGTTTTTTGCTGAATGCTGATGTGCAGCACCTGTCCTCAGGAGGCTTTAGGAAATGAAGACAAATAAAAAGGAGGCTGAGAAAGAGACAGATGTTTGTTCTCCTCCAGCTTTGATTTGACACCTCGTGTTAAAAACATTCACACTGTGTTGAGTTTCAGTTCTGGGGGTCGGGGGGGGGGTCGACCCTTCCAGAGATTTGCTCCAACGACAGCGAAGGCTGAATGTTGACCCGAGTGGAATCCTCACGTCTCGTCGTGCACCGTTTAGGACGTTCCCGTCAGTGTCGAGTCAGTTATCAGGAAACTGGAGAAACAAATTATTGATATGAAAGCTTGATGTAATGCAAACATGCTCGCAGCCTCCGTGAGCGGTGACCGTCTCGTCCATGATGTACACGACAAACTTTAAAACTCTCTGTCCACTTAACAGAGCCCTCACACACAGGCTGTTGAATCATGCTGCCTTTGCACTACAGTTCATGTGTTTAATGGAATAAATATCGTGCTGTGCTTTTAACGATGTGTTTCTGCACATTTTATTGTCTTACACATTTTCTCTACATTTTTCCCGTTTTATTGCTTTTCTGTTTCCTGCTGTGGACCGCTCTCATTTCACTTTAACAAACTCTCAGACAGCTCAGCTGACCAATCCAGAGTCAGATCCACCTGATGACATCACACATTGACCTTTTAACATCCTGTCCTAACCTTCGCTCTACACGAAGGGGCCTTATACTGTATTTCTAAATTGTTAGGGTGTTTGATTAATTTGATTTAGTTTGGTCCGTCTGAAGATTTCTACTTATTCCATGGATCGTCGTCAGCTCACAGAGGACAGTTGTAAACACATTTTCTTGCATCTGAAATCACAGAAGTGAATGCAAATGACAGATGACAAAGACAGTCTCCCTGTGACCAATAGTATCACCTGCAGATGAAACAATCCGACCACACTGAGTCAGCCTCCTCCAGTATGCGCCGTAAAATCTGAATGTTTCAACCCCTCCAATTTAGTGTTTATTTCCCAATTCTTTCAAACCTAAAAGCTTTCCAACATGACAGATCTCTAATGATATGCCTGATACGCCGATAACGAGCCTTTCACTGCACACAAAGCCAACACCGTGTTTTTCATCACATACCGGCCCCTCGCTGCTCAAACGTCTCAACAATCTTTATCAATCAACTATAAATGAGCCAGGCTAATTAGTAGGTAGCCAAAGGGTATCTGCAAACATTCATATTCTTCACTATCAACACGGCATCCAGACGCTGTATTGTGTGTGCACGAGGAGTGAAGCACCCTGGGATGTTCTGCAACCTCAACCTCGGGCCGTGCATGGAGGAGAGGAGCGAGTCCGGGCGACGCTGTAAAATGCACCGACGTGACGGCGAACACTTTTCCCTTTTTTATTGTTCTGAGTGAAGCTGAAGGCAATTACACATCAAGTATTTGGCTTGATTAGAGTGATACCTCAGGGCAGCCTCGGGCAACATAATGAGCTCATTTTTCCCAAAGTGGAAATGTGACGAGCATGTGTGCACACATTTAAGACCGACTCCGTGCACGCTCACGGAAAACAACTGTAGACCAAAATATGCAAATTCAGTCGAGATCAAGTTGGTGAAAGCGTTTCCACGACACCACTGCCAGAGAAACGTGGCGAGTGATGAGACAGCGGGTGACAAACACCTGCCTGTGCTGAGGGCGATTTATTCATCCCGTCTCCAGAACTCCCAGAGGATGCCGAGGTTGATGTGACAAACAACACGAGCACCTTTGTTTGAACGTCTCTCTCTCTCTTTCAGACGCCCCGGTCCAATCCTTCCCGTGCATCATCACAGCTGGAAGTCGATCAGTCTTAGTTGCACCGTTGAATCAATACGTGTTGATTTAAACCTCGGCGTCTTATCTCATATCCCCCTCCATGACGACCACATGTGTGAGTCTCCGAGGACACAGGGAAACAAATCCATCCTGCAGAGTTAAACCAATTGAATATTAAAAGTTTAAAGCAAAATACTTTGTGTTAATAGAAGAATGTTTTATTGATTGAAGGATCACACAGAACATTAATCTGAGTGCATTTTTTCAGCCCGAGCCTTCCTCTTTTTAAAGCCATTAAGTGCCCTTGATTCCCTCTAAGTGTTTTATGTTGTACTATACCATAAAGATGTAGGGAATAAAATATGACTGCTCATTAGTTCATTGCACATGAATGCACTGCATTAGCCTCTCGGGGGAAACTTGCAGCGCTGTGGGAAATAAAGCGGATGTTTGTCGGGAGCAGCTCTTCTTCTGCTCGCGTTTGAGTTGAACGTCTCTCTGCAGAGCTCACGCCCGAACGCTGCAACGTCTGCTCGGCCTTCACTGATCTGAATCTCAAAGAGTGCATCCCTCTTTGACTTCAGTCCAACTACAAAACATAAAATACTGCATGGATATACCTCTGGCTGGTAAAACAAGTCAGCTCCTCCGAAACTACAATCGCGCCTCGAGGATTCTGGTCTTCATTTTTCTTCTCGGCGAGATCAGCTTTCAAATGGCTCTGAACATTTTGAATCTTTGAAAACAGTACTTGATGTTGCTGATCATCGGGGCGCCGAGAGTCGAACACAACAGGAGTAAATGTGCCGGCATTACGTGAAACAGATTTAACAGCACCACTTTTCTGACTGAGCGTGTGAAGGACCACTCTCCAAACAAAAGAGACGAGAGCTGTCGGCTCGCGCTTCTTTGAATCAGTAATTCTGGATAAACTGGACAATACTGGCCCCATTTTAGGCTGTTATTTCAGTCGCTCTCGTCCCCATTATTGGAAAAGTCTAAACCCACAAATCTCCATCAGCTACAAGCTGCTGCTGAAGGCGGCTGCACTGCAGGTTTTTCTTGCATTTATCAAAATACAGATGACTTCAAATCGTCGACCTTCCCTGGTCTAAACAAATCATTCAGAAGACGTAAACATATCTGTGCATGCCATTAACCATCGATGGGACTCCAGCGCCCCCTGCAGGAACATAGTGGTAACCGCGTGAGACACGACGAAGACGTCGCCGTGACACCTTTGATCACTACAGGTTGATAGTGTGACGTCACTGAGGCTCAGTCTGGGGTTCTTCCTCTCTGTTCAGCACCTTGACGTGCCCTTGGGAGTCCCCGGTCCTTTGATTGATCCAGGCCATGAAAAGTTAGTGTAACTTAATGGATGTTCTAATTACACACAACGAGTCCAGCTCGATATCTGTGATCTTGCATCACAAACACACTGAATGCACTCTTCACACAAACCGCAGGCACACTTCCAACAGTCCCAGAAACAAATGGGCTATTAGACAGTCTGCTCTCTGAAACTCCCCGCTATCATTCTGCTCCCGTGGTAATCACGGCCCACTCCCATATATTCTCCTCACGCCGTGAACAGGCGGGCAGTCGTCACAACAGCAACGCTTCAGGTCTAAAAATAAGTGAGACGTGTCACTCATTAAGTATTTGTGCTTCTTAATCTTCATCACTCTTTGTGTTTGTAAAACGCCGTCACAAGCGTTTTCTCCAGACACGTTACAAAAAGCAGGGTGAAGATTGTTGAGCCTGTGTTACTTAAGGCTGGCCAGACACAAGACGATATTACGACCAAATTTGGGCCTAGATTTGCTCCTCCCACAATGATAGAGGGGGCGTGGCCTGTATCTTCTCTGTGATCTTGTAGTTCTTCCTGTGATCTTGTAGTTCTTCCTGTGATCTTGTAGTTCTCTGTGATCTTGTAGTTCTCTTGTAGTTCTTCCTGTGATCTTGTAGTTCTCTGTGATCTTGTAGTTCTTCTGTGATCTTGTAGTTCTTATGTGATCTTGTAGTTCTCCTGTGATCTTGTAGTCCTTCCTGTGAGCTTGTAGTTCTCTGTGATCTTGTAGTTCTCTTGTAGTTCTTCCTGTCATCTTGTAGTTCATCCTGTGATCTTGTAGTTCTCTGTGCTCTTGTAGTCCTTCCTGTGAGCTTGTAGTTCTCTGTGATCTTGTAGTTCTCCTGTGATCTTGTAGTTCTCTTGTGATCTTGTAGTTCTTCCTGTGATCTTGTAGTTCTCTGTGCTCTTGTAGTCCTTCCTGTGAGCTTGTAGTTCTCTGTGATCTTGTAGTTCTCCTGTGATCTTGTAGTTCTCTTGTGATCTTGTAGTTCATCCTGTGATCTTGTAGTTCTCTGTGCTCTTGTAGTCCTTCCTGTGAGCTTGTAGTTCTCTGTGATCTTGTAGTTCTCCTGTGATCTTGTAGTTCTCTTGTGATCTTGTAGTTCTTCCTGTGATCTTTTAGCTCTTCCTGTGATCTTGTAGTTCTTCCTGTCATCTTGTAGTTCTCTTGTGATCTTGTAGTTCTTCTGTGATATTGTAGTTCTCTGTGATCTTGTAGTTCTCTGTGATCTTGTAGTTCTTTCTGTGATCTTGTAGTTCTTCCTGTGATCTTGTAGTTCTCCTGTGATCTTGTAGTTCTCTTGTGATCTTGTAGTTCTTCCTGTAATCTTGTAGTTCTTCCTGTGATCTTGTAGTTCTCTTGTGATCTTGTAGTTCTTCTGTGATCTTGTAGTTCTCCGTGCGTTCAGCCCAACAGAGCAAAATCCAGACTGCGGTGTGCACGGAGCATGTTGAAATTAGGGGGTAGGATCCGACCTGGATCTGATTTGGGTCCACCTATAAAGTAACTCTTCTGCTGTTTCACTGGTGATCTGCTTCAGGGTGAACGCAAGGTCGGCTTAATAAAACATTTCTGAGTGAGATGCTGTATTAAATATTAAACGCTGACATTGAACAGTGACAAGTAACCGATGTCAACCCTGCAAAAGATCCACGTGATCCAGCTCCAACAGCTCCTCCGACATGGTGGTTTCTATGTTTCTGTTGCTTGTTATTAGGTTGATGAAAGCGATATAAAGCATCCATGATGACGAAGCCGACAGTGATCTTAAAATGCAATCAAATGTTAATGGCTAGTGTAGGCTTAAAATCAACCACCACGGGCTATTCACAATAAGCTCAATCCATTAGGGAACGAAGAGCTGCACACTTCATTCATAATAAACGGCCTTCGAAATGTCGTGGGAGGATTTTTTTAAACGACACAGACGATGTGGAAGATTTCAGTCAGCCGTTGCAAACGTTGGAAAAATGTGCCGTCCAGTTAACAAGTCAACACTTTTTGATATACTGTGCCAAACTTTGAGTTCAGCAGATGTTTTGTTCAGTCACGTGACCAGCGTGGAGGGAAGTAGCAGCCGCCAACACTGTGCAGCTGCAGCACGTCATCTCCATGCACCTGACGAGCGGCGTACGACAGATGAGTTCAGATCAACTGACCAGTCGTGACCCGTCGTGCACACTGAACAACAACTGCCTTAAGTCTACACAATAAACTAGTTGATGCTCGTACGAAAGTGGCATCCTGGGTATCCACTCTTAACCTCATTCACGTCATCGCCCCACAGCAAGACCATTAACCTCCAGCTACTCTTTTGTACTTTTACTGGCCACTTCCCAGTTGTGTTTCCGTGTGTGTTACTCTCTTTGCCTCGGGCCAGTACTGGAAATAACAATCTGCTCTCAGGCACGGTACCCGGCTAAATATGTGGACACAATCCTTTTAGCGGATCACGTCCAACAAAAGGAGCTAATGGGAAAAATAATGCTAATTTTATTTATAACGTCTGATAATGTTCGCAAATTTACCTCAGGGAGGCTCACGATCATTAAAGATGTAAATCTGACAAATAGCATCATTTAAAAATAACACTTTGATGGGGGCGTGGTCTGTACACGGGACAACGGCTACACGATGAGCGGGCGTGGTCTGTACACGGGACAACGGCTACACGATGAGCTGAAGCAGCGCCCCCAACAGGCCAAAATCTGGAGCAGAACTTGACTCAAATGTGGACGGACATGTGTAGTTTTGTTGAGAACAAAAAAAGAGACCGAAGACCGACAGGAAAACAAAAGATCAGTCGGGTGAAAGTTCACAAAACCAAATTGACGGATGATTGTTAATAAAGCTGCATGGTCACTGCACGCACCGAATAACATCGATGGCGCCACATCTTGGGGTCATGTTTTGGGTAAAATCTGTAAAAATTCAAACATTAAAAAAACCCAAATAATTTGGAAGATGTCTCGCCTTCATTCAGCTCGACTCCTGTGTTTGCCAAAGTGTGAGCACAGAGACATAACAGGAAGACATGACAGCTGCGACACAGCACAGAGGCAGAGTAGAGAACACTAACAATCATTGAGGCGGTGTGGGATTATGAGCCAGGCACACACACACACACACACACACACACACACACACACACACACACACACACAGAGAGAGAGAGAGAGGGGAAGCTTGTTGCTTCGCTTCTAAATTTCAGATATGAGACAGGAATACTGATTGCCTCTTGACATTACAGTGGTGTTGTCTTGCCTCAGTGCGGTTGCTCAGTCTTAAGAGAGGAGTCGTATCATTAGGCAAAGACTTGAGCATGTTGACTGGCAGACTCTGACGGGGAGGCGGCCCTCATTTCTGATTCCGAGGGCGTCTGTGTGGCCTAAGAAGCAAGCACAGCTGGGGAGTGACTCGAAAGCAGATTATCGCTTTCATCCCCCCCAAAAAATCTTTGAAGCCATGCAACAGTAGGCACAGTCCTTGAACCTGAGACGCAAGAACTCTCCCTTACAAAAAAAAAAAAAGAGGGAGAGAATCCAGTCAGCTTTGTATGCAGTCCGCAGAGGAAATGTAAATTCATACGCACTAGTCTGCATCAATATTCAGGTCGATGCATTGTTAAAATGTGAATGCATTTATGTAGATAATTGGTTCGCTTTCCTTTTACTATATTTAAGAGTGAACAAAAATAAAGTGTCAAAAGTGCAAGATGCTGTTTCCAGTCCAGGTCTGATTATTGTTTACTTCCTCTTCTCTGGAGGTGGCTCTGCAATTAAGAGCAGGGTGGGGCTTTTTCTGGAGCATCTCAAGGATCACAATCAGTGGGTGAAAGAACCTGATGAACTCTCCATGAAGTCCCTGATGGGTTTAGAGATGTGAGCACGAGAATAAAACAGAACGGTTGAAATTAAAGGTTTTTAAATGCTGATCTTGCTGCCTAGTTTAACGACCTTGTTCAGTTTTTTTTTTTTTTCTTCCTCTCCAACACTGAATACAAAAGGTCAACACACCAATTGCAATTAAACTAAATTATAAATTGAATTCTGAAACTGAAATGGTTTCAGAATTGGGTTGTCAGCGTTAAAGTGAGGGGGCGTGGCTTTAGAGGGAGCACAGAGGGGGAGGAGGCGTGGCTTTAGAGGGAGCACAGAGGGGGAGGGGGCGTGGCTTTAGAGGGAGCACAGAGGGGAGGGGCCGGGTGCAGACGGAGCACTGAAGGGAGGGGCCGGGTGCAGACGGAGCACTGAGAGAATGCTACTTTCAAAATCATGCTAGTTTTTTTTTTGGGAAATGAACATCCCTTCCTTTTGAGGTTACAAAAACATCCCATGCACATTAGGCACAGGCGTGTAGAGAGTAAGATCCACATTTGTTCACATTTTCAATCACGAAGCAAAAGAAAATAGAAATCTGTGCTGCGGAGCTTCCTCACATTGACACACTAAAATGACTAAAGCCTACTGCTCACATTTGTCCCGTCTCTCTTCACACAGCTCCAGTAAATCAAAGGATTTGCAGATAGTTGCTCGGGCTCTTGTAGAAGATCTATATTTGTCGTCCTGGCGGATGGAGCTTAATGGAACTTCATAGCCTCACTCTCACATGAGTAAATGAGAAATTAAGCGTCAGAGACAGTTTCTCATTTCGGCCTAATTACAGTTTTAATTGCTGCATGTCGAGGAATACAGCATCGTGTGGGGAGGAGGAAGGAAAAAAAAAAAAGCAGACTCACCATTAGATCAACGCCACGAATCGGAAAACACAAACAAAACACTCAGCAGCTCTTCGGCATAATTGGACTGTGAATAAAAAACTCCTCCACGTCTCTTAACAAAGTGACAGGGGTGGGACCCTCTGTCTTAAACGCACACATATCCTTTGATTTGCTATGCGGCTGGTATTTTGATGATTATGCATGCTCCATAACAACCATGAGAAATACAGTAGGTGGACCACAGACCTTGGAGGCTAATCCTGTTGGTTTTGCCATCTCGAGGAATCTACATTTCATGCTAATGCCTGCGGGGTGTGCATGTCAATCTCATTAGAGCCAGGTGTTGGGATTCAGCTCACTATTCCCTCCTCTCCTTCCTCGGCAGGGAGTATGTGCGGCGCACCACCGAGTCCTGACAGCGCTTTGCTTCGTTTTCTGTCATCGTGAGCCCGGCGCTCGCCTGTGGTGACAATAATTGAAGGCTCTCAGATCTTTTGCAATCACTCAGCCCCCGTGTCCTGCAGTCAGTGGTCGTCGTCCTGTCGAGGGAAAAACGCACCAACACGTTTGCGTTATACATAAGTGTGACTGAACTTTCGGCCTGCGTGCGTCGCGGGGTGCGTGTGAGAGTTGAAGGCAGTTTGTTGGAAAAGTTTGTTAAGTTTCTCTTCTTTGTGATGCAGCAAATGTAGCTGTGTTTTTTTGTTTTTTTTTTCATTCTGACAACAAGGTCACATTTCAAGGGAAGTCCTTCATGCCGCATGGCAGCCATATCAGCTAAATCTGGACTTCAGTGCGTCCTTGGAGCGGGAACATGTGCTGGCCTCACTGTGGAGACTTTCAGACTCATTTACACACAAAAATAGATTTTGTATTTTTTTTTTAACAATGCAAGCAACATCCGGTTCAGCCGATGCTGAAGTGTAACATCCTGCAGTTCCTGGAGTGTCCACTAGAGGCTGGCTGCAGAAGCACAGGAAGTCACATACACACCCATTAATGCTCACTTACGACTCAGCTGACGAGTCCTAAGTCATATCCACCTGATGACATCACACATGACGCCTTAACCTTTCCTTTGAGCTGTTTGACGTCACGTTGGCGTCCCTAACCACTTCCTGTTTCTGTGCTTAACTTCATGTCCTAACCTTCCATCTACCAGAAGGGCCTTCCTGTGTTTCAAAATAAAAGCCCACAGCAGGTAAACTACTCGGCTTATTCTAAAAAAATTTTTTTAAGCATGCCGTAAAAATGTGATTCATCACGACTAAGAATTTCTTTTTTTTAAATGTCATCGTTGAATGATGTGTAGGAAAGACTTTTCTTTTATCAAGAGGAATCGTGTGCCTCGTGTTTTTCAAGTCAGGCACTTGGTCATTGCAAGCGTCTGTGTTCGCTATATGAGATAAAATATGTCTGCTTTATAAATGTAAACTCACTGTTGACAATCCATCAGGATGACTGGCAACTGTTGTGCTGACGAAGTGATAGGACGGAGCCGAAGATGAATATTACTTTAACTCGTCTAAAGCAAAGATGAAATACCGGAGGCTGGAAGTTCACATCTTTGACAGATCTTCTATCCGGGGTAAATGTGAAGTCGTCTGTAAAACTACATCAACAGCAGTCCGTCTAAATGCGGCGTGAATGTTCAGCCCCCCGTGTATGTCAAATGAAGGCTCAGTTACAGGACTGCAGAATCATCACCGCGCTGATTTTTTTTTTTTCTCCACTCGCCGTGTCTGATGCATCCGGAGTATTAGGGGCGAGGAGCAGCTGGAAGCCTCATAAATCATCGGAGGGGCCCGCGGGACAAAGGGGGGATCACATGGCATCGGGGCGCAGCGGATGCTAAAGGCTTCAACTTCAGTGACGATAACGGCCTCCATTCAGAGAGCGGGGTGGTGTGGCGTCCATTATTGGTACAAGCGAGGTCAGAGGATGGGAGTGTAATTAATACTGTATGAGTTAAACCTATGACACGCTTCTCCTGCTATCTGATTTAAATAGAAAGGATGGAGGAGAGGGTGGGGATGGGGGTGCAAAGCATTGTGGGTGGGGACAGGGGCGGTGGGAGATCCCAGCTCGGAGTGTGGAAATGCTTCTCTCTCCCTTTTCAGTGTTCAGTATTACTCTGTCTCTTCTTATTAGAAAGCTAATGCAACTGTCTGTTCTAATACTGGAGAGCAGCGTTTATTCCCCCCCCCCGTCCCCCTCCTCCCTTTCTTCCTTTGCAACCTTTTTCTATTCCGTTCAGCACTAATCTGTGCTGTGGCGGCAGACGATAAGACGGGGCACATTCGCTTACTCTCTGCGCTTTCTTTCTTTACAAGCTTTGTCTTGGCTCCGGCTCCGTGCAGTCACTCGTTGGTTTCGACAACTTTGCAATTCGAATCAGAGAGAAAAACTTTTGCAGGTGGATTTTTTTTTTTTTTTTTTTTTTTTTTTTCCTGTGCGCTTTTTTTTTCTGTCATTCTTTAGAGGTTTTCTGTTGATATTGCCCTCCAAAAAAAAAACCCCTGAAAGTAAAGCACAGCCGTCTTTGTTTTACGCTCAAAGAAGTTCCAGTTCGGAGGCCTTTGAAGTGCACAAAGTGCCGGAGCTTATAGAGGTATTGTTCTTGGAGGAGAGAGGATGAATTTTAGAATGAATTTAAATCTTCAGGCTTAACTTTTACTGGCACTTGTATTGTACAGATCAAACATGTCTTACTGGACCTTGAATGCTAACTAAGAACCCCCAGGCCAGAGAGAAGAAGAAGAAGAAAAAAGCGGGATTCATGCGGACTTGTCTGCAGATAACTCTGATGTAACTCCGCTTCTTGTTCAATGGGAGCGCACAGCAGTGAGAAAAAAGACAATTAGCTGGAAGATAAATTCACATTCTGAGCATGCTCTGCTTTTGCTCTTTGAAAGAACAGAAGTTGAATATCTAAAAATGTGAACGCCAGCTTCCCTTCAGCGCCACATGTTGGAGCACGGGCGATTATGGGGCGACAAATACGACATTAAGACTCACGACACGGGACAACTGTGAGCGATGTGCAGACGTTCGGGAGCTCACGGTGACTAATTAACCTCCAAGTGTCTCACGTTTGGAAATATGACGGTTTCATTGTTTGATATGAACGAGCAGAGCAGAGTGATCCTGATTGAGTCCTGGTGATATTGCCTCGCCCACAGTTTGTCAGAGTCGGGGTCACGACCACGCCTCGTGGGTCTCCTGGTGTCTGAACTCCTCCTCCTGTCGCCCCCCCCCCCCCCCAAGAAGCCAAACCGCTACATGTTGAGTTTGCATGTATAGGGATGGAGCTGAGCTACAACTGAGAAACAACGAAAACAACATCTCCCTGTTTTTTTTAAACGTTGGGAGAAATCCAACGTGAACTGGAGGTGTGAAAAAAAAAAATCACACATTGGCCAACTGTTGGACTTCTTTCAGGATTCAAATAATGTGTGAAAAGTTTTTGGAACACTTATTAAAAGTTGGGTGTTCAGTAAACAGGGGAACATTTCACACCTTTGTGAAATATTGGAAAATGGATGTAACACTTTTAAACCTTTTCAGACAGTTTTTGAATGCTGCGAGGGCAAGGTTTTTTTTTTTTGTCTTCAAATCTTGAATAAATGCCGAAAAATGATTGCTAACTACTGGCCGTTTAGAAAATGTATTATCATTATTTGGCAAATGTAAAAATCATTACAAGTCAGACAAATTGCTGCTTTTAATGTGAGGACAGCTGCTGACTTGAAGCTTTTATTTGGCATCGTAGCAAATTCCTCTGAACGTCAATGTTCAACTCAAATACAACTTTTTTTTTAGCTCGAGTGACGTCACCCGTGTGTCCCTGTAGGGGGCGCTGGAGTCATCTGTGTGTCCCTGTAGGGGGCGCAGGAGTCCCCAGTGTGTTCCTGCAGGGGGCGCTGATGTCCCCGTGTGTTCCTGCAGGGGGCGCTGGAGTCCCCCGTGTCCCTGCAGGGGGCGCTGGAGTCCCATGGATGGCGGTCTCCGTGCTGGAAATGCTGTCTCAGGCTAACTCTGAGTCAAGCTAACGACAGGCTGAGAGCTGAGGCGGGTTTTAAGCCTCCTGACAAACCGCTACACGGCGCCCACCTGTCAATCAGCTCAGCTACACGCCTTATTGAGAATAACTCTGATCCTTCATCCAATCAAAACTGATGAGTCATCAAAACATCCCCCCCCGTACAGTGTGTGTGGATGGAGACATGAGCTAATCACACCTATGTGCTGTAAACATGTTCATGTCTGCTGTAAAAACAGGCTGTTTGAATGGGTGTGTATGTGACTTCCTGTGCTGCTGCAGCCAGCCTCTAGTGGACACTCCAGGTACTGCAGGATGTTACACTTCAGCATCGGCTTCTATTGTTCAACACGGGAGGTTGCTGCTTGTTTAAAACACGCTGTGATTGGAAACCTCCTTCCGTCTGTTCTTAAAAAGATATGTTGTGGGGGCATACTGTGAGAGAACATTACAATTCATATTTCTTTGAGCCGATCTTCCCTTCAACAACACGTTGGAATCCATCCAGCAGCTTAAGATACAGTAGAATGCATGAATCTAATAGGATTTTCAGCGCCCGCGTTTGCTGATGTTTACATCCCCTAAATCCTGCAGATTGAATACGAGAAATCTTTAAAGCATGGAAGGATATAAACTGTTGACCGAGGGTTCTCCGTGATCAGAGCCGGGCCCTGATAACACAAGGTGCGCTAATCAATACAATTGCTTTAGGTCTATAGTGCTAAACAATCAGATTAGAAAAAACAAACTTCTTCTGATTGTTGCTTCTCTGTTAAAAAATTGGACAAAATCAACTTGACGGAAGTTTTTTTGGGATTTTCATCTGGCTGAATGAAATCTGTCACCATAAGTTCAAACAGGAAGTTACTCCATCAAACATCCAGAGAGTCTTTTCAGCCGTCTCATCAGCAGGAGCGCTGTAAGGCACCATAATGACCAGATCAATAATATAAGACTTCACAGGTGTCGCTCCATGTCACGGAACTTGAGACATTTACGGGGGCGCTCGGCGGCCCGCCGGCGCATTAAAGCGGCGATGGCCTGTCGAGCGGGGCATCGTGGGGGATCATGTGACGCTCATAAAGGAACCCGTTTGCCGTTGGAGCGGATGCCCCCGGTGTGTCGTTCGGCGCTCATCAGGTCCTCTCTTGCCCTGGCGGTATGATTAAACTTTCGGGGAGTCATCAGATTTGCCGGCTCTCTGAGATTAGGCTGATCTGAGACGATCCCTCAAGCAGCGGCGAACCCTCCGCCATTGTAATTTTATGCTAATAGAGCGATATCTTTCACAATGTGGAGGGCAGCAACTCCAAATCTCTCCCTCTCTCTCATTTTAAAGTCATCGCCTCTTTCTGCTCTTCTCCCTCCGTCAGTCTTTACCTCGTGTTCGAGAAATCCCAGAGACCTCGTTGTGTGTGTGTGTGTGTGTGTGTGTGAAACGCTGTCACAACCTTTAGCTAACACAATACAGAGGATAAACTGTCCAGTTTTTAAAAGCTCTGCCGTTGTTCCTCATATTCTGTTTGTTTCGTCTCGCCAGAAGAACAAGAGCGTCTTAAACTTAATGGATCCTCCGTCGTCGTCTTATTGTTCCATCAGAGCAGCAAATCCTTTGTTGTGTAACCTGAAATACGCAGATTGACTTTAACTCTATCCCACTGACATGTAGTCATCGGAACAAAGAAGCCATGTACAATCTTAAATTAGAAAAAAATCTATAGATTATAACATTTTGTATTTATTCATTTTTTTCTTCGTCTGTGATTTCTTTATGTGTTGTTTATTTACCTTTTATGAATCTCTGGCTAAATGCAGTCTATCATTTATCTGCTTTTGATATAGATATGTATATATGTGTATGTATGGCTGTGTGTGTGTGTGTGTGTGTGTGTGTGTGTGTGTGGGGGGGTTCATTTTAATTTTTCGTGTTCTTCTTCTTGTTCTGTTGGTCCTTTTGGACCTGAGATATGATGTTAGAAATATAAAGAACTCGAGCAAAACATATGTGACGAAATACGAAAAATCCGTCTGTTCGATCTTCAGAGGCGTTACAGAGTGTGTGTGCGTGTGCGTGTGTGTGTGTGTGTGCGTGTGTGTGTGGAGCTCCCACTGTGCCGCTGTGTCCCCAGAACCCAAAACTCCTTCCAAGGTGAAGGTTTTAAGAAACTCCAACTCCAGGACGTCCAACACTTATCATAATGAGGAGTTTACCTACATATGAAGAATGAAAAGCAAATAATCGCCTGCCTCGTCTCGACTTCATGTTTCATGGACGGCATCGAGGCGAGCAGCTGTTAAGAGAACAATGACCCGACCTGTTCTCACGCTGGTCGCCTGACAGGAAGCCGGCACAGAGCACGAGAGGCGACGTCTGTCTTCTGATCAGGAAGAACCGAACACGTGTCTGTCTCGTGCTCCGTTTGCTCCGTGTTCATCTTATCATGATGTCATCTTTTCTGTGTTTATTCCCAAATCATTAAACGTCACGGTGACTGTGTCGTCTCTGTTGCAGCGACAGATGACGGCTGGCACAGCTCGGGGAGTTGATGTGTTTTAAGTTCGCACTGAGCCACCTGTAGCACGGGCCAGATGGTGGAGTATTAAGAGAGAGAGAGTGTGTGTGTGTGTGTGTGTGTGTGTGTGTGTGTGTGTGTGTGTGGGAGGGACGTATCACTGATTACATCCCCCGCTCACTCGAGGGTGCATCTGGTGTATAAAGAGTCTGCTCACGCTGCAGACACTGCGTCTCTGTTCGTCTCCTGTTCGGAGGGTTGGACGTGAAGCGGCGTGTTCGCTCCATGAAGACGAAGACGTCATGCAGCGCTTCACGTTCTCGTCTGCAGACCCGAGTCCTTGTTCGTCTTACTTGTATCTCAGTCAGTGATTTGCATGACTGTGTATTCATGTTTGTGTTCAGACTAAGAGGTGACCTGACTTCAGCTGGAGCGGGACAGACTTTCATGTTTGTCATCGTTTACGTCCAGCTGCCACTAGAGGGCGTCTTCAGCCGAGGACTGGCTGCTGCTCTCTCTATTTGTAGTTTCAAGGTCTCGTCCGAGGTCTTGTCTCGGTCTCAGGCTGGGCGGACTCTGGATTTTAAATCAAGACCGGTCGAGACCACTGATGGTCTATTTGTCCACGTCATTAATCAAATTCATAGATTTGTCCCCGGGGGGCGATTCAAAGACGCAGAGGGCAGTAAATGAACAGTGCAACTCAAAAGAATAAAGTGTTCAGATCTTTGTACAAAAATACTAAATTACAAAGTTAGATTCAATTTTTTATCTCTCGGTTATGACCACGGTCGAGGGAGACGCCCCCTGCACACAAGATGGTTTTGGTCTAGATCTGGATCCCTAAGTCTTGGAGCACTCTGGTCTCTGGTTCATGTCTCGGTCTTGGTTTTGTCTCGGTCTTGGAGCACTCTGGTCTCTGGTTCATGTCCTGGTCTTGGTTTTGTCTCGGTCTTGGGGCACTCTGGTCTCTGGTCATCAGCTCACTCGGACCCTCTGCAGAGAAAATGACTCGGGGTCTGGCAGGAGAGGCTCACACAGCTCCTCCTGGAGATCTGAAAGCCTCCTATGTAAGAAAAGAGGGAATGTAGCCCCCCCCCCCCCCCCCAAACCTCTGGTGAAGCTTTTCTGAACCCAGGACCTCTGAGAGCGTCAGGGTGCTGCAGTGTGCTCACACTGTATTTAATTTTTTAGTATCCATGCAGCATAAAATTATGGCTTGCTTTTTTTTCTGGCCTTTGGCACACGTCCAACATCAGGAATCATTTAATCCCCCCCCCCCCCCCCCCCCCCCCCCCCCCGACGACACACCATATTAACACGTCTCGCTAGCGTCGCTCTCTTTTCCGCCTTATCGCCAGGCTTCGAAATGATTCCATCTCCCTTCATGATAATAAAAGGGGGAGGGGTATCATTTAGAGATCATACCTGTCACCTTATCAGTGTGTTTCATGGCGAGTGCAAGGCGGCCCTGACGCTATCCGCTCTCCGTGTTTGTCTGAAGAGCAGCAACAGTAGAATTCCCGTTGTTTTTTCTTTTTTGGTTTGATTCCTGAAGCTTCTGATGAGCCGAGCCTCGAAGTCGAGATGCGATGAAGAGGAATTAAAAAAAACAACCCGAGAGGCTCCATTGGTGCCAAAGCTCAGTGGAGCAGGAGATAGAATTTGTGGTTCTCGCAGAGATGATGAGCTTTATTATATTAAAGGGCACGTTGTCATCAATCAGAAAAAATATCCATTAAGACACTCCGAATGCAAAGGACGCTTTCTCCGTAATGTTTGTGGGGATAGATGTCATTATGGAATTATCAGTCGGATGGTAAAACACATATCGTGTGTGTGTGTGTGTGTGTGTGTGTGTGTGTGTGTGAGCTCTGACACCATCACTGAAATGATGCAATGACGGGGAATCTGCGTCGTCTCGTCGCTGTCACGTTTGAACCCGGCTCTTTTAAATGGACTTCAGAGGGGGGGGGGGGGCTGCACGTGGGTCTGAGACTCTTTTGATGTTTGAAGTTGGCGGACAGTTGAACTCTAACATGAAACAGCATCTGTCCTCCTGAGGCGTCCTCACAGGTGACGCTTACCTGCCTGTGAGAGCGGCTCCTCTGCAGGCCTCACAGATCTCACGATGCATTAAGGCAGCATGTTACTGATGCTAAGAGCTAGCTAACGTTAGCAGAGATCCTGAAAACCTCGCAGTAAAAGTTAACAAAGGAGACGCTTTAAAAGTGTAATAACCACGGGTGCACGGGCGGAAGGATGGCGTGCCTCACAAATACTCAAGTCTGCTCTGACACATGGGTACAGACGGATCTCTTGACCTTTCAGTTAAGTGCTGGCCCTCTAAAACCACCAGGTTAGCCTGCAGTCCCGTGGGGGGGGGGGAAAGACGTCGTGGCGGTCTGGATGCTGCTTCAGTAAAAAGCCTGGGACCGTCACGCTTGATCCGACAGGATTGAAATGACAGATGCACAGGACGGCGCCGCTCGACGGGGCTCATGCTCCTTTAATGAGCGGCCCGGGCTGAAGGACAGAAGCTGCACGTCTCCGTTTAAAGCTCAGAGTGCGTTTCATCGTTTCATCAAGAAGAGCGAGCGCTCACGTTTATTTTTATTTGTTTTTATTTCATGTCGCTTCTTGGTCATGTTGGGTCGATCATATGTGAACAACAAGCTTGGATCGGTCCAGATCGTAACCCCTCTATATACTCATCACATCAGGAACAGAACAGAAGAAGTTAGAATGAACATTGTGAACAACGTCGAGTCGAGTCGGGTCCTGAAGGACGAAGCGTCGCCCAGATTTCTCTCCGCTCTGTTTTGATTCTCTTGAAGTGAAGAAATGAAATGAAACAGGAAATAACTTCACACGCTTCATGATGTTTAGATAAGTCCCGCCTCTGCCCTCCTCTCAGGTTCTTATCAACTTCTACAAACAGAGATAAATGTTGAATTGACCTGGGAGTGAAGGAACCGACAACACGTTTCCATACATGCCTCACACGTTCCCTTTCATGTGCACCTTCACGCCTTCATCATCGAAGCATTAGAGAGTCCTGAAGGAGCTCAACAAAGAACAACAACAGAATAAAAGGGGTGATGATGAGGAGTTTGAAGAGGGGGGTGAGGAGGAGGTCATGAAGGACGGGGGCGACTTTCTGTCACTTCCTGTAAAACAAATCGTTCTTTTCGTACGGCTAAAAACGAGCTGGCGTTGAAAAGCAGAGAGAATGTGATCTTCATCACAGTCCGTTGAACCAGAAACACGCTCGTACTTTTGACTCGTGTTCGGAGGAGAGCGAGCCCATTAGACTGATTTACTCCATGTGACCATCACTGAGGACTCGTGATGACTTGGCGTTTGTCAGACTGGTTAAGAAGGACGTGGAGGAAAAGTTCCTCGCTGCCGCTTTGCAGCCGAGACGAGTAAAAACATTACAGCTAGGCACGAAAATGTCTTAAAATAAATAAATAAGGTAACACTTCATTACATCAGGTGCAAAAACGTCATAAACCCGACGCTGCGACTCGTGTCGGAGAATACGAGCGCCTCTGTGATGCAACATCCAACGTCCACTTCTTCTTCTTCCTCCGGATTAGTTTCCTGTTATGTCGTAAATCATTTCAAATCAGGATCACTGACTCGACAGACGTTATTGATGCAACGACAGCGTTACCTGCAGGTTGCTCTTTAAAAAGGCTTTTGTGGATTAGAGCTTCCAGCTGCTTTTTTAAAAACATACGAACCCTGCTGGCACATTGTGCATGCTGGGGAAATAACCACACTTGTTTTCTGTCAATATCAAAGCGTGCTCAACAGCTGTCACTCATGGAAGCCTTCCAAGGGAGGCGTTCAACATCTTGAGTCTGAAAGTACAACAGCATCCAGGCTGTGTTTAAGAGTCAGCGTGGGAAACGAGCTGATGTGTGAGAACGTCCGCCCATCAGCCAGGTGCAGGGAGCAAAGCTCTGCTCCTCCCGGAGGCCACCGCGCTTTTAGTCCGCACCTGTCTGCGGCGTCCCGACAGGCCTTTTAAACGTCGTCGTTTAGCAGTCAGGACGCTCGTCGTGTTGTTATTCTGAATCGTTGCGACACCTTCTTATTTCATCACCGCGACGTTTCCAAAATAATCAGACGGAGATTTTCGTCACCAGTTCCAGTTTGCAGCTCGCTCGCTGTCGCTATCAGCTCCTCCGTGAGCGCTGGCGGGGCGCAGGCCGCTATTTACCTCCTCTTAATGTGTGTGGACTCGCCAGCCACTGCTTTTCACTTGACAGTGGGGGGTTTCAAGGGAGGGAGGGGGGGGGGGGGGGGGTATGCTATCTTCCCACACCATTTACCTCTATTTTGAGTCATGACCGAGTGAACAGGTTATGCTATGTCTATTTTGAATCATCATATTTCCGTCATTTTTTGGGACTCCCTGCCTGAGTGTGTCTGGCTGCAGCCATATCAGCATAATCTTTCAAATCCCCGCCTGAGATGTTTTTATTTTTTTATTTTATAGAATCGCTTTTCTTTGCCTCTTTTTTTGTTGTGTGTGCATTTTTGTTCTAATTGACCAAAAATAGCTGAAGGAAAAGATGAAACGTGAGTAAGAGAGAGAGTGGGGCATCAAAGGCTCGTGACCCGGACTTGAACTTACGACCAGGGCGTCAGAATTGAGAGCCTTTATATATACGCCTCGGCCGCCTGCTGGGCTGACTTAGCGAGAACGTCTGCTTTCAGGGATGTTTAATATTTCTTTCTTTATCACCCATTCTGAACATTTACTTTAAAGCAAACATGCTGGACTACGTTTATCTGTTAGGTTAGGCCTCCTCGCTTTCACCCAAGCTGAAGTGTAAGAACCTGCAGTTCCTGGAGTGTCCACTAGAGGCTGGCTGCAGACGCACAGGAAGTCACATACACACCCATTCAAAAAAGACTGTTTTTGCAGCAGACGCTACTAAAACCAAACTGCAGCATCACCTGTCTCAACTTCACTTTTACTGCAACAACTAAGATCTATAAATGTCTCATCGATACTGCTGACGTCGCTGCAGACATGCTCACCTTCTGGCGTCATGGATGCAGCACTTTTTTTTTTTTTTTTTTAAGATTTATTTTTTGGCATTTTTGCCTTTTATTATAGAGGGAGGAAAATGGACAGAGGCGGAAATCATATATATAGAGAGAGGGGGGAGACACAAGCAGGAAAGTAGCCACAGGCCGTCCGCTTGAGGACTATAGCCTCGATACAAGGAGACGCACGCTCTGCCACTGCACCACCAGCACCCCCATGGATGCAGCACTTTTCCTCCCATGAAGCGTGCTAAAATCTGTGATTACAGGCCTTATAATAGTCTGATAACCACTGAAGCAGGTGGTGCTGTACGGCGTTACCAATAGTAACAGTAGAGGACAATGATTAGTGGCATGTATGTTATGTGCGTATATATTCCATCATGATAACAGAAGTAAAATGCTTCTGAAATAGCAGATCAACAATTTAAGAAGAGACTTAAGCACTGTTAACAGCAGAGTGAAGCTGTTATCCCAACAGGGAGTTCCTGACGCCGACATTAAAGACTCAGCAAGAGTCTGTCCTTTAGTTGAACAACGCAGAGAAACTCCATTTAGAGCTGCTTCACATCCTCCGTTTTGTTCCAGTGGGGGAAAATAGTTCCATCAACACAACGAGAAGGTAGAGCCAATCACTCAACTCGCAGGCACCTGTCCAGCCGGGGCTTAATTGAGATGGGTTTCAATGACGGGAGCATTAGGGTTGCCTTGACGTCCTCGTTGTTTGCCCGGCGAGCTGCAAGCAAGTCACGTAATTGTGACAACAATCTTTCTCCCTAACACCGGCGAGGCAGTACAGTCGTCTCCCACCACGCATTATCACATTAAAACCATTGTTCATGTCTGTCAAATCAATCCAATTTAGAAATGTAATCCGAGTGTGGTGGTCTGGGGGCAGGAGGAAAACCTGCAGCAGGTTTAACCACATTAATCATTTGTGGCTATTAAAGTTTAATGGTCATGAAAGCTGTTATAGGGTCCTGTGCTTCTTTTAGTCGGCCATTATTGTATACATGTGTCACCCTGCGCTGCCCTGCAGCCAAATGTACCCAATGAAACACATTAAAGAGACATTACAGAGTCTGTGTTTGCCAGGTGCTTTCCTTCAAACTGCTGCTGTCCATTCGTCTCGCCGTGGAGAAGCGTGCAGCACAGTTGTCGTCTCTTATTGCAGAGATACCCGTTTCTTCATTAGATTCAGCTGAGCCGCTCCTTATCTGCTGCCAGCTGCTAATACTAAGAACAAAGCTTTGTTCTTACTGCACGGCCATAATCACTGTAATTTTTTTCTCGTTAATATGCAAACACATTTGCATTTCTAACACAGGTGCTGGTCTTTCTAGAGAATCAAAGCTAGACTCACATAAAGTAAAAAAAAAAAATTGGGTTTTTTTTTTCCTCTCTTTCTCTGAAGTCAAACCAAACTTCTCTCCTCATATTATTTCTGAACAAATTCATAACGGAGTGTGAAATTACCCGGAGGCCCTTCCTGTCTGTGTTGTGGGACTGAGCAGGCTTTTGGAGGGCACTGGTGCATTCTGAATGGCTGCATGCTGGGCTTGTGCCATCTCTGAGGATTACATGAATTAGAATAAGGTTTGCTGGAGATATCCGGCACGCTGAAGACATTTCACACAATAAGTGTTTTTTTTTTTTTGCTGAGTGGGTGCATTTCAGTCCAGTGAATGAGACACACGCCAAGTAGAGCAGAGAAACACAATGAACAATAGAGAGAACATCTTAAAGCGACTCCTCTGCTTCGAGTTCACCAGAGGTCAGGCTGCACGCGAAGGCAGAGCTTCTGATTGGTCGTGGTTACTACCAGTCAAACACAACCTAGGCCGGAGGCTGCTGGTGCTGTATCCTTTCTGAGGTTGTTAGCGTCAGGTTAACACATAGTAGCTGGTTAGCTTAGCATAGCGCAAAGACAGGAAACAAACAGTAAATTACTCACACCTGCTGTACGTGTTAATGAAACGGTTTGCTTTGCTTTGCTTTGTTTGTTTCGTGCATAAACACAAACAGGAAGCAATCTTGGTTTCAAGTATTTATGCTAAGCTAGGCTAACGGGCTGCTAGCTTGGACAGACATGACTGTTGGAGTCATTTCTTAAACACCACTTCAGCAGCTTCCTGTGCACGGTGGTTTATCTTGTGAATTGTTAGATCAAAACCTGCATGAGGTGTCTATAAACCGTAACCTTAAAAAACGGTGTCATTGTCTTGACAGTTTGTCTGAGTTCGAGATGTTTCTATCTCATGAGTTGAATCCATTTTCTGCTGATATGTTATTTAAAAAAAACCCTCTGAGGAGGTGACTGAGCTGGAGGCTTTAAAAAGCTTCGACCTCTGAAGAACTACAATGACCTTGATGTTTGTATGTCAGACGAGTCTGTGTTTGCATGCGTCAAAGCACAAACACAGTTCCAACCTGTCACTGTGAACTTTTTCAGCGAGGCTATCTTTAGTGCGCTCCAGACCTTAAAATATATAAAACACACACACACACACACACACACACACACACACACACACAGACACAACACACTGAGAGGAGAAGGCTTGGGGTCTGATAAGGACTGCCACCGGTGTTGTAGCCAAGCTAATTAGCCAAGAGGAAATTGGGCTGCAGTCCATATCTGTTTGCTCCAGAGAAGCCAATCTCCCAGGGACCCCTCAAGGTGAACAGCCGTGCGACTAGCTGCCTGACTTTGACAGCCACGGTAGCCGAGTGGACTCAAGAGAAATTTGGAGGCAAGTGAAGAATTCAGTCTCCCCCTCCCCCTAAAAACAAGACAAACAAACATCCCAGGATGCTAGCTTCCCTTAGTTTCAGTCATTTACAATCATAACGCCGAGCTAACCCTCTACACGTATCATTAGAGTCCAACATATGGACATACAGCTTGTGGCTGCACCTTTTTTTTTCCCGAAGCAACACCCCATCCCGTTTCCTCCGCACATGTGGCTCAGCCATATTCTTCAGAAGTATTCATCTGTTTTTAAAAAAAAATGTTGTGACACAAAAAAAACAAGCAAACAAGCAAAGACCACATATGGGAATAAACACACAGCAGGTGCCGTGTGCTGATGGGAAAACAGCGCTTTAGTCCTGCCATTAGAATACATTTAATTTGGTTTAGTTTATTTGCATGTACATGAAACTGAGAGAGAGAAAGAAATGCTAATTCTGCAAGTGAGAGAAAGACCCAGGGGTCTTTTAAAAGCTGTTCACAACAAACAGAAATTTTTGTATTATGCTCACAAATCGTGACTCCAGTGAATTGGACATCAGTAACCAGATGATAGGACTCCGGGAGATTCAGCACAGCAGGGGGGGGGGGCGTCTTTCTAACAAAAACACGGGCGGAAAAAAACAGGAATCTTAACAACAGAGAAGGGAGGAGGGAATCAATACAGCTTGATCAACAAGCCTCCAAAGCACCCTGCACACATAGTGTAGTCATTTTGTCATGGCTGAGTAAATGGTGTAGTTTTTTAGTTTCTGAAAGGAGAGAAAGTGTAGTTGCTTTGTAGTCGGCTGCACCTCCATGTAAGGTCCTGAACCCAGCTTGGAGAGCACTTTCCCTTCCAGCCATTCAGCTAAATTTGGAGTGCAGGAGGAGCGCAGAGTTGCAGCTGCGCTCCTCCTTGGCACACAAACTCTGGAGAAGTGCTTGTGAGATGAATTCATTTAAAGGAGGAAGGGGGCCGGCTTCAGATGCACAACACGGATCAGCCTTTGTTTACTTAAAATGCACAGAACAGCTGAGAATAAATGCTGTTTCCCCACACCGGAAAATCCAATATGACTGAAGCCACAGAGGCCAACGCCGCATTCATGAAGCGTGCAACATATATCATTTCACACATCTTGCTGCTGACATTTTAATGTGTCAGAATTTAATATTCCTTTTTTCTTTTTTTTTTCTCTCCATCTCCAATTTGAGGTTCTGGGAGGGTAAAGACGTCTGCAGGTGCGAGCGGCGGTACATGTGGTCAAATATAATAAGGTGTTAACCTCGGGAAATGAATTGAAACACAGAGAGGAGGGGACGGAGCTCCGCTGCGAACGCAGACAAAGTAATTGGATTGTGACAAGTGAGCTGTGTTAATTCCAAGAATTTCATAGCTCCTTTTTTCAATTCCCCGTGTTATTTCCCAGCAGCACGGTGGAGTAGACGGGACATGATTACTGGTCATGGATGGCCAACTCACGCCTGACGTCCCCCCCCCAACAAATGGAACAAGAGCAAATCCTGGAGTTTATTATTATTAGTTTTATTAGTATTCATTTGCAGCGAAGAGTTCATGGAGCATCCTTTAAATAAGGTCAGTTCAGAGTGAAGCGCTCTGCATCTGAGGTCGACCCAAAGGTTCATCGATTGCCAATATATCGTTTGACATTTTCTTGCTCCATGTCTACAATAATACTAATAATGATGTACTCAAAGACGCTGTGCATGAGTTAAAAATAGATGCACACAGGTTGGATATAAACTGCACGTAGAACTGACACAGCACCTTTACACACTGTCGTCTCTTCTGTCGGGATGCTGGAAGCTTGCAGGAAAAGATTGGTTGCTACAGCAATGTCTGTTTGACGCTGTGAAGCTTCCCTGTAAACACGCCGGCCTGGTCTGCGCGTGCAGCTCGGAGAATAATAAGAACACAGGAAGGTGGGCCTGTGTTCAACAGAGCCCCATCTCTTGTCTCCTCCAGGAGATGGAGCCAGTTTGCCTGCTCTCTCTCTGCTGTCCTCTGTTCCATTTGACATTGGCATGCTCTCAAATGCGTCTCACAGGGATCATAGACTTCCAATTCTATTTATATTACAAGATCCTTCAGCTGCAATTAAGTCTCAGAAGCCAGCAAGCAGTCGTGATTGAAAATCACAGCACAATAAAGGTGCTTAGTTGAGCAGCCAGGATGCCTCTTTTCACCTCCATCTTGGTGATATTCATCAGATTTAAAATGAGAACGTGAACGCTGAGAGGGCCACAGCAAGGAGTTGGAAAAAGGGAGATAGGGAGTCTTTTAGCTCGGGAACATTTAGACCACATACTACCTGTATGTTAGCCGGGCTTCGCTCTGCTTCAAGCTTCCTGGTGTCATCAGAAACCAGACGTATATGAAGTGCTTGTTGTCATGGAGATACGCTAACGTTCAATACACATGAAACAGGCCTAATATAAGCATATGAAAACACTTAATGCGTTTAATCATTACAAATCAATAAGGCCACAATTATGGCAGTAAAGCAAGTCCACTGGTAATAATGTAGATATGAGTCATGGTGGTGGAAGATTCTGGAGTCACAGAACATGGCGCTGGTCCACTACCGTGGGTCAGAGGCCGCTTTCCGATCTCGGCGCTACTCTTCCTTTTTCATTTGGTTCTGACCACATTTCTCACCTTGGTGTACCGTAGATGTTTTGTTGTTCTGTATTATTATGTTCTGTTCATGTGTGGATGTTTGTTTGTTTTTCTATCGTTGTTATTCATTGATTTAAGTGGAAGCAGCTGATCATTTTGCAGCTCTTTGAGTCCAAGTTTCCCCCCAAGGGGACGATAAAGCATATCGAATCGTAACCATTTATTTGACTGAGCGTGCACATCCCTAGATATCATAATCATTTCATCATGTCGGTGGTCAAAGCAGCACAGTGCCATGAATGCAGCCTCCAATGGCTGCAGACCTTATATTTGGTTTCCTTCACGGAGGTCATTTGTCCCTTTTTTTGAAAGCGAGCATTTCCAGGAATTGCATCTGAAATTGTCAACAGCTCTCAGATTGCCAAACCTCTTTGGACTGGTCTCTGCATGGGAAAGGGTTCACATGATTTCTGTTGACAGACAACATAATTCATGCTTTGTTTATGTGAGCAGGTCTGGTGCTAAAATACATTTACAGCTTAGATTACCTTCACACCTGTAAGACAAATGGATTATTGTTGTTGTTGAAGACGATCTGAAGCACATTGCTGTTTCTGCTGGGAATCCTTACATCCTTACACATTACATTTCAATCAAGGGAAGCAAGTGTCAGGCAAAACTACACATTTGTACTGATGATCATAACAGTGTTTATTGTAATGACCCTATAGAGCGGCAGCTCACTGAGCTTATGGAAGTACCTGCCAAGCCAGAGCTGAAGTAAAACCCCTCTAAAAAAAAACCCAACTCTGAAAGGGTTTAAAGACATTTAAAGAGTTCAGCTGAGTTAAAACCACCTGGGCATAGTTATTGTTGGTAGACCAACCGGCACTTTGTACAAACTGAAGCGTGCAGAGCGTACACTATTTGGTTAAAAGGGGAAGGAGACACAAAAGGCGAAGTTTAGTCCACGTCACTGCACAACATTTCATGGGAAATACACCTTGGATTTGAGACGAGGGACTCTCCACTTGTCTCGGTCTCTTTGTTTCTTTCTCCCCACTTGTTAAAAATTTAAACAAGCCTGACAATGCCTGAAAAGCTCAACCTAGCATGAAGGAATCGCAAACACACAAGAGGATTTGGAAAGGAGAAACCCAGAGAGAAATTGAGAGCGAAGAAACAATTCTCTCTTCAGTAAAGTAACTCCACATTAACGGTGTGTTTCTGTTTGAGAGAGGTTGGGGGAGAACTCCTCATCTCTTCAACTTCCCAATAAAAACCATTCAAGAAAATCCAGGTATTTTAACGGCCTTGCACACTCTGAAAACACTTTAGATGTCTTTTGTTCATTCATCCGACGATCCCATTTCACTATTTGATGAGTATTCAGTCCGTCTGAACAGAGAACGTGACGCGTTGGGTCAGAACGCCTCCGGAGGCTCGCTTGACCTGTGCGCATGACGAGAAATATTTGAAGTTTGTGAAAGACCATGAAGAAGGAGGATCAGCTGACCTGCGGCTGTTAAGATTCATGAAGTCTCTGCCTCTTTGTAGTTCTTTTTCTCTACAGATCAATCAGGACTGAACAGTTAATCCATCAAAAATCACTATTTAATTATCGTCAGAGAATCTTTGGCACTCGAACTCCACATGAAGAAAGGGTGAGCCAACATGTCCGCCCTGAGCTGCACCCCCGTTAATATATCCAGACACTGAAGGTGGAGGTGTTCGCTAATGAAGGGATAAAGACCAGTATGACCAGTATGTGAAGACCAGAGTTGATGGGAAGATGGTTGCTGATGTCCTTTGAGGCTGATGGGATGAAGAAGGTGACCAGTATGTGAAGACTGGGGTTGACCTCATGATGGTCGATGATGTGATCCGAGGCTGATGGGATGAAGAAGGTGATGAAACTATTAAGGCTTGGTGATGATGGATGGGTGGAGGGTCACATGTAAGGATGGCATGAATGAACTGGTGGAAGAGAAAGTCATGATTGAAAAAAAAAGGAGAGCAGCAATATGATAGGCTAACGATGAGGGAGTGGAGTGCAGATTAAAGTCTTCTTGACTGACTTTAATCCAAAGGGGATTTTTTTCCTGCAATTGTTGAATCAATCTTATTGGCTTGAAGTTCTTTTTTCTTTTGAATTCAATAAGAAAAATATTAAATCTGGTATTCCTTCTTTTGATTGCACCCATCAAGGAGCATCAAGTATTTGCTTAACAATTTGATCCAGAAGGAAACAAACACAAAGAACCTGTAAAAATCCATTTAGATTTAATACTTGTGTTCTGTAGCATTCTTGCTAACCACGTTAGCCGTTTAATAACGAAACAGAGGTACATCAATAATAACGATTAGGAAGGTGCAGATGTTGTCAGCAGGTATTGATTGGTGGGAGCGTCAATGAGACTGTAAACATAAAGAAATGAAATGTCGCACATGATCCTGTTTGCTTTGGTTTTAATTGACTGCATTGTTGATCCAGGTGCACGAAGATAAAGTTAGCTTCCATTGTTGAACATGTTTTTTCTCTCTTGGCTGAATGTGAAATAAATCTTTCTGTGAGCAGCAGGAAGCAGAAAACATGCAATGCTTGAATATCTTCACATCTATCTTCAAAGCACATACAGTGTTAGACTCCTATATTCTATAAATTTGATCCCTGCTGAAGTTAAAGGTTTCATATGACGGAAAACACTCATCTCCATGTTCCTCTAAATCTAACATGTGTCTCTAGTCTGTCTACAAACCCCCCAATGATGAGAGAAGTCCATCCTCTCCGTGTTCTGCCTGCTCCACTTTTCAGAAAATGGGTGCTCAAACAGGCCGTTTGGAGATGTTCCCTTCATGACATCACAAAGGGCAGTAGCCCCTCCCCCAGGTGGGTGACACTCCCACAGCTAGGTGTTTGTTCTGCCCTCTGAGTCTGCCTTCTCACCGTAAACAATAGGACATGGAGCCAGAAAGCAGCGAGTACACCCGAGCCCTTCCAGAGAGGGGGCGTGGTCAGACACAGCTCATTTACATATTTAAAGCTACAGACACAGAAACAGCCTGTTCTGAGCAGGGCTGAAATAGAGGGGTTTATAGACATGATCAAATACAGGATCAGAGTGGATTTACAACAACACACTTCACACACATGATGAAGAGGAGCGAGGACACTGATTTCACCTGAAGAGGAGGAGGAGGTCATGTGACCTTTAAGATGCAAATAAGTGACAAACTTTTTTGGTGATTGCCTCCACAGATCATGACCCAGTTTGTCTATGTATGGATTACAATCACAATGACTCTCTGATCAATGAGGGTGTTGGTGCCTATTCCCCAGGTATTGATTCCCATTGTTTAGCACGTAAGTGATTCTGTGACTCGTCCACAGTATGTTGCATCTCAGCCAATATTGGCTTCCACTTTTAAAGGGAGTGTAGCTGTCTTTAGTAGAGTCCCTAAAATCAATTAACAATCTGTGCAGCTTGTTGGCATGAATGTACGCTGCATCAAGGTCTTCTCATTTGCTCACTGCTGACTGTCATCATTTTTATATTAGATTACATTTTAAGATATTGATGTCTGAGTCTGTTAGCAACACTTCTGTGGTCATAACATTTTCTGTGAGTGTGATGAGCTCGGTCAAAGCTTTTAAGCCAACACTCTAATGGGCCTGATGCAGCAAAGACCAAAGCACCGAGAACGACGCATGGAACAAGAAAGAAAGTGAAAGAGCACAGGCGCTACTTGATCTGCATTGTCTATGTTCCTCTCAGTGTCTGTGCTGGCCTTAGGATGACTGCTAGCTTAGCTTCAGGCTGCACATAGTTTCAAAGTCGACAACTCATCAGAATGAATGACAAGTGTTGGGGCATGAACTTACATCACGAAGGTTTGGGGGTAAAGAAGGATTGCATTTCACATTTTTGCCTGAAGGCGAAAAGTTGCACATCATAGCTTTAAATGTAAATGTTATATTGTTAATAATGTGTTGCAGGATTTGACTCCTCGTGACCTGTGAAGTCTATTTAAAAACCCTCTAAATATGTTCAGAAATATATAGTCCCAAAGAGCTGCATGTAACATGTGAATCCCATTCATCCAGCTACACTTACATCCAATGCACTGTGTTATGCAGGATGTAAACAATCCAACACAAATCCCATACCGTATGCCTGAAACTAAAGCAGCAGTAAAAAGTTTCGACGGAAAGTTTTGGGGAAATGTCAGCGGTAAAGTTGTGTTCCTTCCATTCGTGTCTCATGTTGAGTTTGGGACAATGCAGAGGCGAGATAGAGAAGAAGAAAAAAGCTTCACCCCAGAAAGATACAAGATATATATTTGTTTCTGCGTTTGATGTTTGGCTTTGTGATAACATGACACGTTGGTCAAGTGGACTCAGACCCTTTCTGCTGATTTGAAAAGACCTTCAACTGGCATCCACTTGACATAAAAGCACAGCCTCTGATCCGAGTTTGAAAAGCTCCGACAACCACGAATCAAAGGAGACACTGAACCTGCTATCACACACAGGCCTTTTATACATACGCAGTCTGCTGTAAGGAACATTTTGCACCATGTATTGATTATTGTAATGGATCAAAAAGTTCTTTGTTGAAAAAAAGCTATGTCTTTTAGAACCTGTAGAAGTATTTACACATTTGGATGTGATCCTGTCGTATAGTCTTTAAAGGACGCACAGGAGAGGTCGCCCTTGAGCTCCAGCATGATACCAAAACAGACTGCTGATTGGCCACGCCTCCTCCATACTGAAGCCTGCGCTCTCCTCCAGAGACACACCTCCAATAATCTTCCCCCTCCTGTTTCACACAAAGAAGTTATGAATTAATACGTCCCATAACTGAGCAACATTAAGCACAAGCTGCAGACACAGTTGTTCTTCGCCTGAGCTGCGATGGCCTGTGGTCAGCATTGTTGTGTTAGCATGCTAACATGCTAACATTTGTGTAACATGTTGCACATTCTTCAATCAAACTGAAATTCAAAGTCTTTTTTTTTTGGACAATCTAATCCAACATAAACTGCTCTTTACTAATTATAAACTGATTTCTCTGTTCTTCACACGCTCGTTATACAAAGTCCTCCACGCAGCAGGCTCGAAAAAAAAAAAAAAATCATTTCACATCGACCCTGCACAGAAACTTTTACAACATTGAAGAAGTATTCAGAATGAGAGTGCAGATGATGACAAACCCCCCTCCTTACTGCGTTTCAATTAAATATCTGCAGCAGACAATGAGTTCTCAGGCTGTGTTTCGCTTTCCAGAAAAAGGCATTAACTGAATCAAAGAATCCATGGTAACCACTGAACTCCACAGCCTTGAAGCCCTTTGACTGAACTACTCAGAACAAGTCCAATCGTTTAAGACGGTGTGAAATGAGCATACTGATTTTCATATCAAGAGATTCTCTCTCTATACAGTCCCATGATTACGGGGACCACGGCAAAAAAACATCTAATTACACTTGTAGAATTACATCCTCCAGAACCTGTAATTACAGTAATCTCTCGGGGCAGAAAGAGTTTTCTCCCAAACCATTAACCTTGGGGTGCCCAAGCCTGTGCTGTTGTATTTTTTTATTTTACCTTTATTTATCAAGGTTAATTGTTATGCTGACCACACGCCTTTTTATCAGCAGCGTCCTGCTTTATATCCATGCACTGAAGATACTGTAAGTACAGCTTTGCTCCTTAATATGACCTCTTCGACATTCAGCTCCCATCGGAAACAGGTAAGCCTTAACCCTTTATAGAGCGCTCGTCGAAATACTTTCAAGTTCAAAAATTCAACCTCAGTATGTTATTGGGGGACATAACAGAACTTTATTTCTGTTAAAAAAACAACTAAAATGTTTTTAATCTCATTTAGAAAAATAAACAATGACAAAGTTACCATATTTGGTTCAAATGCCACAAAAGCAGGATCAGTGACGTAGGGTGATCTCTTCTGATTGGCTGAGTGAGGATCACATGCTTGTCGACCTTACTGAGGTGCAGAAGGGCGGCCATATGTAATGTGTACGGAAATTACCAAAAATAGTCACTTGCACGATAAAGGGTTAATCCCATACTGGTATCTGGGACTGGTTTGATACTGGCTCAAGTAGTTGAATTAGCTGACGGACTAGCTAGCGAGCTAGCTAGCTATCCATCCATCCATTTTTTCTTTCTTTCTGTCATTTACATACATGCGTCCACAAACCACTGGGCTATTAGCGGCCCAATGGTTGTTTTTCAAATATGTTCAGTAAAGTAGACAGTTGCCAATTTAAAATTAATGGACGCTAATTCTGTTAGCCACTGTATGGCATTTAACAGTATGTATTAGCATCAAGCTAACAAACTGAGATATACAGTATATCCGAGTCTATCCAACTTCGAGCTTAACGGATAAAGACCAACCATGACTGGTGTTGGAGAGGACATAGATTAAAACAAAGAGTACAGTCGAGACCAGCGATATTGACCATTACCCAAGACAAAGAGATTTGTGTCGGAACTGGATTTTTGGACTGGATATGAGCTTGGAAGTTTTTATTCCCAGATTGGTGATCAAGAGCTCTGATCACTCCACTGTCAGTGTCGGGAGCATTGTTAGAGTTTTTCTAAAAATGAAGGAAGAATGACGAATTATCCCCGAGTGTTGTCTGTTCCTGAGTCTGTCAACACGCCACCCTTCTGCGTCACAATGGCGTTGTGATTTATTGATCAAACATTGGCTTTGTGTTACTCTGTACACATCCATCCTGACTCACAATCTGGCCCTCGCAGTTGATTTGAATGATGTGAAGCACTGATTAGCCAGTGTTGCCTGGTCAAACAGCTCAGTCTGTGCTGCCATATTATACACTTTAATTTACACCCACCCGTCTAGAGTGACTCGACTCCTCCAGATGCGTCTTAAAATGAGATTAATCAGTGGGGACCGCCATGTCGAGATGAGTCGTCCACCTGCCACCCGAAAAGTGCCATATCAATCAAACCCAGCACACTAATGATCATCCAGCAGAAGCTCCTGCAGAGGGGAATTGTCGTCCCCCTGGCGCAGTCATTTGCGTCGATCTACGGCCGTAAGCGCATTTGGCCTCCCTCACAGCCCTAATGGCTGTGCTGCTTTGTCGCCCGCCGATCTGCTCTCCTCAGCGAAAAGATTAATTCTCTCCTTCACCGCCGAAGTTGAAGAGCCTGACAGCGTTCTCTATGAGTTTGTCCCCAAATGAGAAGGAGCCAAAATAGTGGAAACATGCAGAAATAATATTCTAGAGAGGGAGCACTTCAAAGCGGGCGATGGAAAAGAGGCTGAGTGAAGTTCACTGGCAATCTAGGTGGTGCAAAAAGAATTTTTTTTCTTACTCGTCAGAGCAGCTGATGAAACTCAAAATCTGCCACTTTGCTGATTTTTTTTTTTTCTCTCCAGTTATTTCAGGTTTTTTGTGGAAAGCAGCCAAGCAGATGAGCAATGTTATTTTGCTGCAAACATTGGTGGCAGGGGAAGAAACTTTATCAGCCGAGAAAATGACTAACAGGAGGACAGAGCTACCCCAAAAAAGTACGCGTCATTACAAGATATTTCCTGACAGTTTTTAACTTGTTCCTGCAGGTTTGAACCGCCGCTCATCCTCCCTTGAGATTTCATTCTCCCGCTACACTTCCACTCTGCTCTGACGCGTAGCCGTGTAGCAATAAACCTTTTCTCATTATCAGGAAAGTGCATATATACTACTATTGTGAAGCACATATTTACATGTGTGGGCAAAGTTCAGCGTTGAAGCTGTAAAATTGAGTGCAGGCCAGAAGAGGTGTGGATGTGGAGTTTTAATTATACGTCTTGGATTTCCAGCTGCTGCAGGTGCGGGCTGACATTTAGCCGTTAGCACAATAACAATGTTTACTGTAAGGTGCTGATTTATGTTGTGACTCTGGGATGTCATTCATTATTGAGACCAATGTGTTCCTGTCACTCTGAATGTGTTGTTTGTCTTCTGTTTATGTCAGTTTGTGTCCCGGAGATCTCACAGTGAGCAGTCATATTATTTATTCAACCAGCCTCAAAATACACCATTATAATACTTTACAAGTCTCGAGTGTGTGTGCAGGTGGTTACAACTTAACTGCCAATTTCCTCATACGCTGTGTGCGACAGCTCCGTTCACACATCCATATATTTTTGATCGGCTTCCTCTGAGAGTTTTCAGAATAAAATGTGAATGCATGGTGATTCCTTCAAACAGCCTGGATCTGCTGTCATTCTTTTTCGTACAGAGTGTGTTTCAAACACAAACACAAGAACCGCTGCATCATGAAGTTATGAATGAGAACAACTTTCAACACATATTACCAAAGACATGTCAGCAGCTGTTTCTCTCCAAAGTGCAGCTCTTCATTCATGGGTGTCCTCGGCCTGTGTTGATGCTCACGCTGCCCTGTTGGGTTGGTGTCCTTGATTTTACCCGGTGCCCTCGTCCTGCAGCAGCTGGTACCGGGGTTTGTGTCTCTCCTCCTGGTGTGGCAGCTGTCTGCCCTAAAATCCTGAACGCCTGCTTAACAACCCCGTTCGGCTGCTTCCGAACTCTTTTCGAGCATGCAAGTGTGTCTGCTGCAAGAAACACTCCCGAGTGCTGCAGTGAAAAAAAACTCATAAAGGCATCTGAGGACATACGAAACCTCTTAAGGCGACAGAGGAAGTGAAGCCTGTGCCTTCTGAGCTTTGCCTGGTAAGTGATCAGAGTTATCAGTGCGAGTAAGACTGTAGAAGCTCTGTATTACTGAATATTTAAAGCACTGACTCTTATCAGCCTCACCCTCGATAGCCTCCCAATACTTACGGGATAAGAAGAAACGCGTGAGACTGGGTTTGATCCAGTCGTACGGTTTGGGGGAGGAATCCATCATCCCAGCACAGATGGAAAAAACCTAGGAGTTGTAATAAGCCGAGCTCACGCTGCAAATAGTGATCAGGCATTAGTAAAGATCACTCCTCAACCAACCTGATTGGCTGGTGAGCAAACGAAGGGATCAACAGTTTTGTTTTCAAATGTTTTACAACAATACAGGATATAGAACAAGGCCCAACAAGGGCAACACGATCAAATCAACACAAATGGACAGAACGAGTGTAACGTGGGAATTTAACAACGGGGCTGAAAGTGTTCGACTTCTCAGTTTCATTAAACTTTTCAACTCCTCTTTTTCTCGTCCAGTCTCGTCAGTCACTCCTTCCTGAAGTCTCACAGAGAGCGGCTGTTGCAGACGATGTTATCCGGTACAAGTTTTCTCCCATTCTGTTTTTGTCAATAAAGGTGCCAATAAAATGGTCCTGACTGAGTTAAACTGGACATCTCTATACTTACTTCCAAGCTTATCAGTGCCAACAAACTGCCTCATTCTCAAGTAATTGAGTAGCGTCTGTGTATCCAGCCCTCGGGGGGCGGGGGGGGGGGGGGGGGGGAAAGCATTAGTCTGAACCTCACAGAGTCCATGGAGTCCAGCGCTTCACTAACAGTGTGGCTCAATGTAGAAAAAGAATCTGTGGTCATCAGCACCGTCTTTGGTGGGAGAAAACCGTTTCATTATTTCACGAGCTGTTGGCTTACCAAAGACTTCTCCTGTGTACATATTTAACGAGTGATTTAAAGGTTCACGCTGTTCGTGGGGGGGCGTTGGGAGTCCAAACGGATGATGGTTCTCTGATGGGGAAATAATGAGAACAGGAGGATGCAAACACTGTTAAACTTAGGCCTTGGGGAAAACTAGGACCTGCACCGAGCGAGACGACTCCGGCGTTAATGTGCATCACAAAACGAGCAGCAGAGCGAGGGGGAGAGAGGACGCACCATCTGTGTGCATACTGCAGGTGCAACGAGTCACACAACCACAGAGTTATTGGACTTTTAATGAGGAACTTCACATCACAAAGCCACAGTTTATGCTGTATACTTCATATTTATGGGGGGAACATACGACTATGACAAATTGGCTTGTGCTGTAAAGTCGTCGCTGGTATGAATCTGCCTTTTAGAAGCCCATGAAGATTGGTGGTGGTTAAAAATAAGGTGAGTCTGTTCCTCCAGTCTTCACTCCATCAGCCGGGGTGGAAGCTGCTTTCATCAGGATGCACACTTCGCACACCTTCACCCACCTTTTTCTGCAGAGTTTGTCGTGCTGCACTTTCATACCTGAAGTGTTGTTGAGGGACGGCTTAACGCCGCGGGAGGTCCTCCTACTTTAATGAGATCAACTCAATTATCAACACATGAAGAGATGGTTTCTGCAGAGCCAAAGGTCACACTGAATGATGCACACAAGCACACCCCTCGTCTCTGCTCGGCTGTGTGTGTGTGTGTGTGTGTGTGTGTGTGTGTGTGTGTGTAACAGGGAGAAAGGAGAAGAGTGTGTTGAATGTGTCAATTTGATTTAACCTTTAAAGGGTTTTGTAACAAAGCAATTGACTCAGTTTATCAAGAAGTCTGGATCACTTGTTTGTCCTTTTACAGCACAGGATTGTCCAGTGAAATATTAGCGTTCAGGTATTTGAACTTCATGCACATACAGAGAATATTCATCAATATAACATAAGCTTATAAGGACACATGTGCAATCAATCAATCAACAGTCCTTTCATCAAGGATGTCTCTCCACCTGAAGGTTGGGGGTTTGATCCCCAGCTCCTTCAGCCACACGTCCGACGAGCCTTGAGCCCAAGAACTGCTCGGTCAGCGGCGTTTGAATGTGTGAGAAAGGAAAAGTTAATACTGTTGAGTTCTGAACATACTCGAACCCGTCTCCAATCCACATCCTAACATCGCTCTTAACATTGACTACTGTTGAGGCCCATCATCATCTACAGACACAAAGTCTGGCTCTCCTTCCTCTGCTGGGCTGGAGGCAGCACTAAAAGAGATTCTGAGGGGGGGGTCTCTGTAAGTCGGCCAAACGATCTGACTTCCTGTTGCCAGCCTGATACCCATATTTCCAGCCAGTCTTTCCTTCTTCCGCTCATTAGCCAAGAGCAGCCTGGGTAGAGGAGAATCGGTCCAAGATTGGGTTAGCTTAGCCGCTATCCTGGCTGCCGCCCTTCTTTCCCCCGGGGATGGGAAGGGGGGGGCGTTCTGCCTGCAGCTGGACTTAGCTCGGCCGGTCTAGTAGAGATTGTCCCGAGGTCTGCTGCACTTAATCCCTTCTGATTAGCTGCTTTTTTTTCCATCCTGGATTATCATATATATGTCATATAGGGAATATTGTTGATGCAAAGGCGAGCCAAATGTGTGAACTGCAACTCAAAAAAGTGTTGAGCAAGTCGCAGTTATCATGAATACAACAGGCAGATTGGATATATATCATATGGCATCTGTGCAATCTAGGCAGTCGAGGAAGTTGGTGCAGAAAACGGCCTATTTATACTGGGAGGCAGATAAGGGAATGGGGGATAGCTGAGCAGGCAGGTTAGGACCTTATCTGCCCTCCAGTCCCCTACTGAGACTCTGGAGGGTGACTAGAGGGCAGATAAGACATGCTATAATGTGTGTCCTAAATCCATACTTGATTTCTACTCCAGCTGGACATGCAGGTGGATGGTGTTAAAGAAACCACAAAGTCGAGTTCACTCTGACTTGACTGCATAATAATTGGTATCTTATCGACTTCTGAGCCTCGTAGGCACCCTTAGTTCAGCATGAAGGACATCTAAGACAAAATACAAGCGTCCAGAAATAGGACAAAGACCTTTTGTTGAGCCTTCTTTGCATTTGTCTGGATGCACCACACTGATATTTTCTTTTGGTTATGTCCTTCTATCAGGCACTGTGTGGAGCCTGAGTGGGTTTTACTTCCAGGCTTCAGGGGAGACGTAGTTGAATGGACGTAGACGCACCTCTGCTGTCAAAGTTACATCGTGATCAAAGTTCCTGTCCTCATAAATTGACCTGTGAAACCACGATTTTAAGGTTCGTGATTTTTGTTCAGATTTGTGTAATAAACGTGAGAACAGCATGTACAGTAGACAGGACGCAGCTCATTACCGAGTGAGGAGAAGAGGAACCTGACAGGCTCAAACTGAGGACAGGTTTCAGGGCTGAGGAGGAGTCACAGCTCGGACACGCTCAGGCAGGGACATTTAAAGTTCAGAGAGAACTTCAGGTGAGAAGAGGAAACACAGGAGCTTAAACAGATGGAGTGTAAATACAACCAAGACGTGATCAATAAGCAGGGGAACAAAAAGAGTGTTAAAGATGCTCAGAAAACAGATGTCGATGTCTAAGTGTATCTACGTCACTCAGTGGTCTGTGTGAGCGCCTGTCACAGCGTCTGAGCCCCGAGGGAAGAAACAGCTCCAATCAGCTGTTTCATTAACGGGACAGACGGACGGCAGCTGAAGCAATTTCAGGACAAATGATGAAAGCGGAGACGTGATGAATTGTTCTGATCAGGATCTCAGAACGTGTTCTTGGACTCTTAAAGACAAGCCAGACTCGTTCTTAACCGTGAACGTTAAGCATGCCGTGTGAAGCTTTATTGGATGTGAACGCTATGAATGAAATATGTTATAGAGAAGGTGAACCAGTCATTAACACCTTCAGTAATTTACTAATTATACGTCTTTGGTTAGATTACAGGAACACTGGTTGAAAACTTTTTGATGATTTGATTTTGATGAATTGATTTGACCTGTGTCAGTAGCTTCACGGCCTTTGCTTCTATATTCTGTGTTTCCTGTTCAGACCTGATTAAACACACACACACACACTTCATCTGTTTAGTCCTGAAGTACACGCTTCCTTTCTTTGCCGTGGAAGAACTCGTACATCGCCACAATGGCTCTCCTTCGCCGTCACTATCGCTCCGTCCTCTCATTTCTATAATAACGCTGTCTCCTTTCTTTGCACACTCGTATGACCAGCGTGACATTGAATGATACATTCCCTCTTTGTTGTATTGTTTGGCAGATTGCTGAAGTAGTCGACGACAAGATGCTTATTCAACCAACAAGGACGCCGACTCTGCCCACCTGTATTCATGCTCAGACCGTCTCTGAGGACAGCTGTCGAAAAGTGTGAGTACAGTGGTTCATTTTATCGTATAGTATTTCAACACATGCAGTCGTTTAAACTCAAAGTTTTCAGTTGGATAAATGTCTGTCTCGTCCAATCAACAGCCAGAGTAGAGGCGAGGCCTCTGGTCTGTGGATGTTATCTCTTTTTAACTGCAGCAGGGTTTTTAAGGGTTCGAGCCAGTGGTGTTCAGATGACAGAGAAAACACATCACACCACTCCAAAAAACTTTGATTGGCTTCACTTCAGAAGTGAATTCAAAATATTACCTCTGGTTCACAAAGTCTAGACTGGGAGCTGATCCCAGTCACACACACTCACACCTGCTGGCATGTTAGAGTCAGCAATTAACCCTAACGAGCATGTCTTTCAGGCATGGGGGGGAGGGGGGGGGGGGAGATCTAAACCCTAATCCCTAAACCCTAAACCCTAACCACCACACCACCCTTATTTAACTGCATCACTGAAAAACGAGCATTGGGCTGAACGTCTTGTAAAGGAGATAAAAACAGAACTGCTGGATGTTGATAATGGTTTGATGTTGGTCCAGACTCTGCTTTAACATCACTCCGTTCATTTGTATCACGTTGTCGAACAAAGTCAGTGTTGCTCGGCACGAGTGAACAACTTGTGTTTTATTTGCTACGCCAACATGATCACAGTGACAGAGCTGCAGCCCAGGCTGTGATTCATCAGCTGAACAAATACCTGCCTCATTCCAATCAATGATACCGGTGTTGGGAAAATATACAGAAAAATGTGACACGTAATTATATTGAATAGCAATGTTTCTGTTTCCATTTGGATTCAGGCCACCAATCCACGGCCAGGAGACGTCAGATATGATTAAAAAAACTGGATTCATAATCGAGACCACCGAGTCGTTTTTACACTTTACAAATGATCTCAAGTAATGGCCATGTCCTGCAGTAGTTAGGTCACTGTAGGCTGTGATTGGTTCATCAGAGAGCAGGGAGACAGGGAGGCTGTGATTGGCTCATCAGAGAGCAGGGAGACAGGGAGGCTGTGATTGGTTCATCAGAGAGCAGGGAGACAGGGAGGCTGTGATTGGCTCATCAGAGAGCAGGGAGACAGGGAGGCTGTGATTGGTTCATCAGAGAGCAGGGAGACAGGGAGGCTGTGATTGGCTCATCAGAGAGCAGGGAGACAGGGAGGCTGTGATTGGTTCATCAGAGAGCAGGGAGACAGGAAGGCCTGTGATTGGTCCACCAGAGAGCAGGGAGACAGGGAGGCTGTGATTGGTTCATCAGAGAGCAGGGAGACAGGGAGGCTGTGATTGGTTCATCAGAGAGCAGGGAGACAGGGAGGCTGTGATTGGATCATCAGAGAGCAGGGAGACAGGAAGGCCTGTGATTGGTCCACCAGAGAGCAGGGAGACAGGGAGGCTGTGATTGGTTCATCAGAGAGCAGGGAGACAGGGAGGCTGTGATTGGATCATCAGAGAGCAGGGAGACAGGAAGGCCTGTGATTGGTCCACCAGAGAGCAGGGAGACAGGGAGGCTGTGATTGGATCATCAGAGAGCAGGGAGACAGGGAGGCCTGTGATTGGTTCATCAGAGAGCAGGGAGACAGGGAGGCCTCTGATTGGTTCATCAGATTGGTACCTCGTGGCAGACATTGGTGGAAGTTTTTACAGACTTACAAACTGATACAGATGATTGATTTACTTTGTTCCTTTTTCAGAGAACTTGAGTTATTAATTTCTGTCAGGACCTAAAGACAGTTTCAACCTGAATCTTAAAAAAGTGGATCTGGAGGAAAATAACCAGCGCTGCCTTCAAATCATCATTTCAGTGTGAAAAGCTTTTTTGATGCAAAATCTGTTGAAAGTTTGAAGGTTGTACGTCTGACCTCCTCCAGCACAGAGGTCCGATGTTCGTGTAAGCCCGCCCTGCAGTGGAGATGGAGGGTTCTGAAGTGCTTGTACGTCCCTGCAGCAAAGTGAGAAATAAGAACACGACATAACAGCAAAGACACGATTTGTAAGGAGATCGTTTGGTTGAATTGAGCTTTGAGTTTGCCGCAATGGATGACTTTTGTGCGCACAGACTCAAAGCTTGATTGTCGAACACAAAGAGAGAACTTTTTATTTTAACTTGAGTCAAGGCTCGCACGTCTTTGCTTCCACTTCAAACCTTTTCTATCAGGTTTGAAACCAAGTGTTCCCACTGAGTGCAAAGTGCACATCTTCTCTTTCACTTCTGTGACACATTCAAGTCAAACGTTCATCAGTTCGTGTCAGACAAAGAGACGGTTCAGGTTCTGAATTCTTTCTGCACAGACTCGGCACAGAGAGTAATGAGAAGGCTTCTCTTTAAATTAATCATGTGATGTTGTTCTGCAGCTTTGATAAAGTCTGGAGAAACTACACTGCAGATCCAGATATCCCTCTGTAAGTTATAATTGCATAAAGGTCAGAGTTCACACTTTCCATGAGAGCTTCTCACTCCTTGAAGATTTTTTATCTTAATTGAGGTCATGCCATAAACTTACATTTAAGTACTTTCCTTTAAGTTCCTTCAGTGTAAGATGGGAAACGTGTGAAGAGCCAGTCGGGCAGAAAGTCGTCGGATGAAAAAACGTTGATTTAACAGCTTTATCACTGAGCAGAGTCGCTGCACAGTGAGACAACACAGACCACAGAACGGATGCTGCAGGAGCCCCTCATCGCCCCCAGAAGCCCCGCCCACTCACTGCACGACTTAGGTTGTACCTTCACTGCGAGCTAGCATACGATAGCACAAGCTAACCTGCCTGTCCAACAGGAAGTAGACCAACTCCACGTCCAAGACAAAAGGTTGGACCTGCTGTTTCTCCTCACACGTGTGTTCGTCCACGTCCGTCAAATTCACCGCCTCGCATGAAATCACGGATCTGTATCCACTCCTAGAATCACCTGCTGCGCTGTCATTGGCTGGAGGAAACGCAGCAGCTCCCCGCCCAGAAAAGTCCGAGCCTACTCGAACAGTAAAGTCCAGTCAGAGGAGAGAGGCTACGGAGGCCCGGAAGGGACAATACAGCAGCTTTACTTTAAGCCAGTGTTTTATTTTGAAGGAGAAAGCTGCTGACCGACACTGACCCTGACATCCTGACCCTCACTCTATGAATCGAAGGTATTAAGCAGAAGAACATGTGAGTGATGCGGGCTCTTCTCTCCGTGCTGATTGGCTGCAGAGGGAATGGTCAGCGTGAAGACGTGTGAGGTCAGATGAACTCATTATCCTTCCCTCTCTGTGAAAGCTCAGACGTCTTTCTTCCGTGCGAGCGTTTCGTTTACTCACACATGCAGAGTTTGCCGCTGTCTGTCACTCATAAGCTTTTTAGCGAGAGGATTTGGAACATGTCAACACGTAATCCAATTACATGCATGTGTGCTCACTGGAGACTGAAGGTTCAGCACAGTGTTTAGCATGTACGCTGCCCTTTGGGATCTGTCATGCATACATTCTCACAGATGTAGCGGGTGTTCCTCTTGTTGTTTCTCTGCACGGGAGAGTGATTTGACTTTATGTCACTTTTCATTCCAGAACATCGGTTGTGCATTACGTGTTGTGTTGCTTTGCTCTGACCTGTTTGCTCGCTTTGAACAAATATGCACGTTATTGTCTTCTCCTCGCGGTCTCAGAAAAAAAGAAAAGGAAAGGAAAACAATTAAAACTCAAAAATGCAAAGACGAAACAACCACTCGTGAAGCGAATAGCAAAAAGACAAGCCGTGGGAAAAAGAAACAGTTTATGAGTTTTAATTGTTGAAGTCCCCCGACACAAAGCGCCGCTTTCTATTCCTCCCGTATGAGTGGTCAGGGTCGGGCATTTCTCAGCATTCATGAAAGTTCCCAGCAGTCGTTTACCAGCATTATGAATGACTGACTGGATTTAAAGTGACGTTTTTTTTTGGCCCATTTGCAACTCAATCTTTAAAAAAGAAAAAAAAAAAAAAGAAAAGTTAAACCGAGCTCCCGCCAAGTCGTTGAGACGCTTCGTGATGTAATTCGGCCCGTGAAAGCAATAATTATTTTCGATTAATAACGGTTTTAGCAGCTGAAGCGTTTGGGATTGTACATTAGTCCTTCAGTCGCCAAAGTGTGAGGTCCTCAGCTCCCCCTTATTAAACCTGCTAGATTAAAACTGCGCCGCGTACCGAGGCTTTTGAGAACGTAATGGCATAATGAGACCTTTCACCTTCCACTGATGAGAGCAATGAATCCTGCGTGAGACGGGAAAGCGCCTTTTGATTGACGGGTTAACTGAAGGACACTTGATCGGATGAAAGCCGCGCTCAGAGGAAGACATCTCAAACATGATCAGATTTTAAATGTTTTGAATTTCGCATCAGCAGAGAAATCCTTCATCTTGGAGCTGTAACGGGGGCAGCCATCACGACGAGATAAGACATGTCGTTGCCGCGGTAACACCGGATGTCTTCGTCAAAAGCCGTCTGGCTTCGTAGCAGAGAGAATCACTCCCATGATTCCCCACCAGCTTCAACCTCATCTTTTTGTCCACTGGGGAAAAATACTTAATTTTTAATTCAGTTAAATTGTTTTGAACGAAAGCCCCCTGGTGGCGGGTTTTCGACGATGCATGTTTCAGTCAGAAATGGGAAATGACGCCTTTTTTTTTCCCTTCAGAAAAAAAATAAATTCAACTTCAGAAATAAAATTCAGAAAAATAGAAAATGCTCGATAGTATTACCCATGTGTGATCACGTGCACGGCCCAGTAAGAAACAATCAATCAATAATGTGATCGTGCTCAGCAAACTGAGCAAGACGAAGGCGCCAACCGCCCAATCAGGTGCTTGCGTGCCCTTTAAATTTTCATACGTACATGCTCTACCCTCTGATGGATTTCACTGTTAGTTGTAACCAGAGGCGAAGGCCATGAGAAATGCTCTGCACGCCGAGCTGGACCTGAATACACAACGACGTGGAAGAGCCCGGCCGCCGACGGGTGAAGAGAGAGAAAAAACAAAACGCCATGTTAAACAAGGTTGCATCCCCCACGTCTCGGGCAATGCTGTCCAACCGCTCGCCTTGAGCAGCGTGTGGGAAACGTTCAGAGGGGGGGTCAAAGCACGCCAATTTTCTTCTCGAGAAAAAGTAAAGATTCATTTCCCGCATCATGTGGACGTAAATAAGAAGAGTGAGGGAAGTTTTATTAGAGATCAGACCGTGCACAAACGTCTAACTCTACAGAGTCAATGTGAGCTGCAGGAGGACAAGATAGACAAAGACAAACTATGTAACTATGGCAACAACAGTGAATGAAAGATTTATAGCTACAGTGTCATTACTGGTGTGTTGGATGTTATTGTTCACTGACGATACTCCGAGTGGATTCATTCAGAGTTTAAGACGTGAAGCGTCGACTGGCTGTTTGCTTTGTGTTGAATCAAGTCTCCCTCACACGAGGACGCTGCTGGTTCAAGCGAGCCAAACGGCTGAAGGACTGTCGATTCAACATGGTCAGACACATACGCAGGAAGATGCTCCTTGTGTCACTTTGAGGACCAGCACACGCAGGTGTGAGGGGGGAATAAAAAACGTGTGCAGCTCCTCAGGAGAGAGAGGCAATTTCTGCTTCCGATACCTCCATCTCAGCACGCTTGGAGACGGCAGAGTGGAGGGGAAGCTGACAGCTGATTTTGAGTGCTTTCCTCCTGTCTGGAGTGGAGAGAGGAGCAAAGACCTGTGAGAGTGGGTGCACGGTGGGGTTAGCAGTTTAAAGCTCTGTGGGGCCCACCTGTCGTCGTCCTCACACCGAGGAGGGAGACACATGGAAGCCTCACTGCAACTAGAGAGACGCTCGACTTCCTCGCTCTCTCTCTCTCTCTCTCTCTGTCTCTCTGAAGGACAGTCAGGGTAGAGCGGTGAGGAAGTCACTGTCACAAAGGTTTCTCATGCAGGTTTGATCTCTGCCTCTGACCGAACACGACGCAGGCTCCCCTGGAGTTCCTCCGCCTCTCCAGCTCGGGCGATGTTTCTGACTGCCCGCGGTCACCTGACACTTATTAACCAATCACTGAAACATCCGAACAACACAGTCACATCTGCAGCCATCACAGTAAAATGTCACGCCTCGACGTTTTCATTCCAGCTGGAGAGGGATTCATCTCGTTTTTGCGAGGAGCCGAAACTTCATAAAGTTAACGACGCAGCGACGGTAATGAATCAGAACGTTCTGAATGTCGGGAACTTTACGGGAACAAAAGAACGCGCTGATCAAACATGATGAAGATATCTTATTGGTTGTTTCTGACAATCACATTTTGCATAAAGCAGCTCTGAAAGATGTCCCCTGAGTGAATTGTCGCCACCCTGACCACGATGCTGCGCCATGAAATCACGTATAGTCCGCCATTGCACCCTGCCACTACTGTAGGGGGAAATTATTATTCTCCATAAACAGAAATCTGCAAACAAGTGTAGCTAACATCATCATTGTGTATCTTTGTCAACGTGTGTTTTTCGTGTGGAGACCCTGGCGTTATCCTCCGAGAGCAGGCAGCAGTGAGGATGCTATACAGGGAACAGAATATTATGGGACACATTTAAACACGGCATGAATGCAGCGAGGCTGAAACATCAGAAAAGGCGGCACAGCCATCCCACACGGGTGTTTTTAGACGTCTGTGCTACTAAAAGGGGAGTCATGCAAATGTCAATCAGGCACGGCCTGTCGAAGCCCACACAGTCCTGAGAAGAGGTCTACTCAGTCACTGAGAACACGTGTGGGTGCACACGTGTGTTGGGGATCCATGTTGTGAGGGACTGTGTTCAGAGGTCATGTGCTCTGGGCTCCGTGACGGTTTGTCGTCCTCTTACTGTACGTAACAGGTTTTGTAAATCACGGAGGATTCAAACCAGGATCCAATGACATGATTTCACATCTTACATTGAAGTCTGTCCAGTAGCTTTAATCCTAATGGATTAATTGGGAACAACTGGGCCCAGATGTTGCATCACGTTGCCTGTTTTCATGTGGAGAGCAGAATGAATTGAAACTGCTGAACCCCCTCCAGGTGTTTTTTTTTTTTTTTTTTTTTTTTTTTTTTTTTGAACGAACAGTTCATCTCTAACAGAAAATCTTCCAAAACAGCTGTGTGTGTGTGTGTGTGTGTGTGTCCGTCCACTGAGGGTCTCTCTCTGCACTCGTACTTTTTGCTTTTCAGTGAAGAAAGGATATTCTCTGTTGCACCACCTAACAATGCTGAACATGTTTAAAAACTCAACACAGCGGGTGCAGAGAGAGAGAGAGAGAGAGGAAAAAAAACTTGACTAAAGGTGCCATATTTTTACTGTTTTTTTTTTTGTGGTTGCATAGCAACAGTGGTAGCTGAGACAACCACCTCCCTTAAAAACTTCTGTTTGGAGGGATGGGTTGTTTTTTTGTTTTTTTGTGATGGGAGCGCCACAGAAGTCCTCACGTCGTAAGTAGAGACACAATCTGCAGCCGGACTGACGTAGGAACCTCTGCGTCTTGATCCCAGTCGTCGTCTTCTTTGCTGTAAATGTTGATTGTTCTTGAGACCAGCAGCAGGAGAGGGACTGTGGCTCTGTTTGTCCCTCAGAGTAACGCATCTATTCGTGGATAATGAGCTGCTGTTGACCACATCCAGCATTAATAATAAAGCTTCTGTCTCTGTTTGTGAAGTTTGATCTCAAAGCCAGCTGCTTACACCAACGAGGCCAGCCGTGCCAAAGAGAGTAGATGCAAACTCCGGGCTCATTATGGCTCCAGACACTGCACTCATTAAAGTCCAGCAGAGTCTTCTTCACCCTATAAAACCCAGCAGCTCCTCCAGATGGCCCCCCCGGCCTCACCTGGCTCCCCCGTGTGCATCTCTCGGCCCTCCGTCAGGGGGGGCGGGAAGACGGCCAGAGACCCACGTCGTTCTAGGAAGAGAGAAAATGATTAACTGTGGAGTTCAATCTGGCACATACCGATGAGGACAAAGGAAGCACTTACGGTAAACAGAGGAGGTATGAGTCATGAGAACTACAGAGCATATTAACAAAGAGCATACTAACTAAAGTAATGCTCCGACATCGATGTACAGTATTCATCCAAGGTCAGTTTGGATCCGTGTGCAATAACAATGAAAGATCTCGTAAAGGGAGAAGAGAGATATTTCCAGTAAGTCCGATTTAATGATTCCCGTCTTTGCCTGCCTGTCTGTCTGTCTGTAGATCGTGTAATCTGGGAGCTACACGCTCCAGAAAGCAGCTCCGTCTAAAATGTTCATTCCTGTCTGGAGCTGTAATGTTGCTTCTGGGAGGATACACATACAGTAAATGAGCCACCACAGAGAAGGGAGAAAAAAACCCAGTGAGGCTGACAGGGGAGCCAGTGTGCACAGGAAATCTTAACAACATGTCATGCTGACCTGCACGTCAAGCGAGCTGCCTGCCGGCCGTTATAGTTGTACCTACAAGTAGAAAAGAAACAGCCGAGTGGACGTCTTGTTCCAGGATGTTTGAGAGGCTTCAAACTCGGGAAGAAAACAACGATTCTGCTGCATCGTCTGAAAAAAAAAACGACTTTCAATGTTATCACAGTCGCTCTCCAACAAACGGAGCGACACTCTGCAGGCTCGCCTGAAATCTGACAAAAGCAATCTGACTCATTCTGAAGCTTGGATCGAGTGAACTTTTTAAGATTTATGGTTCGATCCGCTTCTCGTTTGATTTACACGACTACAGTTACAGTCAACAACGTTTGCTAGCTGTCGTCTCAAAGCGTCTTTAATTACTGGACTTCTTGAGCTGATATTTATAGCACCCTGAGACGAAGCAACCGACGTTTGGAATGAGCTCGTTCAGAGCTGCACTGATTTCACACTTGACACGCTTCGTTACCCACGATCACCTGACAACACTTCCTTCAAATTAGCTGGTCTGTCGAAGTGGCAAGATTTCCTCCGCTCTCTCTGTCATCGCCAGCTCTGAGCTGCACCACGCAGCCCCCTCCTCCAGCAGGCCAGCAGATATCATCACTCCTCAGATCTCTGCATGTGAAACTAAATAAGGAGTGATCAGGCCCGAGCTGCGTTCTGCTGCGATACATATTCACTGACTGATTTCTGATTGCTGATCGTGATGATCGTTTCTTCTCGCACGTTCGACATGAAAACACCAACAGGCTAAAAAGAACCTCTTCTCTGAATCCGTAGGTAGGTGAACATGATAGCAAAGAAACAGTTTGGGAAATGAGATATTAGCTGACCTCACCTGCCCTGTGCAGAGACATCACTCTGTCACCACATTGTTTGTGTAGCTTCAGTTTTCGACCTGAATGCGGCCGAGCTGCGTCCCACTCACCCAGCAGGAGGTGAAAGGAGAAGCGATGATCATCTCTGCAATGAAAGGTTTTTGTTTTTTTGACATCGCAGCAGAGGATGATGAAGCGTCTCGCTGGCGCCGCTGATGAGCCCAAATATTACAGCAGTTGTCGCGATCCAATTTAATCCGGATCAAGATTGTTTTCCTGCGAGTTCATTAAGTTTTTATTGGGAACCGTCAGCCAAAGCAGCAACGTTTCTGCTCAACGTCAGAGTTGACAATTAGAAAGCGTAATCAATTCATTTATCACCTTTCAAACGGCTCCAAACATCTGTAATTCAGTCATTCATTCTTTAAACACCACCTTTGAAAATGAGCTAATTAGCTTTGTTTTTTTCTCTCCTGTGTGCAGTAATTACAAAAGGGCAGTTTTCTTTTTTTATACTCCACTAATGAATGTTGCGGGGTGACGTACAGGCCAGAGTTTGAGGAGGAGAAGACAGAGACACTCAGATCTACTCATTAACTCTGAGGTAACTTTCCTCTTTGAGCAGTTAGCTCAGCCTGTCAAACAAAGTTGCAGGAATGCAAAGAACAACATGTATTTGTAAAACGATGAGTACCATGAAGGAAACGTGCTGTGCCAGATATGAGAGCAGTTATCAGGTGAACAGGTGTTGCAGCGATGGAAGCGGGCAGTGGAACTGCTTCAGATAGAAGTGATTGTACCCGAGCTAAAAAGCCTCTGCATGTTTCTAATAAGCTCCAGCAGCAGAAAGCTGCTCAAACTAGGATCAATGTTGGAGATGAAACATGGAGAGAGGTTAGAACGCAGAAAGCTTTACAGACCCATGCAGAGCTGGCTAAACACTGAAGCTACAGTGTCCACCACATGCAGAGCTGGCTAAACACTGAAGCTACAGTGTCCACCACATGCAGAGCTGGCTAAACACTGAAGCTACAGTGTCCACCACATGCTGACCTGTGTGAGAGGAGGGGCCTAAGGGTCTTTTTTCATTTATTTGCTGAAATGTTTTTGGGCCATTTTGCAGCTGAATAGAAAGAGGAATTAAAGGTTGGGGGGTCGACATGCAGCAAAGGGCCAACATCGGATTTGAACATAGCGACGAGGACTATAGCCGCTGTAGACTGGGCACTCGACAAAACCTCTGCCCTAAGCGGCCAAAGGAACCAGGGAGCATTTGAAGAACTCCACTTAGTGTAAGTTATTAAAGGATTCTTAAACACCTGCTCAGCATTCTCACGGCATCAAATTCAAATAAAGCTCGAGTTAGAGAAGTTTTGATAGTCGGGCCTCTGATGAAGCTACCGTACGAGCTGTGTGTGGGAACAATCCCACAAAAACCTGCTCCTTGTCGAATATGCTCTGGTGAATTATGAAAGCGTTTTTTGTTTTTGCGTGACGCTCCTGTTCAGGACAGAAGGCATGAGAGGCGGCGAGGGCGGATGTGTGGTTGTTTAAAGATCAGCGCGTGAGCTTCGTGTCCTTCTCCGTGCAGTCTGCGGCGTTACGTTTGCTGTGATAAAACACTCGCTAAAGGTCGGGGAAGATTGTGGGTTTGGATTGAAAATGGAAAAGTCTAAATGATCTGTGTGAACAACTTCTATCCTTTGATCCGTCTTCACTTCTCTGAAAGCCTTTTTTGTTTTCTCCCCGCTTCTCCGAGAAAGGCGCGTCAGGCAGGGATCGAACAACAGAACTGATGAATCTGAGTCTTGAACAAAGCCGCCGTGTCACAGAGTTCCCCTCACGCTCCGTCACTCTCCCTCAGCCTGTCTGCGTTTTACATTCCTCACTCCAGGCGTCGGCTTTGAAAGCGAACACAGGCGCTGCTGTTGTGCCATGTCACCCAAACTTGCACCCACAATTTCAAACGGCGTACAACACTTTGACACGACACGTCAGCTGTGCAACCGCGTCTTCCATGAACTAAACCCATAACGCACTAATCTGGTCCCTGTGTGCTTTAAACAAAAGGGTTCGACGGTACCGCTCATGCAGCACATGGTCCAAATCTGATTTAGGTTTTCTTCTTCTTCTGAAAAGTTTTTAGTTTTAGTTCAAAGTTTTATCAGATATTTCTAAATGTGTCCACCAGTCAAAATGCATTTCATTTGAGTTTGATTGTATCACGCCAGCAGCTCTCTTTCACCAGCAGAGGGCGCTGTATGGATTACAACGAGCGTCATCACTCTGCAGTGTCAACCGGTGACGACGACACCGCTAACGTTACGTCTCGCTCCTTCTCTCTCTCTCTCTCTCTTTCTCTGTCTCTCTCTCTCTGTCTCTCTTTCTCTGTCTCTCTCTCTCTTCTTCGCTTCATTCGTTACCGTCAGCCGTCGTATCAAACCGTTAGCCGCCATGTTAGCCGCCATGCTCTCTGTTAGAAGCTACTGTGCTGTGAAATCGACCTTTGAAAGCGCGGCTTTACGTGGAAATGTTTCATAGTGTTGCTTTCAGTTTTAAGACTTAAACATGAAGTTGTAAGTATTTCTTAATGAAGGCATGTCTGATCTTTTGAATGATTTGTGTTTCAAACTTTAAGTTTAGAAAAATATCATGAAGTGGATGACTAACTGAAACCGTCACTGACGGCACTGCAGTCATTTTTCATCCAGAGAAAAACGGCGGCGGCGGTGGCGGCACATGTGCAGCTGCTCACTTTAGCAGTGATCACGTCTGAATCGAACAGATGTCTGAGACTGCTCGGAGAAGTGAGGGCTCCACTTTTAACCTCTGCAAAGTGTCACTGGGAGAAATCAGAAAATAGTAATGTGTTTTTATGAAGCGTAACACTTCTGATGCTCTCCAGCTAAGGAGTGAAAACGCTCCATTTCTCACTTTTTATTCAGCAGATGTGGAGCATTTTTAGAATAAAACGCTCAGTATTTCAAAGAACATATGGGACCCTTGGGTGGTAGTGAACCTTAAAGGAGATTTATTTGACCTTCACCATGAATGATGTCAGTCTGGATAACCAGTTGAGAAGTGTTGAGAGACGTACAGCAGTAAATAAACTGTTTATTTATGCGATGCTGGCGTCAGTGAAATCCATCGTAGAGATTCATTAAAGGAACAGTGCATAACTTTGCCCCCTAGTGTTTAAAATGGGGACTGCAGTATAAAGTTGAAACATTACAGAGAGCATGTTTGCATGATCTCTCCCACAGCCTTCATTCCCCCTCCACAGTTTACCTTTGGTTAAAAAAAAGAATCTATACAAATCTTTGTGATTTCCCTCCTGGATTTCTCTTTAGTGAAGGCAGAAGGTGAGTTTAATCTAAACAAACACCTTGTTCCATCGGAGCCAGGGTCACACTGAGCGTTCACCCCACAGGCTCTCTATAATTGCCTTCATGCTCACGGTTCTGCCAATAAAAACGCCCCGCAGTGACTTTGGAGAGGCAGCAAAGCTAACTCCTCACAATAGCATATATGAGCTCGTTGGATTTGCCGGCACGTCTATTTTTGGTTCCTTTGCCAAAGTGGGACATCAAGGCTAATTTGAATAAGTGCCACTGTTAGTCAGACCATCAACATCAGCATGAGCGCTGCGAGGCTGTTAGAAAATATAAATACACGCTGCTGGGGGATTAATCATTAAGACGTAAAGAGAAAATTAGCCGTCAATCATCCTGAATGATTCGGAAGGTTGATTGCTCTGCCTGTCAACCCCTCGAGATTAGATCTCGCTGTCCGGGACGTCTTCCTCCTTTTCCTCCTTTTTTAAATTCAGAATTATCTTCTTGTCAAGCAGAGAAAACATGAAAACAGGAGGCGGATTACATAAACACACACACACACACACACACACACAGAGCGGCAAACTATCCATTCATAAAACTGTACGTGGCATCAAGAACACAAACACACCATCAAACTGTGAGCGAGACTTACTGTCCACACTGTGCGTGTGACTCAGTGAAGAGGTGTACTCATCATTTAAAATGAAGTGACACCTTCCTCCTCCTCCTCCTCCTCCTCATGATAAACACCAGATTAAAAGGGCAGACTATGAAGGTGACACAGCAGCTTCTTATTGCACACATGTAGTAACTGGTAGCACTCCTTTTACAAACAGGAGGACAACAGCTCATCACACTAATATCGTTTTTGCAGGATTGTTCACTTCAGCATTTGGATCACTGGAGGGTACCGCTTGGTTGTTACAGAGGCGTTTCAGCAGAGTCAGCACAGGAGTGCAGCATTGTGTGTGTGTGTGTGTGTGTGTGTGTGTGTGTGTGTGTGTGTGTGTGTGTGTGTGTGTGTGTGTGTGTGTGTGTGTGTGTGTGTGTGTGTGTGTGTGTGTGTGTGTGTGTGTGTGTGTGTGTGTGTGTGTGTGTGTGTGTGTGTGTGTGTGTGTGTGTGTGTGTGTGTGGGGGGTGGGTGAGTTTTGCTCAGGAGAAACCCGACGAAATGCTTCAATATGAAATATAGGTAATATATGATAAGTGTGCAAAGTTACAAACAGGATTTTTATGTAATTTATTTAATTTGGATGTTTGAGTGACTTGACTGACAATTAAATTGATGCACCAGCTAAAGATGTGAAGTTTAGCTACAAAAACAAACGTCTGTGATATCCAGACCTGCAGGGACCGGCCACTGCTGACGAACTTTAAACGGCACGCTGGCCTCAAAATCTGCACATTTTGTAATGGCAGCAGGAGTTTAGATGAATCCCGCCCCTTTTACCATATCGGGAACGCTACAGTCAGTCCGAGGGGAGCTTGTTCTTACAGCAAGCCGATGGACGTGGATCTGTGACGTCTGTGTCTTGTGATGTCACAACACACATTTTCAAAGGAGGGGGGGGGGGGGGGGGGTAATGCTGCTGCTAACAGGAGGAGGTAGGAGAAGCAGACTTTGAAGAAGAATGTGGGACCTTTAATAACAGATACAACGATGACAGCTGCAATAAGGAAGAAGGAAATAAAACGATTCGTCATGTCTGACGCATATAAGACAAACTTTTATATCTTAAAAACTTCAACCTGATGTGATTGAATATTTCCACCCGTTAATATTTCTGACACCAGGCCGGCAGCACGAGTCTTCACGTCTTCATGAGCTCCATAGGCCTCAACTAAATCAGAAAAAAACAAAGTACTCACTGTAGCGTGCACTTTTCTGCATGCAGACTTGTTTCAAAGTCAAATAAAGAGGTTCATTAAAGTACATTTGGCCTCCCTGCTGATGTGATTATTGTTTTGGATATTACCCGAAGTCATGGTCTCCTCTCGCTTTCTGCCTAAAGGAAAGTACCAATCGTTGGTAAAGACACTGCGTTCTGACGGTGATTTCTATAAACCTCCTGCTGCTCTTGGATTGTGAAATGTGACATGATTTGTTGGATTTGCTGGATGGCGAATATCCAAAACTTTTGATGACATTTTGAACGTCTCGACAAAGTGCTGCAGCCCCCGAAACGCCGCTGATTGAACACGTGCATTTGCATAAAGAACGGAAATGAAAAGTGTCTGTGGATTTTGTAACATGAAAAACACTGTCAGCTCCTTTCGAACGAGCTCTGAGAGAGCAAACAGCAGAGTGCAGCAGATTTGACAAGCGGGATAAGGAGCGTGATGGATGACCTTGAGGAACGCACAGCCTCGCTCACACGTCCGTTCTAAGATATCAGCTGCAGCGTTCACACACCAGGGAATGGAAGCGTTTCTTCCTGTGCAGAGAAAGGCAGAGGTCGAAATAACAAATTCACGTGATATATGTTTCCCAGGATTCCTGGGGTCACACCAGCAGACGTTTGCGAGTCAATACAGCTTTTTTTTTTTTTTGTACTTCCGAATCCCAGAGCGTTCAGGAGCAGAATCTAAAGTTAGAAGGAGGACATACTGGCTGCTGCATTGTTGTCAGAGAAGCTTCAACACAGCATGTTTCCTTCATGATCACAGACGAGGAGAGCAGCTCTCTGATTGGTCCTTTAAAATTGAAAATGTCACGTGCCAAAACATTGATAGTGAAGAAAAAATAGATTTAGATGCATCAGAAGCAGAACATCGATGTTGTTTACGAAGATCCTTGAAGCCACTGAAAATAAGATGAACGGTTCAGACTGAAAGTGTCGTATGGGAAACATGGGAGCTTGTTCATTCACTTACTGTACCAAAGCCACAGAGTCCCCCCCCCCCCCCCCCCCCCCCCAGAGCGCTGAGGTGATGTCAGGTGAGCTGCTCTGTTCAACAGAGCGAGTCAGGGCAGGACAGAAGTCGACGGAGGAGTCGGCCCTGTTGGGCCACCGACACCATGTGTGAACAAATAAACATCACCTTTTCTTTCACTTAATGGCTCCGGTAACTATGGTGACCGACATGAAAAGATGGCCGTAGCTGTTGCCTCAACATGCAGAAGGTCCCTAAAATTAAAATTCAGTTGTGAAACGCTCAAAAAGAAGAATAATAAAATAAAAATGAGCAAAACAATAAGAGACTTGAGTAAAAATACATTTACACACTTTGAACTTTCATTACCACGTCCAGCTTTGGATTCTTATTTCTGGGGAGTCTGTTAGGTGCCGAGCTTACCTGAGATCATCCCAACAGACGTTGTGTTCATGCAGGTGCTCTATGTTTGCATTTAAACTAACCTGCTGTGGTTTAAACTGGGGCAGTAGCGCTCCTCTGTATTGGCTCTTTTCCACAGACCAGAATAAAGATATATGGTCAGGTTTGCTTCCTGTCTCTTCCATAACGAGGCGATATGAGTCCCACGATGGACCTGCACCTGCTGGAGAGCAGCGTGGACATCTTTCACAGCCAACACTTTAACTGGTTCTGCAGCAGGAGCAGCACAGGTGGTCCTGAAACCGTTCATAATGGTGCTGTTCCATTGGTGCATCCCGCTGTGCCAGCATGCACATAAGCCCTCAGAGTGAGCACCAATGGCATGCAGCCATTTTTAATTTTAGTCATTACCCCCCCAGCAGCATCCTCTCCAGGGCTACAGCCGTGTTTTTATGTGGAATATGTTCCATAGAGGTGTGCACCTCTGATCCTCTCAGAAGAAAACGCCAGTCACATGCCGGAGGTCGGATTACAGGAGCTCGACACATAATGGCGTGGCAGCAAATAGCCCCAAACACACGGCGTCAATGTGGTTATTCACTGTGACCGTAAAGCTGCTGTGAGGAGTTTCAGCTGCTGATGAAAGAGACAGAATTTCATATTGTTGCATCCTTATGACCTACTAATGCAGGCCAGGTCATCAGAGTAAATATGGAGTTAGTTTGTTCAGAGCTATATTTAACGCCTGACGCCTCTGAGTGCACGTTTTAATGTTTCCCAGAAGGCAAAGAGTCTCAGTTTAACCGTGACACACGTCGAGAGACAATTTCCAAAGAGGTCAGAGCTGCACATGTCAAAAAGAGCCGAACCTAAAAGTTTGTCAAAGCAACACTCTGTAACTTTTCAACTTAAAAGAGTCGATTCAGAGGTCGATTTAATAGCAAAATATAAAACAGAGAATGGCATGTCCGTCGTGTCTACAGCGTGGCGTTGATGCGTCCTGAGTCATGTCGCGCTATGACGTTGTGTTGGGCTGTTTATTCCTGTCGCTTCAAACACTCGTCGTAGTCGTGCATCATGGGCCCATCTTCCATGTTTGCGTCGGGTAGCAGTTATCCCCGGGGCACGGTCCGAGAGAATCGAGCCCTATGAGACAAGACGATTTCACAAGGCTTTAAAATGTGTCGTGCATTAGTGTTCATCTTCCCTCAACAATATTTCTTACATCTCCCGTGGTTTCAGTTCTCCCTCTACGTGTTCTTCAGATTTATTCTGTTTCCTGTTTCATTCTGATTCAACTGGAGCCAACACAATCCCTTATTTACAGGCTAATGTGCCCAGAACAGGTGCTGTATAGGAACCCATATTCCAGGCGGCACAACCACACACGCTCACAAAATGTCATGATGACACCTCATCAGCCGGGGGGCAAACTGCCAAGCAGCTCACAGTCCGCCTGTCTCGGAGAAAAGCTGTGGATTTGTTAAAGGTGCACCGGGGGTGGACATCAGGATCACACTATCACAGCCGCCGGAGCACACTCCATGCTTTCTGACACCGACAGTGACACCAGTCTGCCCCGTCCTTTTAAAGAAGGAAGGAAGTCCAGCACTCCCCGAGTCCACCTCGCGTCCTCCATGACGACCACCGGCCATTCAACCTTGTGATTGGTTCGTCGTAAAAAGCACCGGTGACGTCGGCGGCGCCTTTTTTAAAAAAGTCTAAAGATTTACTGCTGCTTTTCTGCTTCAAACGCTCTCGACCCGCTGGAAACACGGCGCCTAACACTGTTAAGCTAATGAACAGCTTCCTGGATCTTTGTAAAGACAGGGAATGACTCAGAGCACTCCGGTCTCGGTTAGCGAGCTCTTGACCAGAACACGACAAACTCTTACCTCTAACCCGTTAAGTCTGTAAAAAAGGATAACCAGAAAAATAATAACCTCGCTCTTTCAGAGCTGTGGTTGACGTCACGATGGAAACGCTTGCTTCTTCTTTGCTTGAGTTGATGCTAAAAATAAATTGCTAGCACTCCACTGTAATTGCGCGGTGCCATTAGGTGCTGGGTTATTAAAGTGTGACTATTGTTGATATGCTGAAAGTGCCTGAGTGACCTTTGCTCTGCTGCATGTTCATTAACACACCAGTAAAAGGTGCAAAGTGCTGCACGGTTATTTCTTCCCCCCCAACTTTAAACTGAGAGTGCGCGAGCAGAACTTTGAATGTAATCCACGCCTAACTAAGAAATAATGAAAAAAGCTTTATGTTTCACACGGGACGTGAAGGACGCCTCAAAGTGAGCCTTCGACGAAGTGCACGGAAGGTGAAACCCGGAACAAAGCGAGGCTTGTTTTCGACATGATTATACGGCCTTGCCATATAATTATTCACATTACACTTCGAATACATTTGAATACGTTAATTAGCACGTTGGCAGAGCATCGTCTATCGTCGAGGATTTATGAGGACAGCGCTGGCTTTCACTGAAGAACAAAAGTGCACGACAAACTCAAAGGGCAAACGTTCAGCTCTCACTTTACTTTTCATTCTCCTCCTGCAGTCGGTTCATCATATCTGGGTATAATAGGTGGGTTGGACACAAAGTAGAGATTCCCACTGATGGATGGCGATGACAAACACCCGCCGCCCGACGAACCAGTGAGCAGACTTGCATCAAAAATCACTATAATCATCACCGTAATAGATGTACATTAAGTGAGCTGGTAACCGCTGCACTGCAAAGACCTTAATAACATCCCAATCTGCACCTCCTAATCTCTCGCTTTCCACACACGCCGTAGTCTCTTTTCATCGTGTGTGTCTGAGGGCCGATCCGGAGCGATACCGCGGCCGGCGTCGCCTCTCGCTGACACTTGTCGCTCAGGGATTCGACGCCATCTGTCCTGCATCTAATCTCTCCATCGTCAACTCGCCGCCTCTGAAGCAGCCGCACTTCTTTTCTTTCTTCAAGGCCGCTAACCCAATTAGCCTCTTATCTACCGGCTAACTCCCTCTCCGTGAATTTCTTTGTGCAGAGGAGCAGAGGCCACCGCTCAGTCCGAGCACATCAGTCTCAATAAGATGAGAGCTGCTGGTTTAATTCAGCAGTCATGAAGGGGCTAAATGAATGCACATCACTTCATTAATCCAACGACGTGAACCGCTGTACAGGCGTGAACACACGCTGTGTTTGTGTGTTTCACGTGTCAGCGGGCGCTGGTTCATGCTGGCGGTCAAGGTCGACTGGATCAAAGAGTTGAGCATTCGTTCCTTGAATAAAACGCTGGTGTTCAATAAGTCGAGCTGGTGGAGAGCTGGGCTGATTGAAAGACTCCTCAATTAATGTCAACAAGTTACTCAGCGAAGATCGGCAGCGTGACTCAGAACTTTCCCCGGAGGCTGACAGCTCGACTGCCGTACTGTAGGAGTCCGAACGCCACAAAGTGAAAACAGACAGCTGCACACAAACGACTTCATGCAAATCCTCAAACAGGAAGTCAGTTCAAACCTTTTTCTGTCTGAGGCTGCACGGATTTAACGCTCCGTGGATTTTATTGTAGTCTTTTATTTTGAGTCGTCTACGTCACTGATGAGCTCTGTTTTTGGTCTCCATAAATACCTGTGGCCTTTTCCGGCTGATCAATAATCTGCCATGTTCGTCTGTCTCTCTGTCTGTTCACTGTTTAGGGACATGAAGGCTACAGATGGTAAATCAACTCAGAGCCTGAACATCTGTCTGCTGCAGCTCATAGAGACACAATGACAGTGACTCTACTGAGCTCTGTGTAAAACCCCGCTAGATCGCTCTGCATCAGAAATCCTTTACACCTGGGCAGTGTCGCCCCCTCCATCCATCCATCCATCCCTCCATCCATCCATCCCTCCATCCCTCCCTCTATCCATCCATCCATCCCTCCATCCATCCCTCTATCCCTCCACCCATCCCTCCATCCATCCATCCCTCCATCCCTCCATCCATCCATCCCTTCATCCCTCCCTCCATCCATCCATCCATCGATCCCTCCCTCCATCCCTCCATCCATCCATCCCTCCATCCCTCCCTCCATCCATCCATCCCTCCATCCATCCATCCATCCATCCCTCCATCCCTCCCTCCATCCATCCATCCCTCCATCCATCCATCCATCCATCCCTCTATCCCTCCACCCATCCCTCCCTCTATCCATCCCTCCATCCCTCCATCCATCCATCCCTCCATCCCTCCATCCATCCATCCCTCCATCCATCCCTCTATCCCTCCACCCATCCCTCCCTCCATCCATCCCTCTATCCCTCCCTCCATCCATCCATCCCTCCCTCCATCCATCCCTCCCTCCCTCCCTCCCTCCATCCCTCTATCCATCCCTCCCTCCCTCCATCCATCCCTCCCTCCCTCCCTCCATCCCTCTATCCCTCCATCCATCCATCCCTCCCTCCCTCCATCCCTCCCTCCATCCATCCCTCCCTCCATCCATCCATCCATCCTCCCTCCCTCCCTCCATCCATCCCTCCATCCATCCCTCTATCCCTCCACCCATCCCTCCATCCATCCATCCCTCCCTCCCTCCCTCCATCCATCCCTCCCTCCCTCCCTCCATCCCTCTATCCCTCCCTCCATCCATCCATCCCTCCCTCCATCCATCCATCCCTCCCTCCATCCACCCCTCCATCCCTCCATCCATCCATCCATCCATCCCTCCCTCCCTCCACTCTGCATGTGTGTGATCGCCTACGTGGTAATTGTTTGTTCTCTAACTTTCTTTCAGTGTTTGGTTGATTGATTTGTGGTGTGTGTGTGTTATTTCAGTCGTGAGCGTGAAAACACATCGTTGTAATTGTTGATTTGCATATTAACATCACCTGTAGTGAAATGTGCTTCTTAAATAACATGCTGCAAACGGAACATTTGAGAGGCTGAGCACGGTGCACTACTTTTCACCGGAGGAAGTCAAAACTGCAAATATCTGTCGGCCACGTTGCGACAGATCTTTTGCTTCTTCGTGATTGCGGAGCGAGTAAACGCACGCACGAGTGAGAGGTTTCGACGGAGCCTTGATATCTGTTTAAGAGCGGCAGACACTTAGCTTTCAATAGTGAACATCTGCACAACATCTGGCAGACATCTGCATGAGCTGAAGATCAAACACCTTTTTTAAATGATGCTGCACCCCCCCCCTACAGATCAGCACCTCTGCAGCTGCATCATGTGATGAAGGCTAACGTGGAGTGGACAGCCTTGGAGGCTGCAGCCATGCGTGACAGCTCTCCTTCTCCGTCTCTTCCTGTTGCACACTTCATCCTCACTCACCTTTTAGTCATCACGCAGGCTTCAAATGTCACTGATTTCTATCATCCAAATCCCCCAAAGCCCTCACATGGATATTATACAAGGGAGGGAAAAAAATCTCCTCTCACTTTAAGAGCTGCAGCACTACACAAAACACACCCGTGGGTGCACTGCGCTGCGTTTATGATCTATATCACAATTAGAAATCAAAGGTCTCTGCTGGTGAAAAATGTCAGTGTGGTTTGAAAGGGTTCAGGTCTCTTCCTCCTGCCAGGTGGAGGAATAAATGGAGAGAGGGTAAATGGTGATGTCTCCTTCAGAAGGATGTCTTTGTTGACCTCTCGCGTGTCAGAACCCAGGTGGGTGGAACAAAAGCGATATGAATAAACCACGTCAAGGATGCTCTGTTCTCAATGTGGAATAAGACCGAACACCAGAAACGTATATTTATATATACTGCCAACATGTGGACTGTCCCTGAGAAGCCAGCTTAAGCATCCATGACATGGTGCATGACGTCAAATAGAGTGGCTCCGCCCCTTTCGGCATTCTGAGTGGGGAGAGATATAAAGCAACAGCAGAAGCTCTGACAGAGGCAGAGGTCGTCACACAAATGATGCTTCAACACATTTATGTAATATCCTTTAAATTCCCCTTTAGCTCTTCTAGTCACTTTTATTAGTCGGCTTGTTTCTCCTCCACGTTGCAAACATGTTTTAATGAACCCGTTTCATCAAAGTGCATCCTAAAGGGCACCTTAGCAATTACGATGCCTTCAGGATACGTCTCTAATGTTCGTAAAATACCCTCCTGAGAAACAACACTATACGTCCAGAAAGGAGAGGAGCACATCTGGCGTGCACGCCGTCGTCGGGCTTTACAGTTTGAACGTTTCTGAATTTATGTTTTTATTTTTTTATACAGCTCTAATTTTCCCCTTCATGAGTTTTGTGCTTGTCCTTAAAACAAAGCGTCATCATGTTTTACTAACGCCCTGCAGATAACAGTTTCTTAGTTACATATTTCATGGCATTAACCGCACCGTGGCTGCAGACGCACAGAGCCGTTTTAGCACAGCAGGGCCCGTGGCCACTCGTAACAATTCAGGGATAATAGTTTATGCTAAAACATGAGGCAAGAGCAAACGAGGAGAGGAGACTTAAAAGATCAGAGACTCAGACTCAATGTCATTTTTCACAAAATCCCAAACTCCTCTCCCTCTGTTTCTGTTTTCTTCTCCTGTCCACAGATCATTCCTCTTCATTTTTCTTCGCTGTCATTGACGCACTTTGGTTTTTCACAGAAACAATGCATGCAATGCTTATTGAGGAAACACGATCGAGTGCTTCTCTGATGTCGACCTTTTAGGGAGGTTCATTACTGCTTTTGTAAAATGTGCATATTGCTGAAGTTTAAAGTTTGTCAGCCCTTAGGGGCCCTCCCTCCTACATGGGCCCCAAACAGTTGCCTGCCTGTTGACAAGTGGTGCCTCTGTGTGACGTCGTTTCATATTCTGAATGTTTTTAACCAACACATCAAAGATCGACACAAAAAAGTGAGATCCAAAATATGGAAGTAAGCTGCCGAGGTGTCCTTGAGCAAGACTTTACCCACATGTCATACTCACAGAATGTGAACGTTAGAGGCAGTGTGTGTGGATGTAGACATGAGCTAATCACACCTATGTGCTGTAAACATGTAAAAACAGGCTTTTTGAATGGGTGTGTATATGACTTCCTGTGCTGCTGCAGCCAGCCTCTAGTGGACACTCCAGGAACTACAGGATTGTACATTTGCACATCTGCTTGGTCGTTCCACACTGTCTCTGTCCCTGGTTTCAGACTCTATCATATGTCCTGTCTCTGCAGTGCACAGAATCTGTAATCTCAAAGAAATCGCACATTTTAAAAATTGAATAAAGAATTGAACGAGAAATGTGTTGTAAGCAAAATGTAAGACTAAATTGTAAATCCAAAATATAAATAAATATTAAACTGAAAGCACAGCTGTGTCTGTTAGAGGACTTAAAGGAGAACTCTGTTTTTAGTCAGTGTAATAAGGCAGGTCAGGAAAGTCCTACTTCAGGCTTCTGACACTGAACAATGGATCATGGATATTTAGAGGACCGTAGCTGGAAGCGAGGCCTTCACAGGCACTCAAAGTTATCAATCAAATTTGAAAAAATCTATCACGAGACCGACAGGCAACTGATGTAAGGAGTAAGAGTAATGTGGTCCCGTCTGTTTGAGCTGATTAAAAGCTGAGCGGGAGAAGTGAGGCGCAGCTTCTCCGTGATAAAATGTCAAAGTTAGGAGGAAAATATTAAAGGTTCCATGTGATGCTAAATCCACGTCCTTATGTTCCTCTAACATGTGTCTCTAGTCTGTCTACAAACCCCCCCAATGATGAGAAAAGTCCATCCTCTCCGTCTTCTGCCTGCTCCACTTTTCAGAAAATGTGATTTTCCCTTCATGACATCACAAAGGGCAGTAGCCCCTCCCCCAGGTGGGTGACACTCCCACAGCTAGGTGTTTGTTCTGCCCTCTGAGTCTGCCTTCTCACCGTAAACAATAGGACATGGAGCCAGAAAGCAGCGAGTACACCCGAGCCCTTCCAGAGAGGGGGCGTGGTCAGACACAGCTCATTTACATATTTAAAGCTACAGACACAGAAACAGCCTGTTCTGAGCAGGGCTGAAATAGAGGGGTTTATAGACATGATCATATTATGACATTTGTCAAATGTTTCAGGTTCTCTAGCATATTTTTCTTGCCGCTCTCGGACATTCAGTCTTTTATGGTTGCTAAAATAACCCTTTTGTCCCCCTGAATGTTTTGTGCTATGTTGCGCACTTTGTTCCCTTTGAGGTCAGAGCGAGCTCTCGAGGCTGAGAACATTGCTGTATGTATTTTACAGCCTGTCTTTATTCCCGCGTTGCCGGCACTAACAACCGTGACGGAACATGTCCTTTGTTGTTTCATGAGGCAAACCTTCTGCGCTTATGTTCGAGTTTCCTCATCTCACTCAGATTTTTTTATGCACTGTAGCTCCTCAAGTGCATTATCCAGTGTTTGAAGGTTTGTCTCTGAATCAGCCTCCCTCCTCTCAATGAAGCGTCATAAAAACAGACCAAGTGAACCGCCTCCTACATAAGTACAACATAAGCTAAAGAGTAGCGGCATTAGTCAGAACATTATTTGTCTGTTTCTCCATCTGATCCCTCCAACAGCTGGCTGAACAAGCTCAGATTTGAAAGCTGATTGAGAGCACAGACACAGTATTACCGAGTCCAACGTCAATAAATGCCGTTTGTTTCTGGAATGCTATTTTTTAATTTGATGCGACTTTCTTCTTCTCGTTGATGATTATCTTTCGTCCTCGCAACAAAAAACGACACACGCCCGCTCTCGTCTTTTGACCACAACTCTGACGAACTACGTCACCTCTGCACGCAGGCTGACGACGTCAAAACCTACAATTAAAAGACTCAACAACTTCTAGATTAAATTACATGAAATTACAGTAGCTGTTTTAATTAACAAATCAAACAAACGTGAAATTATGCATAAATACTTTTTAATTTATAGTGTAGTAATGGTCTTAAAGTTTCAGGACAGAAGGACAAAGTGAGGACTCAATGGACGAACCAGGAAGTGGTTAACGTGTGTGGGACTGTTTGCATGCTTTGTGAATCTCAGCCATAGATAAATAAACGCTGCGTGTTTGTCTCGGTGTCCGTCGGAGGTTAGAGAACAGTTCTGTAAGCGGTTCTAGAAGAGGCCATTAAAAGGAGTGTTCTTCAAGCTTAAAAAGAGGAAGCGAAGGATTTGGGGCGCTCGCTAGAGAGCCGTCAAGATGGAGCCTTCGTCTCCTCCGCTGTGCGAGCGCTGTATCTGTTTCACAAGGTAACAATTAAATTGCAGCTGTCAGCAGAGGAGATATTAAACTCGTTCCCGCTTCTGTCTCCCTTTCTGCTGACGGTGACCTTGGCGGGGAGACGGAGGCTGGCCGCTGAAGCCTCACGCTGGTTGAGAGGGTTCACGCGCTCCGTCTCGTGGAGCGCCAGCCATCTGGGGAAGGGATATTCATCACAGTGAAACAGCACACACACACACACACACACACACACACACACACACAGACAGCCACTGGCACAGACACTATCATCATCACCACCAACACCATCATTATCATCCACACTCGCCAGCCTGCTCACATGTTCCCCGGCCCTGTGAAAAATCCTGGACCGCCAGCCCTTCTGTCTCACACGATGATGTCACGCAATGTCATCTCCTCAAAGACGGTGACATCACGGCTGACTGCCACAATTATCTTTATCGGTTGTTTCGTAAATGTCCTATAAATACAGTCTGCTCTAAACACGACCCAGGTGTTCAATCAAACTGCAGCCTGGTGATCCGCATTTACAAATCTGTAGATTAACGAGATAACGTAGACACCCCCCCCCCGACCTACCTCATGACATCATGGATAATAATCAAATCTGCGATGAAAAAAAGCCCCCCGACCTGGATTGTGACTTGTTGAGCTGTATTCCGAGGCGGGCTGACATGAGATGCCGGTGCAGGTCTTGTTCTGACCCGGCTCCTCTGACCTTGTTTGGTGATCGTGGGATGTTGTACGTCTCTGCTGGGGATCTGCAGCAGTGAGCTGCCTTTTATGTTTTCTTTGTTTTCCTCTGTGATGTTAGTTTTGCGAGACATTAAGTTTTTGGGGGTTTTTTTGGGGGGGGGGGACTTTTTCACGTTTTGTTTATTTTCTGCGTGTTTTGCCTCATCCACCCTAACACTGAATCAATCCCTTCCCCACTGCGTGAAAAATGTAAATAAACAAGCAGATGATTGTGTAACAGCTGCTCTGATGCTCTCTGCTTTTTTGGAGGGGAAATGTTTACACTTCATGGATCAGAAGCCATTTTCATATATTGACTCCTGAAATCCTCCTGACCTGGTTGTTCACATATTCTCCTCACAGCTGAAGACTCCCGCTGTGAGACAGGAGAGAGAGGGGGGGGGGGGGGGGGGGGGGGGGGGGGGGGTCTCCTGAGGTAAAACGTGATGCTATAGGAACACACTGACGAACAGAAAACATAATGCAGACATTTCAATACGTGCACAGAGATCGTAGCACGTGGTGCAGACAGTCTGTGCGGCAGTCACAACACGGAAAGGTCACTCTGCTTCCCGTTGGCTTCACGTGAATTCTGATTTCATCAGCTCATCAGGACTTGGCTGCAGAGTAAATACATCGGGGTCTGACAGGAGAAACTCCGGGTGAAGTCCGAGTTAAAAATGTGTCTGTTTGCGTTCACACGTGCAGCTCCTCCTGGAAATATCAGGAGTTGTTAAGTTACAGGATATATAAGTCAGCAAACATCGAGCATTGGCTCGGAGCTGAATTCTCCCGATAATATCCTGCAGCAGAAAAAAAACACACACAAGGGGTCAGGCAGAAAAATCTGGCTCCTGGAGTTTTTCAGGAGAAGTGTGAAAGCCCTCTCTGTCAAAGTCGAGTCGAGGGGTGAAGTTAGAAATGTCCAAACTTGAATATCCGCTTTCGTGGCGCAAACACAGAAACTGTGAACGCGGCTATAAATAGATGTGACAGCACATTTTGCAGCTGTTACTGTTGTCTGTCACTCTGCAGCTCTTAATGAAGGCAGATATGTGGACACGATCTCTCCTGGAAGAATATAAATAGAAGCTGTGAACTGTGCGTGCGCCATAGTAGACTGAGCAGAGAGGGCTGTACTTAGTGTGTATATCTATGGAACCACACAGAACCACAGTGACCTCGGTTTGGACCCTGGACCGTCTGCTTGACCTCTTCATTTGATCCGTGCGAGCACAAACAAACCGTCCTCGTGCAACTTGATCTTATTTGTATTTTTTATTTTAATTTCATCTGCATTGCAACAATAATAACATGACCATGCTTATATGCACTGTGTGTGTGATAGTGTTCATGCAGTTTATACAGACTTACATCTTGAAGTTACTGCCTCTTTTTAACTATTTTTTTATGCATTTTTTAAAAATTATTATTATTATATTTTTATCTCTTAATTTTGCACTGGGTGATTTTCTCCTTCTATCCTCCTTTGCTGCTGTAACGCTGTCCACTTCTCCGACTGTGAGATGAATAAAGGATTATCTTATCTTGGAATCGTGGCAGAGGATGCTTGAGGAGGTGGTCTCATGTGGACTCACGTAGAAAGGGGGTCTTTCTTGGTGCTCAGAAATAAGAAAAGCATCCTCAGTTAGCGACCGGTTGCCATGGTTTTTTCTTATAACGTGACACGATGACGACAGCAGCATTATTTCTCACATAAACCAAAGTGTTTATCCGTGATTGGTTCAGCGATGAGTCCGCTGTCTGGTCTGACTGGTCGGCGATGAAGGATGTTTACTGGTGAATGACATCGGCTCCACCAGTACAGCACCCTGAATAAGCATGCATTATTTAAAGACGTCAGCTCCGCCTGTGTGTTTGCATCTCCCGAACCCAGTGACAGGCGGAGACGAGCTTGTCACGCATGATCATGATCTCGTTATGAAATCACCAGAGACAGCATCGAGCTTGTTTTTAAACCTGAGCAGCATGTTCATCCTTTTCTGCTCGGCCTCAGTCTGCTGTGATTTATGCAATATTAAATGTAGTTTCATTTGGTTAATCAATAGAGCCTGTAATATTTAAAGCTCATTATCCTCGGTCAGTGGCTCGCAGCACAGACTCCACAGGTTTGTTTTGTTTGGTGTTTGAAAAATCTCATTATAAATACATTGGTGTAAAAAAAAAGACTTTTCTGGAGCCAATCAAGCATAGCGCCAAACTTTGCTGAATCACTGTAATCTGAAGAGCCTTAAAAAAGCGATAAATAGTCAGTCTTAACGGCAAGTGCGACACATAATGATGCTCTAATGATCATGCAATGAAACCTCCGATAAATTCAGTGTGAGGGGATTTCACAAACTGTTGGAAGATGGACTCTTACCTGAAACGGCGTTACACCTGCAACCATAAAAAAAACTTCTTCTTCTTTAATTCATTGTCTTTTTCTCTGCGGCTGTGGCTCAATTGGTAAAGTCCGGCGTCTCGAGACAGAAAGGTCGGGGTTTGATCCCCAGCTCCTGCAGCCAAAGAAAAACACATTTACTTATTGCACCTGTAGGCACATACTTGTGGCATGAAGCCCCACTCGCTTCCCCCGTGAGCTCGGCTGTACTGCATCTCGTTGGAGTATTATTAATTATTACTGTCACTGTGCCACGGTAGCTGCTGCTTGCTCCGCCGCTCTGCCAGGAGTCGGACTTTTCTGGTGCCAAACATCTGCCAAGATGGCAGCGAGTGTGAAACCAAAAAACCAAGATATCACTTCATTCCCCCGTCCTGAACCCCTTGGGCCGCAAAAACCAGACACACATCCATTTCATGGCATCCGCCTGTCTGTCATATTCTCCACTGGCACGGTGACAGTGTGAAAGCACAATGCAGCCCTGCTCGTACTCAGTCAACGTCAATTCAGAGTGATTGTTTTGACTTTTAGTTCCAGCAGCCAGTACGCTCCCTTTTTTTTTTTTTTTTTTTTGAGACTGCAGAGCTCAAGTTTCCTCCACACCAAGTGTCTCACACGGTGCACCAAACCAAATGTTCAACTTATTGAAATTCATGGAGGATAGGGATTTGTTGTCAAGCTCTGGGTGAAAGGTAATTTCCGAGATGCATGACTTTATTTGTCCACGCGGATGTGCAGCGCGTGCTTCATTAATACGAGTGTCACACCTGAGGTGAGGCGGTGTCAAGATGTTAACATTTATTCTAAATTACTTTATTTATAATGGGAACTTTTGCCAGGGCTGCACCTGGCTCGCAGTCTGCAGTCTCCACGGACTGCTGGCATATTTCAAGATGTGAAATCAGTCAGAGGGTGATTCATTGAGATGATTGCTGCTGGATTCCTTTTAATTAGGCCCTCTTGCAAGTTTGTTGCATCATCGTGACTAATCTGGATTGTTGAGAAATTCTGTAATTAGTGAAAATGTTTGTTATATCTCATGCAGCCGGTCGGTCTGAGGGTCCCGGAAGCTTTGTACAGCTTTGATACAAACAACCAAACTGAGGTTGTTAATTCTCACGAACAAATCAGAGTAGTCACACATAGTGAATATTTTACACGGCCTTAAAAACTAACTTTCATTTATCTTCTTGTTGCGCCACATTGCAGGAATATCTGCAGCGTGGCCTCGTCTGAACTAAAGGTTTGGACGTGTCTCTAGACCTTTTGACCCCTCAGAGTGTGTGTGTGTGTGTGTGTGTGTGTGTGTGTGTGTGTGTGCGTAATTTAACACATGTATGAAGGATGATTCTCACAGGGGAACCGTTGATGCATTCTTCATGACTCCCTGCCATCCGTGAAGCATCTATCATGATCAGCAGCCCCTGGTTGATTGTGCAGCAGGTAAGGTATGCTACTGAAGGATCGATAGTGTATTGTGCTCCATAACAAGCTGGGCTGTGTGGCTGCTGCTGATGATGACGCAGACGCACAGCGGTGTATCATTCAGGAGATGTGCTGCATGATTTTGTGTTGCTGTGACTTTGTGCCTGAGAGGAATAAAAAATGACCCTTCAGTAAACGGCCCTATCTGGTTGTTGATTCTTTGTTGGGTTTTCTTTTTTGACGGAGCCAATGAGGAAGTGCAAAATCCTGTAGTTTGTCGCGTGACTGCTAGCATCATTTGATCAGATGTGCCAAAACATGCACGAGACGCTAAAGAGGAACCAAAACCAGAAAAAAAAAAACCAATATGGGACCTTTAAACGGCTCTGTTTTAGTTTTATATAGGAGGCGTGTTCTCAGGCGTGTAGCTGACATGATTGACAGGTGGGCTGACGTCACTCAAGCTTCAAACATTAATATTTAGCGTCTGGATGAACGAGCTGCAGAACAGCAGCCGCACGTTGGACTGAACACGAGGCGTCCACTCGTTCACCCGAGCCTCGCTGTCTCCGTTTCCCTGATGTTGCCGACACTGTCGTGTAACTGGTCAAAGACAAAACCATCCTCGGCTCGAGCCGCTGTCACCTGTTGTCTGCATTGTTGTGTTAGCATGCTAATGTTAGCGCTCAGAATGAGCGCACAGCAGACACTGGATTTATGAGTGATGTGGAACATGTCGTCTTTTTGCTGATGCTTTTTTTAACGTTCACACGAGCGTCACGCCATCTTTCATGGTAGAAAAGAGAAGAGCGGCCACGTGCTCGTTGACTGTTGGTTTCCCTGACGTCTCGGAGAGATTGGTCCTGTAGCGCGTGTCCACTTGTTTCCCTTCGAGAGGAGAAAGCCCGGCAACACAGACACACCTAATAACAGGAGCACTCAGAGGCTCTCCTGCCATGATGTTGGAAAAATATTCTACTTGAGTGCCCACACTGCTGTTGCTCTCATCGCCCCCGACCCCACACACACACACACACACACACACACACACACACACACACACACACACACACACACACACACACACACAAACACAAACACATCTATCACACGCGCGTTCCCTGCCCCATCTCTCTCCATTTCCTGTGTCACTGCTTCCCTATCTTCTCTTTTCACTCTTTCCCCTTCGATACCTCTCCTTTCCTCATTTCCTGTTTTCCCTTCATCCCTCTCTCTCTCTCTCTCTCTCTCTCTCTCTCTCTCTCTCCCTCCTCTCTGTAAGGACGCTTTGAACCCACATCACATGTGGGTGAGCGACCCCCTGAAAGCAAAGGGCTCCTCTTGCCACAGGTGAATCACTTTCCTTTTTGCTTTTATCTCTCGCCGCCACCGACTTCCACAAAGTCGGACGTTTGTGCACAAGCGGGAGAAGCAGGAGATGTCAGATGTCCACGTTGTATGGTCACAACAGCTATGAATAATGAAACAGAGGTGAAGCAGACACACAGGAATGCATAGTTTTGCATGTCCACAGCCTCCTGAACAACATATACAGTAGCTGTAATGTGCATGTGTCTCTGAATATTCACAGGAATACTTGAGATGTCTTTTTGAAGCACGGCGCTGCATAATTTCTTCTTCTTGTAAAATAAAGGTTCCAAGGCGGCCTATTTAAGAATCCTATCCAAAATGCATTCTTTCCCAAAGAATTCTGATTCATCGCATCAACTCGCTCTGACATTTCTGGGAGTCTCTGCGAGCTCCTGAACAGTAACACTCGCCTGCGATACTATGGGAAGACAACTCAAGGTCTTCCAGAGCAGCTCTCTGGGGTTGCCTAGCTACCCGGCAATTGCATGTCTCACAGCTCCCACTCTTTTCTTGTGTCTTGTTCAACATGAACCGAATGTTTGCATCTGTGCAGAGAGAGAGAGAGAGACGGAGCGAGAGAGAGAGAGAGAGAGAGAGAGAGAGAGAGAGAGGCGAGCTGCCAAACATTACAAAGGAAGGCTCATCAACACATGTTAATCACTCTCAATAAAAAATGCCTTTTCCTTATCACACAAAGGGCGTCTTTCTCTAAATAATTAAGGGCTGACTGGATTGATGATGTCAGTTTAATGTCAGTGAGTGCAGCCTTTAATAAACTCTCCCTTTCATATTACGTAACTGAGTGGCTGAGAACAGCATGTCAGAACAGCATGTCAGAGACGAGAGACTTGATGATTTTTTATATAAATATCTGTCATTGTGTCAGAAATTATCTCTCATCCATCCATTCAACCATCCGCTCTCTCCTGGCCTCGTCTGCAGCCGAGCAGCCATTAACTTAACTCAGTGAAGAGGCCACGCTGACCACTTCCTGTGGCTAACACACGTGATACTGACAAGTAAACAACACAACTAAAAAAAAACTGAACTATCCCTTTAAAATCATTCTGCACAAACAGCCGTTTCTAACTTGTTAAGATAACCTGTAGTGTTTGTTTCACGTTAGACATTTGACATAGAGATGGATACTTTTCATGCAGAGAGAGCTTTGTCCACAGGGGGCGCCAAAATACAAAAAGATAGATCGAGAGAGAGAGAGAGAGAGAGAGAGAGATGCTTTATTGATCCCGAGGGAGACCCGACGGATGGTGCTGACTATTCAATAGCAAACAGCCAATTTCCTTTTTTCAAGTCATGGATGCTGCACGCGATCCTCAGATCACTGATTTTAAAAACAGGAAGTGAATGTGTGTGAGTTTGTGTCGGTCAGCTCTTTAGCTTGGGTGCATTTGAAGGTATCGTTTGGCCATGATGTCTTTCATGCCTTTAATACATGAAGGCCGTGTTTGTCAGAAGAGCGCCACTCGGGTGCCGCAGACATGGAGGTCGCCTGTCAACAAGAGAGAGCGAGCGAGCGACAAAGACACGATGTAGAGAGAGCGTGCCAGAGAGGTGCAGCAAATCTGTCCCTTTAAATCATCGCCTCAATGACCTTTCACATGAAAGGGAAGTTTTTAAACGGCAACTAAAAATTCAAAAGACAGGAAACCAGACCAGAGCGTAGATCTAAGAAAGTCCAAATGAATAATCCATAATCAATATCGCTATCACTATCTGTCCTTATCAGTGTTGCTGCAGCTTCTCGTCGAACTTTTTTAGAATTCTGCGGGGAGAATTTAGCTGACAAAACTCCTGAAGCACTCGCTCCATTCAGCGACGGCTGAAGGTCAACCGTGACGGGATGGAACGTGTTGACAGTAGCATCCTTTCTCTTTAGCGTCAAGATTGTTGTTTAGAGCAAACACATGAAATTGTGCAGAAATCACACACGTCAGAAAGGCTTGTGTCTCGGCTACCTTTGGAGAGATGGCTCCTTCCTGCCCGGTGTTTTCTTCTTCTGAGAGGAAGACGCAGTCCAGCTGTGCAGGATGAGCTCAGCAGCTGGCGAAGGGATTCAGACACAACGTGATACCCTGCTATCAACTTCCTGATAACACACCTCCAGAAACTCCAACCTTCATACTCTTGTTGATGGAGACTCCCCAGAGACGATCATTTATACTCTGACCCCTTGTGTTTAAAATGGGTACTGCAGTTATTTCAGTCTATCAGGGGGTCAGGAGGTCGCCGGAGTCTCATCCTCCTGGGACGTCATCATCCTGAGTTGTGTTGTACGCAGGGAAAAATGTGACAGATTGGAGAAATGCCTCGAGGGCAGGATGCCACTTTTTCCATCGAACCGAGTTTTTTTCAGATAAAACATTTTCCTCACATTTAAAGTCAGAAACCTTTTTTTTTACCGTGAGCTGCAAAAAGAGAAGCTCACACTTTTATGAGCCATCTCTCAAAAATATCCAAATAATTAAATGGACAAAGTTTGAGTGCATCACAGTGAAAAGACCCACTGCAAACGATCTGATGACAATCCAGGTAAATTCCCTGAGCAACCTCACAGCACACACGCCTGCAGATCCACGCTCGCTGCTCTGGCCCCTCCCCTTCTTTTACCTCGCGGGTGGTCTCTGGATTCACTGTTCAATGAAAAAAAAACAAGCTCACAAGGGAAATCTTCTTGGGATGACTCGACTGTACTTTCAGTGACTTGAGGTAGCTGACTTTGAAGAGCGTTTGAGCTAAATGGAGACGCTGCGCCGAAGCCTCGCAGACGCCCTGAAAGCTACGTTTTTGATGCCATCGTATTATTTCTCAGCTCGTTCTGTTTGAGCGTCAAGGTTTTTAAAAGTCAAATGTGTATGTGCTCCCTCTCCATGTGGATGTTATTTTCATATTTCAGATAAAGATTTTTATATACTAATCTTTTGGCTGTGAAAAGGGTTTTTGACGGCAGCATGAGCTGGACTATCGGTGGAGAAATGTACCTCACAACCTTTCCTTGTTCACTTGATTCCTGCACCCTTCCATATGTCGGCAGGGGGTTTTGCCATCACTATAATGGGCGACCTGAAATGACACGCTTTGAAGTCACTCCACATCTTCATTCTACGGCAGGCTAAGTGGCCTTTTCAGCCAGAGTACACATTTCCAAAGCGACGTCCAATCATGTGAAGGAGCAGTGAAGGCCAATCAAAAGGCCCCGTTCAGCTTCCTTTGTAGAAACACAGAAGCATCAGCATAAATAGTTAGTGTTAATAACTACCATTAGCTGCCCTGCGGTCTTATAAGAGCACATTGTGTCTCCATGGGGTTCGTGCTGTTATCGATCGGGAGTCTTGACAAATTGACCTGCAGCTGCTGCTTTAAATAAACCCTGTACAGACTGATCCGTGCTTTACGTGAGAAGGTTTCATCAGGGTGCAGTGGGTCAAGTGTGACTCTGACGGTTGGTTTATTCTGCTCAGAGAGTAACCGTCCTACCTGCTGCTTCTCGACCACGAGGAGAAAGGAAAGATGGAGCACGGAGGGAGAAGAGTGACGAAGAGTGAAGACGCACACCGCAGTAAAAAAAAAAAAAAAAGCAAGTTCTGACTCTGTTTGCCAACAAGAGTGCAGCCCAGTGAGCGATCCCTGAGTGTATTCAAACAGCAGAAGACTCTGTTTATATTCATGTTTACCTGCTGTGTATCATCACTTCTTGTTTGTCCTTGTTTGCAACCTTGTCTCAGAGAAATTGTGTTTGCATACGACTTACTTGATTTCCCAATTACTGCTGTGGTGACAAACGCAACCACCGCCTGGATTCTGTTCACACCATGCTCTTTCAACAGTGACTGAAGCGTTACTTTCCTCGACCACCTCCACAGCTGCATGAGGTGCAAACTGTTTCTAGACCCAGATCATTATCTTCAGTCCAAACAGAGTGCTGCGTGTGCCTCACTCAAACCAGAAAAAAGGGTTTTTCGTCGGTTATTGCTGGAAGCAGATTTTGTCGCGTTAGAAAAGATATTGCTGGAAAGTTTCCAGCAGCTCTAACAACATGTCCTCATTGTGTTCATTACTGTTTAAAGACGGTAAACAATTTCAAAATAAAAGCCTGACAAAACAATCCCACAGCGACCCGTGGAGAGTTTGCCTGACGTCGTCCACTCTCTGAGAAGTTCCTCCAAAGAGCTTTAAGAATAACTTTTAAAGGGGGTTTAGAATTTGCAGCACGCCTGCCTCGCTGCGCAGGTTAGATGTAAGTTTGATCTTCCAAATGCGAGGCATAGGCCGCACAGGGCGCCGCTATTATCCCTGACACCCAAATTAATCTGGGATTCCATCTCATGCAGAGTGATTTGCTGGAACAGACTGTTTGCTCCGACTCGCATGTTAAATTAGATCTATTTCCCACCTTTTGTTAGCCCTCGGCGAAGACACACACACACACACACACACACACACACACACTCGCACACACACACACAGGCGGCTGTGATTGGTTTTGAAAGGTACATCAAAAGGGTGTATTCAAATCCCTAAAATGTAACAATGAGATGCTCGGTTGTCTTCGCAGCTTTGATGTGAGATTTCTTGATGTTCCTTCATATTTCTCTCAGGTGATACAAAATATCTGCAGGTAGCGAGACACTCCACGACGATGATGATGATGATGATGATGACGATGATGAGATGTGGCGTAACTTGTGTAAACCGCCGTTCTCTTAAACCTTTACACTCGACTGATGTTTGAAGATTTGGCACCTGCTCGCACGTGAACGCATACTTACAGCTACATTTGTAACCCGCTGCACGCCGCGCTATCATGATGTAAAGACGTGTTTTTTTTTTACCTCCATACTCAGAAAGCACACGCTTAATCTTTATTAAGAAAAAGGCCCTTGGTTGAATGTCACGGAGGATTTAACCAACATTTTAATGACATGATATTAGAATCTTTAATTGGGCCTCTGGAATAAAATCCTCCAAGAGGATATAAATATTTATTATGTTCCCATCATGCATCTGTTAACATACACAGTGGGAATGACATTTGAATGATTAATCAATCAAACAAATAGGGAAGGAGATGAGAATGGTGTGGTCGTACAGATAATATCATTCAATCATTAGATGCTCATGAATTGGTAATGGAGCGGGCTACTTTTCAAGCTGGAGGTTTTCTCACTTCCAATAAACCCCGTGGAATGACCTTGGTCACATACTCGAGATAATTATCTCACCGAATCAGCGCCGGGGCCTTTGACAAATGTGATCACCGAGACACACCCCGGCGTGGTCGAGCGGCGCTCTCTATGTGAAGATAATCTTTCATCACCCGTCCATCATCGCAACCCGAAACCAAAACATTCGCCGTCGTTTTTAACTCGTCTGTGACATGAAATGAAATATTTTTGAAGGTGAGCTGATGATGCAAATAAACTGAATGATTATTTAAAGGAGCAGCATGTAATGCTGACCCCTAGTGTTTAAAATGAGTACTGCAGTCTAAACTCTAATCATCACAGAGAGCTGGCTCCCCCCCTCCTCTCACACAGGTCAGCATGTACCTGTAGCTTCAGTGTTTAGCCAGCTCTGCATGTAGAGACACTGTAGCTTCAGTGTTTAGCCAGCTCTGCATGTGGTGGACACTGTAGCTTCAGTGTTTAGCCAGCTTTGCATGTGGTGGACACTGTAGCTTCAGTGTTTAGCCAGCTCTGCATGTGGTGGACACTGTAGCTTCAGTGTTTAGCCAGCTCTGCATGTGGTGGACACCGTAGCTTCAGTGTTTAGCCAGCTCTGCATGTGGTGGACACTGTAGCTTCAGTGTTTAGCCAGCTCTGCATGTGGTGGACACTGTAGCTTCAGTGTTTAGCCAGCTCTGCATGTGGTGGACACTGTAGCTTCAGTGTTTAGCCAGCTCTGCATGTGGTGGACACTGTAGCTTCAGTGTTTAGCCAGCTCTGCATGGGTCTGTAAAGCTTTCTGCGTTCTAACCTCTCTCCATGTTTCATCTCCAACATTGATCCTAGTTTGAGCAGCTTTCTGCTGCTGGAGCTTATTAGAAACATGCAGAGGCTTTTTAGCTCGGGTACAATCACTTCTATCTGAAGCAGTTCCACTGCCCGCTTCCATCGCTGCAACACCTGTTGCTTTGACCTGAACCTCGATGTTGGAGGTAAAAGATCAGCCTGGCACCTCGACGCTCTTGACCCTGAACACTTTTTATACAACAAGTTCCCTTTTGGCTGCAGCTGCTTTGTCAATACTTTCTCACAAAATTGGGAAATCACACCTGCAAATGAAAAGGTGACAGAAATGCCCCCAGCTGCTTCTGGAGGCTCCCTTTATACTCACCAGAAAGAATTTTCTATCGGACCAGCTCAAGGCTGCGGAAAGAAATTAGGAAGGGGACAACATGTGTCACAAAAAGGTGCTGCAAAATCAAAGACAGATCCCACAGTCTCATGAGTCCATTGGCTGGTGATAACAGCTGATTTGAAGGTGGTTGAGTTTAAGTCCTTGCTAGGAACGTGCAGAACGACTGCCTCGACAAAGAGAGGACAAATCGGTCTTTCACACACGCAGAAGTCTCCTGAAAGAAAGGAGGACGTTCTCCAGAGAATTCAGCTCGAGGCAATCGGAGGCGGCGGGACGTTTGCCGGGCGGCCCTCCTGAAATCATGTGACAGCATGTGAAAACAAAACATCCCTGACGGTTTCCCTCCGAGCGTGTGTGACATCATCTCCTGATGCTAACACAAACACAAAGATCACTTCAGCTGTTTGAGTGTAATTATATTCTTAATTCTGGTTTACAAACTCTTCTGTAAGTAAGTCACAGAGCGTTTAGTACCGATGCATCCGAGCCATCGCACCCTGCAGGCCTCTTTTTATTATAAGTGAAGCTTCTGCAGAGCGCCGGGCCGCGTAGTCACAACACCATCAGAGTTTTAATGACAACACAAACTGCTCATAAAGGTGCTGTCTTTTTGCAATGTTGCTGTAATATGCACTTCTCTGCTTTCTGACGGAGCACACACACACACACACACACACACACACACACACACACACACACACACACAACGAGAGGCAAACAAGGGCCTTTATGATCTCGACATTTCCGAGGCGGTTGATGATGCTGCTATGAATGACAGTCCTCCGGCTGTCTTCACGATGACTCGTAGGATCAAACAGAGTTCAGCACAGGACAGGACACGTCCCTTCCAGAGTCTGCTGGGGACAATGTCCCTCCGACCAGAGTTCATCACCTCTATGTTGTTTATTTCTGTGTTTGTATGGTTGGCTGCCCGTTGGCTGTTACGTGTGCTGCTGCTTGTCTTGTCCAGGAAACTCTTGAAAAAGAGATTTTTAATCTCAACAAGTTTTTTCTTTCCTGGTTTATAATTATATATCGTTACAATAATCAGTTTTTGAAGGCGGCGTATTCTTCTTCTCTTTAAATCCCAGATCGATAATTCCTCCTTTTTTTTTTTTCTGTGATTTTGACGAACTTTTGGATTATGCACACAACTCTTTGCAGAGCGATGAGAGTCACATGGGGCCCTACGGGGGGCCATGACCGTGCTAAAATCATTTCGGGGTCTTTTACTGGCCCGGTGACCCAAGCGGTTTCCTGCCTTCCCTGTTGACATGCAGCGCACGGTTCGACGCGTACCTCACTTTTATGGTCACGATTTTCCGTTTGGTTTTGGTTCTGATGACCGGGGCCATTGGAGTGTTTTCTTATGAGTTTTGTTTTATGCAAATTTTACAGGAACAGGAAGTGGTTAAAAAAATAAAACAATGTGTTTTGCAGAAATGGTACGGTAACTTAATTTAAAACTTTTCTTCCTCTTTTTTCCGTTCACTCTCAACTCGTCTGCAGCTTCATGTTCGTAACTTTACAGACTGCTGCTGTAAACTCTGAGAGAGTTTCCATTTGAACAGGCGACACAGTGAAACAACACTTTTCACTTCCTCGTCATTAAACTCAACGTTGAAACCAAAACGCCCACACACCACTGACTGTAAGATGGCGATGCGTGCTCACGCTGCAGCCTCGCCATGTTAAAGTAATGTTTGTGACCTGACGCCATCCGTCCTCAGCTTCCCCAAACTTAAGTGTATGCTGATTTGATACTCACTCAGGAGGATTTTCTCCTCCTGCATCGGCTTCATTTCTCAACACTGAAGGTTAAAAACAAAGAAAACAAACATGCGTTGGCTTATTTTAACAGTTACATGAATATAATAGCAGAAGCAGCTTACAGTTAACCTCAGGCCTGCTTAGAGAAAAGAGGACTTAGGTTAAGCAGGATTTGAATATCTTGTCCTTACATTTATCTCCAGCGAGCTCAGCCTCAGATTGACTGCTGGCTGCTGGAGTCCTCCGAGGGTCACATCACTCCTGTTCTCAGATCTTCACACTTGGCACTCTGTGTGAACCGACTTTAAAATAGCTCAGCTGCTTTATAAAGACCTTGACGCTATAAGGTCCAAAAACACCTTTCTGTCCTGCTTCGGCAACATGAAATGTCCAGAGCGCTCAGATCTTCAGGTGCCGGTGTACCGACACTGGCAGGTCCCGTCCCCAGAGCCAGACCTGCAGCTGGAGGAGAGTCATTGATATGCACTACGTAGCGTGAACAAACTTTAAGACACCCTGAAATCTGCTCCGACTGTCCGTTTGTGAAGATGAGACGTTTGTTGCCTTTTTTTTAGAAAATCTGTTTCAATTTTAGGGAGTGCTTTTTCTCTTCTTCTTATTTTATTAAACTTTAAAATGTCTGTTTTTGTCTTTATCAGTCATGCTTTACAAACAATAACACATCCACCCCTCTGCTGTGATTCGTCGATATTTACTGAACGTACTCTATCATCATACTGCCTGGTGCTGCAGTGGTTAGTGCTGTGAGGAGGTTGCTGGTTTGAATCCCTGTCTGTCAGGAGCCTCTCTCTCTGTGCAGTCTGCATGTTCTCCTCGTGCATGGCGTGGCTTCTCTCCGGCTTCCTCCCACAGTCCAATCACACGCTGCTGACTCTTAAATTCCTCGTAGCTGTGAATGTGCACGTTGCTGGTTGGCTGTCTCTACATGTCGGCCTTGTGATTGGTCCAGGGTGTAACCCTGCATCTCGCCGAAAGACGAGCTGGGATTGACGCTCGTCCTCAAGTCCCCGAATGCAAAGAAGCCCCACAGAGAAAACGGATGGACGCTGGTGAATACTGTGTGTGCCCGTGTGGGGGCTGTCGTCCTCAAGGCGTACGACCCGGGTTCAAGTCTGACCCGAGGCTCCTTTCCCCTCTTCCTCTCTCTCCCTGATGTTTAAATCTATCCACTGGTTCATCTGTACCATAAAAGAAAAGGATGGCTGGACTCTGGAATCATGAGATGAAGCATCAGTGACTCATCTGATTGGCTGTACAGCTCTGTTTCTGTTGGCGCCGCCCCGCCTCCTCCTCGTAACCACTTGACTAAAAGGAATGAATTTGATCACTCCTTTTATTGGCGGCACTTATATTTTTACAGTTTTTGTGACTGAAGTATATTCACAGCTTTAGAAAAACGCAATCGAGCGTCCAATCCAATTACTGTCATTATTATGATGTATTAAAGGCAGCGCTGTCGTGCTTGGCGTATAACAGTGGATTCTAAGGGTCATTTGCTGCTTAATTGACTCGGCAGAGAACAGGAAAGCACACAGCCGAAGGGTTTTTCTCACTGTTTACGTTTCCCCCTGTGGCTGTCTCGCTGTTGATCATGGCAGCAGGTGCATATCGCAGGATTACTTTCAAGTCATATGGATTGGCCAGGGAGAGCGCCGGAGAAATAAGGAAGGAAGAAAACAAGGAGTAACTGTGCGGGAGAGCGAGAGAGAGAGAGAGAGAGAGAGAGTGGAAGCTGTGCTTTGCAGTGCAGGGTCAAGTTGAAAACGCTGAAATAGCTCAACTACAGTCGGAAGTAATTCAGCGCGAGAGCCAGAGTTGTGGTCGTGCGTGAGAGGATTTCGAGAGAATTCAATCGGCCCGCAGGAAATTACAAAGGTTGGTTTGGCCGGTCTTGCAAGATTTAAAGACAATTTAAATTATACATGGTTCAACCTTAGGGTAATGAATTCCGGCCGGTAATAGTGTTTGTAGCAATAGAGATTTCAAAGTTGACAAGGCTGCATATTGAGCAGCAGCTTCACTGGATTTAAAAGCAGAATGCCTGGAGAGAGAGCAACAGTTTATTAAGGACAAAATGGCCAAATTACCTTGTGATGCCGCTGCTGTAAAATATTATCTATCAGGTTAATAGTTCAATCCTTTTTGCAGGATCCCTCCGAGGATGTCCCATCACAATCTGATGCTGTTTTGTTTTTCTATCAGAGAAATGAATTAATGAAGAGGCTGAGATCAAGCAGTGGGACGCTTCATGTGAACTCTGGGGTCCTCCACGAGGCTAATCGCATCATTTCAAACATCTTCAGCTCAGAGTCTTAATGAACTTCAGAGAAGCTCTTCACAAAGCCCTGATGGCTGCACGTTAGCGTGCTCCGTGTCGTAGCGCTCGTGTCTCTGTGAGGTGAAAGGAAGGGCGGCGAGACTGTTCACGGAAACGTTGAGGATCATCAGACAAGACACACAACAATGCACGACTTCTTTCAATTAGTGTCTCACTGTGTTGCTTGATTGCATAGTGATGTGTGTGTGTGTGTGTGTGTATTTCTTTACTTATTGTCAGGGCAAAGTGGACACAGTAGGTTTAAAATGCTAAATGTCAAAATAAGAGCTCCGTCTGCACCCGCCCCCTCCCATCGGTGCTCCCTCTAAGGCCACGCCCCCTCACTAACATGCACAAGCGGCGTTCCTCCAGAAGGTGACCTCAGCTCGTCTCTTCATCGTGTAGAAACGACGCCGTCTCATGTCTCATTCAGCGGTCAGTAAACTAGAGCACGCAAGAGGTAGAGAACGAGCAGGGAGACAGGGAGGCTGTGATTGGTTCATCAGAGAGCAGGGAGGAAGGCTGTGATTGGTTCATCAGAGAGCAGGGAGACAGGGAGGCCTGTGATTGGTTCATCAAAGAGCAGGGAGGCTGTGATTGGTTCATCAGAGAGCAGGGAGACAGGGAGGCCTGTGATTGGTTCATCAGATTGGTACCTCGTGGCAGACATTGGTTGAAATTTTTACAGACTTACAAACTGATACAGATGATGGATTTACTTTGTTCCTTTTTCAGAGAACCTGAGTTATTAATTTCTGTCAGGTCTTAAAGACAGTTTAAACCAGAATCTTAAAAAAGTGGATCTGGAAAATGACCCACCCTGCTCATAAATGAAACGATTTACAGGAAATCCGTTCAGTGCAAAGAGAAAATCTGAGGAGCCCATGTGATGCAGCACGGATGCAGCTGTTTTTGCATCTGTTATCCCTCTGGGAGTAGCTCTTACATCCCTTGATGGGTCCACTCAGCACACTGAGCCGGTTTAGCCCTGTTCAACACACAGGATTGGTTCATCATCCTGCAAACTGGAGAGAAAAAGTTGTTCCACATTCCACCTCTTTAATTCTAATCAAATATTTGGTTATTGCTTTGGAGAGAATAACAAGTGCTGCATTGCTAATCCTTATGCAAAACACGGAAGAGGGAGAATTCAAAAGGAATGGTTTGAATAATAAATGCCCACAGCTGGAGAAAAAAAAAAATATAGAGAAGAGGGAGAAGACTGCATCAGCAGATCTGGGACAAACAAGTAGGACAGGGGGGCTTGGCGCAGGCTGCAAATTTTTGACTAGTCACCCTGTTTTCCTACAGGCTATGTGAGCAACCGGAAAACAAAGAACTCAGCTCTCGACTCGAATCGGTGAAACAACTCCCCCCCCCCCCCCCCCCCCCAAAACAAAACCAACTAATGTGCACTGTGCTTACTTCATCATATTAACACGCAATCTCTCCACCCCGAGAGCCCCGAACGGCCCCTCTCTGTCTGTGTCTTTACCTCCCTCTCTGCAGCTTTAAGTCCTTCAGAGCCGGTTGACACTCAGCCTCGTCCCAGTTGGAGCAGATAAATGTGATTTTGCCTCATAAATCTCTGCCTGCTTGTCGCCTTTGTTCACGAGCAACAACGCAGAAGTGATGTTGCCTCCATGTGCTTCTCCCCTCTGCACGATGCAATGGGATGTGCAAAGACATCAAACTGTGTTTGACGATAAAGACTGCAAAGTGCGGCCTCAGCTGGGGCGCTGTCTTGTTCAATATCATTTTTGATGTTTCATAAAGTTGACCGGATGTTTAAAGTATAACATAAATTAAACACCAGAGTTAAGAGTGTCAAACTTCACGTCGGGATTCTACGTTTCACGCTTGTTTAGGGGGGGGTAAAAGTAATTCACTGGATTAAAATCTGCTAAAGATTTGAAGGCAGCTGTTTCACTGTTGATTTCCACTTTTCTCTTTCCAACGTGAGCGTCGCTGTCCTTCTCTGGAGCGTGCCAGCAGCGGTTTTAAATACGCTGCAAACACGCGTCAAGCCAGACAGGAAGTGAGACAGGGGAATTCACAGAACAATTTCAAAATAAAAACACAAAATACAGGCCGTCAACATGACGCTAAAACAGGCAGCGAATGAACTGCATGTTGTTTGCATGTTTTCTCTTTTAATCCCGCGTGATCTTGTAGTTCTCCCGTGATCTTGTAGTTCTCCCGTGATCTTGTAGTTCTCCCGTGATCTTGTAGTCCTCGCAGTCCTCTTATAGTAGCTCGCGTCCTGCAGGGTTAAGTGACCCGTTCTCTGACACGTCACCGACAGAGACGTTTTACTCAACGACACTCAGCCCTCTTTACGTTTACATATTTGTTGGTGTTTGGAAGAAACAAAAAAAACGTTTTCCAGCAAGTGATGCCGATCAGACGGTTTGAGTGAGGAGGCCACTTTCATGTCATGGAAACACTCACAATGGACACTGACTGGATAAATAAATCACAAAGGCATGAATAAAGTATGAAACAGAGCCACCCCATGTCTGTGAACACAATGTGTGTGTGTGTGTGTGTGTGTGCGTGTGTGTGTGTGTGTGTGTGTGTGTGGACATTTGAGCCCTCAAAGAGCTCCAGAAGAAAAAGTCTCTGCACTCTGTTGAGCTCCAAACTCAGCGACATCGCTCTGTAGCAGCACTAAATCAAACACTTTTGATTTACACATTACAGATAATCGTCCAATGAAGGGTTCAATTTGAAGATTTTCATTAAAATCATCATTTTGGCCCCTCTGCTCTCGGCCACACTTAGCTAATAGTCATTAGATGGGCGTCATTAATTATGTCTTTCCTGCCAGACTGAAAACCATTTGCAGATGGAGGGTTTCCTGCCAATTTATCCCATTTTTTAAAGAGCTGCTAAAGTCATTTGAGAGAAATTGTTTGAATAATGGAAAGGTTCATAACAGTCCAAGGTCTAACTTTGTCCAAATCCCTGCCTTCTCTTTTAATCACGTCGCCACTCTGGAAGAGGATTGAATGGGTTTAAGACGAGGCCACCAAGACGCCAGTCGAATCTACTAAAAATAATTATGACTACTGTTTCCCCGGTGGATTCTGAAAATCCCACACTTCCTGTTTGAATCAGTCTCCAGTCTGATCCTCCTGGAGAGATTTCCATAATGATGATGAGGCGCCTGCCAAAGAGACTGTGTTTAAATCTGTGAGCTCTCACAGCCTGGATGTGCAATAAATACTGGTAAGTTAATGTCATTAAATTGGTCGAACGCAACATCGTGTCGAGCGAGCAGATGTTTACTTTGGCAGTCCCTCCTCTCCAGAAAACAATCGTTAAACGAATGCAGCAGTGACGTACAGCTGATCACAGGCCCGATGAAACGTCCGGTCTCCAAAGGAAATGAGACGTGTGAATGTCTTTATGATCACGGAGAAGAACGCTGATACGATCAACGCCTGGACTTTTACAATCAATCCATCAAATCACGCCAAGTCTTATCTCGAGACACCAAACGGGAGAAGATGCAGGACGGATTTCTCCACACGTCCTCGCTGTGAGGTGGAGGTCGGAGCAGGCCGGCGCTGGGTGCGGCGATGTGTCGTGCATCAGTGTTCACGAGTGTTTGCAGCAGAGGGCGGAAAATCTGCAGAGTCAAATGTCTTTTTTTTGGAGCCTACCTGCTCTTTAGCACTTGTGATTATTGTGCTTTCATGGACTGAATTTGAGTTTTTGCAGCGTAATTATTATTATAAGTGTTTTTTACATTAAGACTCGGCGTTGTTGTGGAGTCGAGTTTCACCCTGACCTTCTGTTCTCGTTAACAGAAAGTGCACGTTCACTTCTGCATGGTTTTTTGTTGGTGCATGCGGCCTTCTCGTTGGGGTTTAGCCATGGATGGTTCGTCCTGGAGAAGGAGCCCTTCACATGCGCTGGTCTATGTTGACACTGCTGCTCTGTGATGTCGGTGTTTTATTCAGATGTGGTGAATATTCAGTGGAAACTTGACACTTCACAGAAGTCTGTCCACAATCTGAGAAGCAGGAGGAGAAGAGGCAGCCCTCCAAAATTATGGATGAAATGTCTTCTGTTTGCTTGTTTCTCTGAACTTGTGTTGACATTTGACTTCACCCCACGAGTCTCTGTTGTTTGGAAACTTTCAGAGACAGGAAGAAGAGAGAGCTAGATTTAAGGATTACATCTGATGAAGACAGGAGGTGAAATGGATGAGCTTTGGATTTCAGGGTCACCGGTTCAGATTCGGAGGCTTGATTGTAAAGCTGGGGCCAGTTAATCAGCTGAGGTGTCCTTGAACATGGCCTGGAGACCAGGGCTCTTTGGTGGTCCCACACTGCAGTGGATTTAACTGATTGCATGGAGCAGCTTCCAGCTCAAGTCAAGTACAAAGTTTATTTTATATATATAAATATATGTAGAGTCCAAACTGTGAATTTGCCTCAGGGGGCTTTACGATCTGCGCAGCATGTGTCACCTTGAGTCATCGTGTTTGGAAAAAAAATTCTTTAAAACAGGAAAAAAAGAAGAAATGTTGAAATAGAGACGGAGAGCAGGAATACCTCCTAGAGGACGTGCAAACGATTTCTGGAGATGTGGAGATGCTGGAACACATCGAACAGCCTCAGGCGTAGCCAAGTGGAACCAGGACCATTTGACCTCTTCTTCCACCATGGAGGCCCCGAGGACCGAGGATCGAGGACAAAGAGAGGCGGGGGGGACGGGGGACTCGCTTCGCCTGGAAGCCCGGAGGAAATCCACAAACTCAACGGGGGAAGATAAATGAAGCCAAAATTATAAATGTAAAGTTTTCCTGCAGGACAAAGAGGATCCTGCCAGGAGCATCTGCCTGTCTCTAAGATTCAGATTAAGCCATGCAGGTCACACAGTGAAACTGTGAATAACATTTCATTTGCACATTTTTTCCTTTTCACTAACTCGCTAGCTACCCGACCAACAATCAGACTCTACATGTAGTTCATAAACCACGTTGCTGACCTGGGGCCCCAAGCATTTGCCTGCCTGGCCTGTGGACTAGCAGCGCCTCAGTCCAGGGTTTTTTACACGTCTACATCGTATCCATCTGTGCTCTTTCGCTCCACGACTGTTGAAAATTTAATATTTGCAAAAAAACCCAGAACATTTTTAAACAAATCTTAATGTTTTTTTTGGTGTTGTATTTGACCCCTCTTTTTCCTACATTAGCTACATCATCATTTTTAACGTCCAATTATCATGCACGGAGGATTGAGGGTCAGAATTGACAAAGGGCATCTAAACTGTACAGCTACGCAATCTGACGATCGACCCTTCACTGAAGGAGAAGGTCGTTTTATCTAGTTCTGACTTGCTAATTAAAATCAGGTATGTTCATGTTTAGTGTGTTGAAGCAGTTTGTTAATCCCCCCTGGAAGCTTAAAATGAACTTGTGGGGGGGGGGGGTGTTTTGTTTTTTTAATTTATTACTGTCATTACACGAGCAGCGGCGCGCTACGATAAGACTTGATGGAGTGACCGAGAAACGCTGATAACAGGAGAATTAGGTGGCTTCATTCTCTATCTCTCCTCATGCAAATCAACGATCCCCAGCTGTGAAGACGCAACAACCCAGTAACAAAGAGATGCTGCTAAATAAAAGACATTCCCTGTGCAGCGTCTCTCGGGGAGCACGGCGAAGCAGCTCCGGAAACCCTGCGCTCACAAGCTCTTTGCATTGCAAATGTACTCGCATCCTTTAAAAAACATGATGATTCAAGCAGGAAGAGGATGAAGCTGCACGCAGTCAGAGGTCTCAGGATGAGTGGATTACAATGAGGCAGACAGTTGAGTGTGGTGGCACACTGAGGGTCTCATCTGTGTCTTATTACATGTGAGATTTAAACACTTCCTCACCTTACAAAAAACAATGTGACTCTTCAGCTGTGTTAATGTCTCTCTCTCTCTTTGTGGAGTGACAGCAGTGCTTTGATCTGCCTCGAAGACGTTACCACACAATCTGAAGCGTGCTGGAGTTTGGTAGATAAGTCTGAGGTTTGTGGAAGTTGGAGGCTTTGCTGCAGTTTTCGAGCTCCAGCAGCTGATCGTTCATCAAGCCAGCAGCCGACAAGCTGACACTGATTTTTTAGAATCACGTGGGAGATGTAAGTCTCGAGTCAGAAGTATTGGATGCCCCGCTGTGGCGAAGTTTTGAGAGTTTACACTCAACCCTAAAAGTAAGAAAACCAGGAGAGGCAGTGTGCATGTGACTGGGAGGTGGAGCAAGTGAAGAGAGAGAGAGAGAGAGAGAGAGAGAGAGAGCTGATGTGTGTCCGAGAAGCACCGTGAGCAGACGAGTTCACAGTGTGACCATAAACGGAGAGTCTGACTTCAGAAAAGGTCGGACTCTCCGTGTCTGCGTACGACTGTACGATGGGAAATGACCTCCTGACCTTGAGCGTTACCCGCTTGTGCAGCTTTTGGTCTGATATAGTGACACTCTTTCTTTGTATGTTTTTGTAAATCAGATGAGGGGCATAACGACTTTAACGCACCCTTTCTGCCTCTGTGAGCTAAACACAAGCGACAACCTCCCGGCTTGTTGTCGACCTCCAGCAAAAAAAAAAAAAAAAAGGAAGCCAATGCAAAAATAACTGCATCCTTCGAGTGCCTGCTTGAGGCTGGCTCCAAGAGCTCCGTACGTGAATGTGCCAGTTTTAAAAAAAGAAATTCAGCCCAGTACAAAAACAATATTGGTCTAATTATTGCACTTATAGGCACACACTGTACGGGGGTGAGTTTTCTAGAACGCATCAACAACTGGCGTTATGCACAGTTAGGTTGATTGACAGGTGGGCGCCGTGTAACGGTTTGTCAGGAGGTTTAAAACCCGCCTCAGCTCTCAGCCTGTCGTTAGCTTGACTCAAAGTTAGCCTGAGACAGCATTTCTAACAACGCGAGTCTCCAGCGCCCCCTGCAGGAACAGACGTGTGACGTCGTGCACTCATGTTTACAGTCCGTAGCTGCACGTGCAGATGAAACGTGCATATGGTGCCTTCAAGTGACAGAAACAATCTGGTCCTTGTGGGCCAAACCACCAACCCCTGTGGCTTCTTTCCTCTGCTGTGAAGGCAGCAAAAACATTTACTCTCACTGTAATGTTTCAGCCTTTTCACTGGAGATGATCATTCATAGATCATATATTTCAAAACGTTTTCCTTCCATATACCCCAGCGGACTACCTTGACCCAAACCTGGCTTACAGTGCGGTAAAGGCCAGCTGTAAGTCAGAAACACACACACACACACACACACACACAGTCTCTCTTTTACCTTCACATCTTCATGTCACCTCCCTGATGATTCTCCAAATAGATCTTTCTAGACGTAACCATCCCTCACTGACATAATCGACCGTCAGTCCAACATTTCGCCTGGTGTGACGAGGAGCCTCCTGTACCCTGACCTGTTAAGTACCTCCTGTTCCAGACCTGGCAGGGTTGAGGCCTGTTAGTCGGGGTAAGGTGTGAGGAGATTGCTCAGTGATGTGTGAAAACTGACATTTTGCAAAGCCCTATTTAAAACCATTTGCACCCGCTTGTTGGTGCAGCCACCTGCTGACTGCTGCAGCCTGAGTGATTTGATGGCCTGTCAGCGGTCACTCCCATCATAATGGCCGACTGATCTACAACGAGAAGGAGGCGATGCATGAAATCCAGCTGCTGTAATATTTGAAAATCTTCACATGAAGTCTTTTTATTATGTTGGTAAGGGCAATGAACTCCTACAATCATGTGACAGAGAAGGCTCGTTTCTGAATAGCTTAATACGTTTTCATACAATTTGTTTGTTTTGTACTTTTCATTATATTTGTTCCTTTAATGTGGAATCCAAAGATTATTATGGCGCTGAAATGCCTCATTTTCCTCCCCAGTGGATAATAACATTTGCTCTGATGAAAGCAACGACTCTGTCTAATGAATGGACCCCAAAGATTAAGTCAGCAGCAATAAAACAATCCTTAAAAAAACACAATGAATGTTCTTTGGTTCACAGTTAAATAATTTGGCACACGATTCTCCCTGAAGTTTTAATGTTATAATCGAGTTTAAAAAGTCATTATTACACCGTCTGCGTTCATTCTCTCTTGTCCTGTTCGTCAACTCTCTACGCACATTTGTAACGTCTCAGATTCCCCCACGCTTTATTATTAAAGGTCACATGATCTCCTCCTCTTCAGGTGAAATCAGTGTCCTCGCTCCTCTTCATCATGTGTGTGAAGTGTGTTGTTGTAAATCCACTCTGATCCTGTATTTGATCATGTCTATAAACCCCTCTATTTCAGCCCTGCTCAGAACAGGCTGTTTCTGTGTCTGTAGCTTTAAATATGTAAATGAGCTGTGTCTGGCCACGCCCCCTCTCTGGAAGGGCCTCGGGTGTACTCGCTGCTTTCTGGCTCCATGTCCTATTGTTTACGGTGAGAAGGCAGAGGGCAGAACAAACACCTAGCTGTGGGAGTGTCACCCACCTGGGGGAGGGGCTACTGCCCTTTGTGATGTCATGAGGGGAACATCTCCAAACGGCCTGTTTGAGCTCACATTTTCTGAAATGTGGAGGATGGACTTTTCTCATCATAGGATCGGATTGCCTGACAGTTCCTTCTGAAGTCACGTGTGATCATGTGATCGTGTGAGTTTCTCGTGTCAGAGTCGTGCTGTTTGGCGTCACAGTCTGGCCGAGTCGTAAAATCTCTCTGTGATCTCCCATGTTTTTAAATATAGACAGATTTAAAAATCGCCCATCCTTACACATGGAGAAGATAAAGTTGGCAAAGGCGGCGCCAAATATGGACAAACTGGAAGGTCATCTCAGGAGCTTTATGTGTAACCATTAAACTTCCATTAAAGTGGAGGACTCAGCAACCAAACTGACAGATGTTGCTTTGAGCTACGCTGCAAACCCGGTTACCAAATTCAGGAAATACTTTATTTAAACAACACTCGACACGCCAACCTTGAGACTAAAGTTTTATACAATTTTAGAGTATTTATGGGCTCCAGAAATCAAGACTCCCTCACAGATGTTAAAAAGTGGTCGCTCAAACATCTTGCTATGTAAATGATCCGTCCTGTGGGCTGTTAATGCGTCACTACAAAAATCTCCATTGGCAGACCGCCTCAGCTGCAGGCCATGTGGAGTGTGGGTTTTCAAGAAGAGTGGCTATTTAAAGGAGTTTTAAAAAACACATGTAGTGTCGAAGCTCTCCCAGGGGTCTATGCTAATGAGATTACAGAGTTTTACTCATCCAATAACAAGATATATTTTAGAAACCAAATATTTACTGTCTTTCCCCTGAAGGTTGTTGCTTGTGTTTCAGCTAATATGCTCAACTGGGCCCGATTCCCGGATTGCTGATGGTGCAATTGAAGCAGTCATGGTGGCTGAGATGGTTGAAGATCTGAGATTTAACATGTAGAGGTTAAATCCCACAAACACGCTTTAAAAGTTGGCTTCTTTCTGCCTGTATGGTGCGTTGTTACTGTGGCAGATCACACAGGACTATTCCCCGTAAGGCTTTCAGACAAAAGTTACACGACCTCTCAAGCAGCTCGTGTATCGATCAGAGATTCGGTAACAGGATATCCCATGAGGTTAGAGATGTTGGTCCTGGAGCCTAACTAATCTGAAACCAGTGGCTGCAGCTCGCTTGGAGGACAAAGAGAACCTCCGTTTCAGACATGTTGGTGCCGTTATTCGCTGAAATCGTGAAGGCAAGGCGAGTTTATTTATCCAGTGCATTTCAACAAGAAGGCGATTCAAAGTGATTTACACGAGACATTAAAACAGAAAATGATCAAAAAATGGTTCAAGTAAAAATAATTCTTTACCCTTGTTTTGTTTCTGTTTTGGTCTCTACATCTCTGCTTCTTTCGCTTTCATTTTATTCACAAGATGGACGCTGATAGTGTCTGTTTGCAATTTGGTTTTGGGCAATTTGAGAAGCCACCCTGAATCATCGTAGTGATCACAAGTAGTAAACCCTTTCAGGTTATGATGTCATCTGTCATCATTGTGAAACAGCTTGACGATCAGGTGACTCACATGTCCTGGTTTGGTACATTCGATCTGTGTGTGTGTGTGTGTGTGTGTGTGTGTGTGTGTGTGTGTGTGTGTGTGTGTGTGTGTGTGTGTGTGTGTGTGTGTGTGTGTGTGTGTGTGTGTGTGTGTGTGTGTGTGTGTGTGTGTGTGTGTGTGTGTGTGTGTGTGTGTGTGTGTGTGTGTGTGTGTGTGTGTGTGTGTGTGTGTGTGTGTGTGTAAGCTGCAGTGTAAACTGTTTGTCAGGCAGAGAGTCCACCAAACTTCTTTCTTCATTTTCATTAAAGCCTGAGAGGACTAAGAGAGTAAACACGGCGATGCGAAAAAGTAAAGACAAAGTCGGCGCTGCGCCTGCAGCATGATAATTTGAAGCTTGTGTGATAACTCAGACGATTATTTACCCACTCACAATTACCTCAGCTGTGTACTCCATACTGCCTAAGAGTAATTTAGAGAGCAGTAAGAGCTAAATCTACAAAGACACCAGAATGAAAGTGTGGAGAGTGGATCTGACAACCAGACTCAAAGACTGAAATTAAGATGTTCCCGACTTCAAAGTCGTTCTCCAGCATTTTCTCTACAAACACTTTCAGTTCACCGAAAAAATAAGAAAACAAGGACGCAAAAAAAAAAAGGTGGTGTGAAGATACTGAGATAAAACAATCCCCCGTGAATTTACTGGAAACGCCTTTTCATCCGACAGGAACTGAATGCCACTAAGAATCTGTTCAAGTCACAGACAAACCTGCTTTACGTCAAGGGTACATGCAGCGGGAAAAAAAACCCTCCATGTCAACACGTGTTAGGCCAAATCATGCAACCAACACATTTCCAGAGCAGAGCAAAACGCAGACACAAAAACATTTTATGTACTTGTTATAATTCATGATTTCTGGTTCTCAGAGAACATCCAGTTCACATCCCCCCACTGAGTATTTCATCCATTGTGCGCCGCAGCAAATCTCTGCCCCACTTGTCTGGAAGTGATTCAGCTTACAAAGACTTTGCAGAGTGGTAGGGTTTTCCTGAGGGAAGCGCTCCTTACATGTGGAAAGGGCTGAATGGGAGACAAGAAGGCAGAGCCAGAGATTTCTTCTTTATGTGCGAGAGTTAAGAGTGTCTGTGTGGTAGCCAAAACACATAGATGCTCTGCAAATTTCAAATAACTTAGAAGATTTCCGAGGACCTTGTCGTTAAGCCAACAATTATTGAGGATAATTCCTTGAGAAAGCACTTTGCCAGTCCCTCATCCCTTCCGATGGGATGCTGAATGCTGGCACAGAAAGCAGAACTTTATTTTTATAGTAGATTAATTTTTGGACAATGCAACATGCTTCACAGAAAACTAATCACCGCTGCTTTCAGTCCGGGACAGTGGAAAAATATGTTCCAGATTTTTTAGCATAACCCTCGTTTATCCCTATTATTTCCATTTCCATGTTCCCGTGTGAAAACAACAAATAGAGACAGAGAAGAAGCTATCGCCTGCACACAGACTTGTTCTTGTCCCTGGGCAGCGTCACCTGTCTCCTAAACCTGGAGGGACGGAGTGTCCATGCATGCAGTGCTGCGGGCAGACGGACTCGGTGATCCACCGCAGTGACATTCTTCAGTGTATTGTGATGAGACAATAGTCAGAGAAGAGCTATTGTGTGTGTCGTCGAGGCTCAGCCTTGGATCAAAGCTACAACAACAAAAAAAGGAAAAATACGTCTTGGCTCGGTTATTGTGCCGCTGTCATGAGAACATAATCAAAGTTGAGTTGAAAGAAGCGCTTCAGCATGTGCCAATCTTTTGATAGGATAGTATCTATATCCATCCATCCATCATACATCTACCATCCATCCATCAACCATCCATCATACATCCATCCATCCATCAAACATCCATCCATCCATCCATCAACCATCCATCCATCATACATCTACCATCCATCCATCAACCATCCATCATACATCCATCCATCCATCAAACATCCATCCATCCATCAACCATCCATCCATCATACATCTACCATCCATCCATCATACATCTACCATCCATCCATCCATCCATCCTTCCATCTACCATCCATCAAACATCTACCATCCATCCATCCATCAACCATCCATCCATCAACCATCCATCCATCAAACATCTACCAACCATCCATCCATCCATCCATCATACATCTACCATCCATCCATCCATCCATCCTTCCATCAACCATCCATCAAACATCTACCATCCATCCATCCATCAAACATCTACCATCCATCCATCCATCAACCATCCATCCATCCATCCATCAACCATCCATCCATCAACCATCCATCCATCAAACATCTACCAACCATCCATCCATCCATCCATCATACATCTACCATCCATCCATCCATCAAACATCTACCATCCATCCATCCATCCATCAAACATCTACCATCCATCCATCCATCCATCCATCAAACATCTACCATCCATCCATCATTCATCTACCATCCATCCATCATACATCTACCATCCATCCATCCATCTATCATCTACCCACCATCCATCCACCATCATCCATCCGTACATCCATCTGTCCATCTATCCACCATCCATCCGTCTATCATCATCTACCATCCATCCATCCTTCCATCAACCATCCATCATCCTTCATCCATCCACCATCATCCAGCCATCCACCATCAATCATCATCTATCCACCATCATGCATCCATACATCCATCTGTCCATCCATCCACCATCCATCCACCATCCATCCATCTCATCCGTCTATCATCATCTATCCATCATCCATCCAACATCCATCCTTCCGTACATCTGTCCATCCTTCCATGAATCATCCACCAAACATCCATCCATCATCCATCAAACATACATCAGTACATCCTCCATCCATCCTTCCATCCATCCAACATCCTTCCATTCATCCCTCCATCTGTCTCTCCATCCATCCATCCAATCATCTGTCCATCAATCATCCAGCCATCCATCTAATTTTTTTACCATCCATCCATCTATGCTGATATACGACCATTTGTGAATAAAGTCTCACAGAAGGCCCTCTTGCATGCTAATCAGTGTCTGTCCAATCAGACTGCACACGGCGCTCCTCGTGCTGACCTTTGACGTTTCATCTCACGTACATGCGTCTGTAGCAGTGACCCGCTCTGACAGGGAGACACGCAGCACTTCTGCACCCTGATGCTGACAGCTGGCGTGTTAACTTTTCCTGCAACCTCTCCTCATTAATTCTACTCCGGTCGATGGTCATCCTGAAAAAAAACCCAACCTGGCACATGAGCTCCCCTGCAGTGTTCCCTGACAGATATGTTATCATTAAAAGAGATTATGATCCTCATAATGCTTAGGTTTTAAAAAGATCCGTTGGAAATGTGGGGGGAAATAAATTAGCTCCTACTACAGTAGATGTAGAAACCTCTGTGGGGTGTGGACAGCACAGGTTATTTCTCATATCTGTAATTTGCATATCAAATCCTTTAAATACTACAAGTCAGGGTTTTACTCAACTCATGTCGCCAAAGAAGAATCCGAGGTGAGTCCGAGTCGTGTCCCCTCGAGCCAAGCCTGAGTCATCAAGGTTCACATTTTAACCAAAGCTGAGGTGGAGCTCAGGCTCTGTGACCGTGTGGGACCTCCTCAATGTGCAGGAAACATATTTCATATATCAATATAAGATTCTGCACGATGCAGTCTGCATGTCTGGAGATTGAATGTATAAATAAAGTTAAAGCACTGTGTGTCGTGCATAGATGTGCACCATGCTTTTTCTTTATGAATTCTCGCCGTGCGTCACAATGACACACATAAAGGCGCCTGTAGGTGATCACCTTTACTCTAAACACCTGGTCTTCCTCATAGTCAGGACATCTTAAGTTACATTATCTCTCATATTATACTGTCACTGATGCTACATGTTCATTTGGACTCTACATTGGGAGGAACACTATGCTGTAAATCTTTTATGTTGTTGCCTTTGTCCTGTCAGCAGACAAAGTGTAACTAGGTCAAGATAATGCACTGTTTTTATTCTGACATCTCCTCCTCCTGTTCGGCATCTCACACTGGAGAGAGCGAAGGTCCGCTTGCAAACGCCTGAATTAAACTATCAGGAAGAAAACCGTAGGCTTGGTGTTGTAATAATTTGAACTAATATTTACTATTGTGCTCGTTTTAAAAAAAAAAAAACTAGCAAAAGAAATGATCAATAAAGTCTTTGTTCTCATTTCCATCTGTCGAGTCCAAATGCAGAAAATGCTCAAGACCAAGTTATCAGTGCACGAGGTAGGTAGCTAGGTAGGTGTACTGTAGGTAGTTAGGTGACTAGGTAACTAGGTAGGTAGCTAGGTTGATAGGTAAGTCGGTTGGTAGCTAAGCTAAAGCAGAAGACTATAAAATAAAATGTACGTCTGCTCCTGAGCTCTCGATCTGTCGGTCTGGGCTCATTGTTATTCCAAACACACTTTGGTGAGTGAGTGGGTGAGTGGGTGTTTTTCCCTGGATAAAACATAATGTAAAGCTTGTATGTATGTCTCTGCCATGTTTCCTCCTCTCTGTTTGAGAGCAATAACGTCAAAGAAGAAGAAAAACAAAAGCATATACCCGCCATGTGAACCCATTCTGTTACTTCAGGATTGTTGGAAATAAACACAAAGCACTCGTGCCCTTATGGGTGGATCAGCGTTTAGACCGTCCCGTCCGTGTTAACACAGCTCTGACAACAACACAGCCATTTAAACAGGACACACTGGAGTCATGGTTTACTGATGAGGAACATGTCACACATTCTAAGAATTGCAAAATATACATTTTAAAGACACATAAGCAAGCAGGGAGCACAATTTTTGGAAAGGTTCGAGTTTCCGCTTCGGTTTTGCAAATGGGACCTGTCAGTCTCCACTACTCTCAGGAGGGAACGTTGACATCCTCTAAAAAAAGAAGGAAAAAAAAAAGAACATCGTCTTTAAAGTTAAAGTTTAGTTCTTTCTATTTTTAGCAAGAAATTTAAATATTAACCAAAACAGGAAGTGGCAGGTTTTTGAATTTCTGAATGCTAATCATCACATTATAAACCTGCTTGAGTTCACATTGACACCAAACAGAGCATGCTGTAAAAAAACAAAACCCTCCAGTCTGCTCACCATTAGTCTCCCATACGTGTGATGCCTTTCTCCATCCTGTCAAAGAGAAGGTTAGGGGGCTGATTTTGAAAGACAGCCAAGAAATAAAGATGCCCCACACAAAGGTCATGTGCTCCTTTAAAACGCCATCAGAGAAAGAAAGTGATTGCTGTCATGAAGAAGGTGCTCAGTGAGTGTTTGGAAACTGTTTCTTTGGGCAAGCTGGTTGCACGAGCGTGATGAGGTTTATTTAGAGCTGGATGGCACACAGACGCTGGCAGAAAAGTGTGGCGTTTCCTCGGATCTTTGTTTTTGTTTTTGCAGGAGAGAACTGTGTGTGCCTGTCTTTGCACGAGTGTGTCGACGTGCAATCTTGATGTAATTTCGTGTGACAAGTGACAGTGATGCTTTACTACTCCGAGAACCCACAACAGTGCCTGAATAATGAATTCTGAAAGGTTATGTGGGAATATCTGCGAGAATAACCGCTTCAGCACTGCTCCTCTGCAATTCCACCATCTGGCTCTGAAAATGACTTAAATGGAGACGTGGTTCCGAACGCTCTCAAAAGCTACTGTTCTCTTAAATGCTAAAAGTGCATCCTGCCTGCAAGCAGAACCCGAGGGGCCGTCACGTCGAGCGGCTGAATTGGAAAGACCGTGAGTGACAAGAGTGTTTCTCTTTAGCATCGACGGAAAGCCAAGGTCTTCACACCAAACTTAGCTTTTCGACCGAGGCGACCACAGAGAGCAGGGACTGTCATGTTGCATTTAGAGTTCAGGTAGTCTCTGTAGTTGACCTACTGCCTGTATAGAAAGAGGAAGAAAAAGGGGAAGTGTTCAGTGGGGGATGAATCTGTAAAGCTGGTTTTTATAGAACGATAAGAGTTGTCTGTTCCATGCATTATTTTGCATAAATAAAAGAGAGGTTAAGCAGATTGAGCCTCATTAAAGGATGATCAGTGTTCACTCATTACTCTGTAAATTTAATATTTATGGGTTATTTAAAGTCCCGCTTCAACCAATCAGTCAGTCCCGCTCAGTTTGGGACGGTGCGCTACGTATTTGTTGGCGTTTCCACTGCACAAAGTTGGGAATGGATTCATGCATATTTATTACATACATGCTATATATTTATTTTTTGTATATGTAAATATGTATGTTGGAGTTTTTAATGAAGTACTGGAGAAGGAGTAGATTTATATAAGTTTAAACTCCTTTTCAGACATGTTAGGTCTTATTAATTTTGTTTACTTTCTTGCACATGTTCGATATAAATTTCAGAAATGAAAAAAAAGAAAACGCTGTCCTACATTTTTGCTGGCCTTCTGTTGTGTTGCCCTGATCCAGTCTTAAAGGGCGAAGCCAGACACACTGCAGGCTGTCGACTGCTTGAAAGAATCGTCACTTCCTGTGTGATAATAAAAGGTCATAAAGGCCGCCATGTTTCGCAGCGGCAGTAGCTCAGTCTCTCGGCACTTGTGTTGTGAACTGGAGAGTCGCCAGTTCAAGTCCCAGTGTGGACCAAGTCTGGAAGTCGAACTGGTTGCAGTTCGTCGAGCAGCAGCATCACTTTGACATCTCTCCAGTAAGGCATGTCCATAGACCCTGTTTGTGTAATTTCCACCTTTTTTTAAATGAATTACATTAAAAAGACGGGCGCACTCTGACCTTTTGATTGACACCTCATTTGGTCAACCTGACATTTATTCTTCTTACCTTATAATAGCCAATAAAAGCCTGAGTTAGAGGTGGGATTATGGCTTCACTTTGATTTATGAAAGGAGACAGAGACCCGATGTCCGTATTTAAGTTATAACACAAACACAAGCTTTATTCAGAGAGTTACTCCGATTTTTTATGCAGATGAAATCCTGTGGAACCATGTGATCTGGATAACACAACAAATTATTTCATTTTGTTTCCATTGTGAAAGAGACTCATAACATCATTAATCTCAGTCAGGATCAGCGTGTACATCGAGTCTGCCTCCAAACTGATTCTTAAGCATTGTGCTCAGCGTCTGCAGGAAGCAGGTTCTCGGCTGACCTTGGCCTAGTTTTGCATGAAATCTGCGCTCTCTCCCTGCACCTCACACAACATCAGACTGACCTCTTTCAGACTGTCAGTCCAATGAGGCCTCATTAAAATGGGCTGTGTGCAGAGGTTAGACCCCACCGCTGCTTCCCTCTGTGTGAACATCAAAACATGTCATTACATATACACAGACTGTATACCTTAACGTATAATCAGGGGTGCTTGTGCAAAGATGAAAGGTTGGTGCTTTGATCAAAGATCTGCTGCATACACATGTAATATATGTTAGGAAGGATGTGATCGGATAATAAGTATAGAAAGCTCTGCAGCCTCAATAAGCAGAAAAGAATACGCTGGAATGTTTTAATGATTTTGCTATAAAAATGTATTTTGTTGTTGTTTAGAGTCAGGAACTACGTTTCCCACAATCCACTGCGAATTATACAACTTCTTATATGTTACTATTGTTATCATATTTATAGGATCCCCTTTGACTGTACAGGAGGGTGACACTCTGCCCTCTGACCCACTCCCAGAGAGGGGGCGTGGTCAGACACAGCTCATTTACATATTTAAAGCTACAGACACAGAAACAGCCTGTTCTGAGCAGGGCTGAAATAGAGGGGTTTATAGACATGATCAAATACAGGATCAGAGTGGATTTACAACAACACACTTCACACACATGATGAAGAGGAGCGAGGACACTGATTTCACCTGAAGAGGAGGAGATCATGTGACCTTTAAGAGTAGTAAGTGATCACTTCTTGATATCCCACGGGATGGGAGCCCCCGTCTCCTGGGCTTTCTACCCAGTTTTCAATTTTCTGTGCAAACAATCTTGTGTCATAAAGTCCTTAAGTAGAAACTTTACACAGAGAAGTGGTTTCAAATAAAAGTGAAGAAGAACACACACCCCGGATGTGTTCCATATTACGCCCTGATGCAACACGTATTTTCAAAGTAAGACTTTCTTTTATAAAAACATCAGAATGACAGAGCGTCCTGTCAGCGCTGTCCCAGCACCCCTTCATTGACTCCCAACACACTGCTGTACATTAAGGGACCTGCTAAGCACATAGGCTTCATCCAGAATCTCCCTTAGGTCGTCTGACCTGGGCCCTCCTGGCTGTCCCCCGCTCACGGCTCATGATCAAGTGTCACGCTGCTTTTGCAGTCAAAGCCTCTAAAATGTGGAACAGCATCCAGCATGTCGACTCTTTAAGTCCTGCCTCAAAACGTATTTTTTTGTGTTAGCAGGTTTTCCTTATTATGATGAATGTAGTGAAGTCAGGGGAGGGCTGAGATTGGTTTGACTCTTCACAGAGCCGGCAGTTATTTAAAACACAATGTCTTTATTAGCATGTAAGACAAAGGTCTATTGCTTTATGCTAATGGGAGTGCTCTGTTGTCTGAACCTAGACCTGAACCTGGTGCGCTCTCTCCTCTGGTGGGAGTTCATGAGGTGAACTCCAGCCTCTGGAGCCAAAGTCCTCGTGCTACACAGACCTGACAACGAGCCAGACCATCTCTCCCCGGACCCCACTGTGGCTTCATTCACTCAAAAACACACATAGACCTCAAACATTATCCAGACTCTGTTTCTGTTCGCCACCACAGAGTGAACAGGGGTCGTTTCTTAAACAGGATTATAAGATGTAATGTTCGGTTATTGACACACTGATATACTGATGTTTGGCAGACAGCGAGGTGAATGAGAAGTCTACCCTGGAGTCAACATTCAAACTCAGACCCTCCGCCTTGGCTCATCGCCCTCTCTGCAGGGTGTCGTGTTTACGTTTGCTGCAAGCTAACGCATGCTAGCAAAAGCTAACCACCAGTGTTTGGCAGCTGACTGTCCGCAGGTGAACGCTAACCAGAGGTTCATCCTTGTGTTGGAAAAAGCTGTGTTTTATCTATGATTGTATTTCCTCTAGTTTTGGAATCATGTCTAGTAACTGAACTGTATCGACTCCGAAACTCACCTGCTGCACTCTCATTGGCTGGAGGAAACAGACCAGCTCCGCCCACTCATCCCCCATAAATCCCAAGTCGACCAGAAAAAAGCTGAAGAGTAAAATCCAGTCAGAGGACAGAGTCTCTGCAGACACAGTCACACATGTACGGAGGCCCAGAAGGGACAAAGGAGCAGCTTCACTTTAGGAGAAGACTGTATTTTATTTTGAAGGATCGAGCTGCTGGCACTTCCTTCAAAATAAAGTGGTCAAATTAGCTGAAATAAAAAAGTGAATACTGGTTATCTTCTGAATAAGCCAAGATGACAAACTAACCTGACCTTAAAGGTCAACATCCACGTGACACAGCCTCGTATCTGACAAATCTAAAGACTCGTGAGCGGCGAGGCCCTGACCTGTCCCTGACTGAGAATACATCCATACATATATATCTCATGAGAACCTCTTCAGTCTGTGATTGCTGTCTTTCAAAGAGCTTGCTTCGTAAAGTGAAACTATAGTCACTGTTACTTCCTGTTGCATCGAGCGTACACTCTGAGGTGGGCACAGCTCGATCGTTCTGCGTCTCTTGAATAGCACAACCCTAAAGGTATCCTCATGAACAAAGAGATGTGTTTAAAATTAATATGTACAGAGAACAAAGCCAAACTTGGTATCACTATTAAAAACTTTGTGCAATCCAAAGTACGCAGGGTAATCTCTCCTTTCATGTCCTGCACTGCAGGGCTGTTTCAATCCATTTCCCCAACTTTAGCATTAAGCTCCTCTCATTGGAGCGAGAGCTGCTGTGATTGGCCGCCTCACATGTTTGTTTGTTGTTTGCTTTGACCACAGAGACAGTCTCTGAGTACCTTTGATGTGAAGACTGTCTGTGATTTGAAATGGGAACATGGGCGTTGGGGAATATCCCATCCTCCCTGTTATTGCAGGCTCGTCCTATCAAACAGTAGGAAACAAAATCATAATTAAGGACATTTGTGGTGGGGATTCAACTTTCATTATAGAGCAAGCCAGCATAAAGCCCCCAAGCCGGGTACATGCTCGTCCAACAATGTCATAAAGGACGATATGGCTGCTGTAAAGTCCGCAGTGACAAGACCAAATGACTCTCCAGCCAGAGATAATCAGCTTTGTGTGTCATGTTGACATGAACACGGTGTTAAGGCATATTGCACTTTGATGCCGGCAACGCTGGCACAAAGCTGATTTTGAAAAATGCAGCAGGAGAACACAAAGGGAAACAGTCCCGCAGTGCCTAACTGGCATCTGCATTAAACAACAATCAGGGAGCATAAGCTGGTTAGCAGCGTCGGCTCGGTGCATTAGGACCCAAACCAGTGAGGCCACTTGCTGTCCATCGTGCAAAAAGCTCCAGGCTGGAGACATTCACAGAGTTACTGCCTTCTGGCTCATCCCTCTAGAAAGGTAGACAAATGGCTGGCATGGTTACCAAGAAACAAGATGCACTGATGTCCTCCTCCGCAGAAACAGACACCAAAAGAACAGCAGCCAACGTTGGAAAAAAAACCGGCCAGTGCCCAGACGCAGCTTGTTCTCCACATAAGCGATGTCTGAAAAGCGGCATTTAGGGGCATTCTTCCACCATGAGGAGCAATTACAGAGTGGAAAGATGCAGGCGGTGGCGGAACAAGAAGAGGAAATCACATGCAACAAAAGGTTTTGACTCAGATTTGTGAACACATTGTCGTGGGAATTATGCAGCCCGGGATGCCGAGCAGCGAGAATGCTTTGGTGGCTCCGATAACAAGACGGAAACCGTAACGTCTTTAGTGGTTGTTGTGTTTTTTAGGGTTTTTTTATGAAAAATAACAAAGCCAGCTCACATAGCAGTATAGTGCTTAATGTATTCCACCCACAGACGGCTGAGGAATGTATTATACAACCTGTAGTTGATGCCCGGGGTTCAAAGCAGTCTTTCAAAAATTGCCTGAACCACCCTTGACTGTACTCTTTATTCTGGGGCTGTAAGTGAAACCAAGACAACACGCATTAATACTGCATGTGCTCACATATATGTGTATAAACCCCCTCAAACTCTGCTGCAAGAAAATCGATGCCCAGACCCAGTTTCTTAATTTTTGCAGTCAACTGATAAATGGGGCAGCAGAAATATGAAGTGGAGGATAAATATCAGGGAGCATATCAGCAGTAAACAGGAGTGTTATCTTACAAAGAGCAGGACGGGGCGCCGGGTCATTAAATGATCTGTGTGCCGAATGTGATTACCTGAGGGCGGACGTGGACGACGTGCCTTATACATAAATGTATACCTGCAGAGATGATGAATAGAGGGGCAGGTTATTGAGACATTACTGTTGATTTATTTAACATTTGCTACATGTAGGATTTTTTTACTTTTACAGACTCAAACAACTCTTACCATTCAATGTTGACAAAACCATGGCGTGAATTTTAAATGTTTACCATGAGTCTCTTTACACTCAATGAGAGCGAGGCCATGATGACGGGCAGAATGTCGACCTCTCGAGCTCACTGAGCTTTCCCCCTTTCAGCGAGACGACCACCTGAGGCCGAGGCCGCCACCATTGGACTGTGCCCGCCCCTCCTCCACCGCCACCATCCTCCTTCATGCACGTCCTGCTCCGACCTCCGACACCAGGAGAGATCCTGCCTGATCTTAACTTCCTTCACAGAGAGGAAAGTCTTTTGACCGTTATTCAAATAAACATCGATTAGTTAATAATCCGAATCAAACTGTGGCTAACATTTCCCAAGATAGCAGAGGACGCCACCTCTCCTGGCCCCCTTCATGAGGCACAAACGGGGGGGGGGGGGGGGGCGGTGGTGGATGATAGGCAGCATTTAATTCTGACCCATTATTAAGAGCAGGTATAAATACCATCCCGCTGCACGGCGGCCCACACTTTGTATTCAAAAGCATTTCCTCCCCTCATGCAGTTGTAGCACTTTCAGTTACAGCTCATGAATAACATCAAACAGGCCATGAAGTGCATAGAAATAGAAAATGTGATAACTACGAGGGTTTATCCAGCCTGTGTTTGAAGTACCTTTGAGCCTCGGGATCTTCGAATGTGGATACATGGAAACGTTGTAGCTCTGTGTGGAAAAAAAACCGAATCACTAGGTAAATTGGTTGATTAGAAGATTATGGGCATAGTATGAGAGAAGAAATAGCCCAAGGCGTAATAATAATAATAAAATCAGAGGGCTGCAGCTGTCGAATGTTGGCTTTACACCAATGCTTATTCAGAACGGGCGTCAGCCTGCCTCCTGCCTTTTCAAAGGAACAGTCATTGTTATCATTGTCTGTTTGAAGCACTTACAGGAGGCGCACGTGCGTGGAAGTGTGAGGCGGACTTCCCGTTACTTCGGAGCAGATTATCTTTCGTACGTTGTAGCACTGACGCCGGCCAAAAGCAGGTTGTGAAATGCAAATGAGTGTTTTCCGTGGAGCACATTCTGCTCTTCAGCAAAAAGCAGCCATCAAACTCATCCCTGGACGCAAAGTTCGGAAAAAGGCTTGCTCAGTGGATTCTTTGAGCTGGCTGAGGTTAAATTCATTACATGTTCAAGGATAACAAGGCACTTAGCTGCACGGCCTTACTAACTGCTCGCTGTCAAACATGGATCGGTGAGGCTTACCTTTAATGAAAGAGATGACTCATGACTGCAACACTCAACTCTAAAATGCATTATCACAGCTTTGACGCCGTTATGACCCCCCGCCTTCCTTTTGAGTGACAGCTGGAGGGTCGACTCAGAAGACTCGTTCAGAAACGTCCCGTCAGTGTTTGAGCGTACACGTGCTCGTTATGGCTCCAGCAGCGGCGTCTCAAGAGTTAATCCACCCACTTGAGCCGTAGGGGAGTGCATCCTCCACAGCCTACACGGGAGCCAATTAAAAAATGTTCACTTCTGAATATTAGAGGAAAACCAGCACAAGCAATGCAGACATTTCCTGCTGATTTTTGATTCCAGCATTTAAAATCTTTTGGGTTTCCGACACAGCACGGTCACTGGAACCCTGCGAGGCAGCTGAATGAAATCGAGTCACAGCACTGCACTGAATTAGAAAGCAATATAACATTCAGACATTAATGTACCTTCTGCAGAGGATAATGCACTTTATGCTTTAGAAGTGCCGAATAGAAACGTGTGCTCCTTTTTTTGGGTTGAACTTGCGTCGTCTGAGCTCGTCTACTCATCGCAGGTCTTCTCTCGCCGTGTCGGCTCCCTTCCTAAGGAGAGCAGCCTTTGACTAATCACTGCACCGCGCCGCCGATGCAGATCAGAATGAGGGCCGAAGGTGAGCCCGATTCAAATGCAATTTTTCTTCGCTCCTTCGCTCCTTCGCAGAGTGGTGAGGCGCACTCTGTATTCAGCAAACACTGACACATTTAATATGAAGCACTTTCACAGCCACTTTTTCTTATTGAGCGCTTTCCGACTTGGCAGGCGTGTGGTTATTAAGCCCTAATAAATAACGGCAGGCATCTCCTGTAGGCTGTCCTGAGTGCCACCGGTGATGAGAATGCAGAGGAAAAGAGAAGGCATGTGGGAAATGATGCAACCCGACACATAAAGAACCCCACCATGTTGCTTTGTGTCTTTTTGGGGAAGTGTGAACGTATGTAACTAAGCAGAGACAGAACAACCCCGCCTCAGATTCACGGACCCACACAGATGTAATTTTTCATCATATTCGCTCACTTTGACAAATGAGCCTCTATGATAGCTCCGAATGTGTGCAGAGCTATTGATCATCCCGCGGAGCAGTGCTGAACCTGCATGAAAACCTTGATCTATCGGCTCACGCAGCGTTGGGAGAGCAGATAATGTTTGAAACCCTAATTGGTGATCTAAATCTTCATTATTTGCGTGTTTAGCAGACGCCGCCGCCGACGCCGGATCCTGTTTGTGCAATCAAAAGCATTTACAGCGCACGCAGGATGACTGCTCATTCATTTATCCACTCATACAAAATAAAAGAAATGAGTAATGGAGACCCCTTTGTGCACCACGCCACTTTAGCTCCCATAATTGTGGTCATAACTTATTTCAGGCATTTCATCCCACGCAGCAACCTACCTGATGGCACATTACTTCACCGCCGCGCAGGAGACACGCTAACCCTTGTATGCTAGAGCACAGATTTTATATTGCATGCTACCTGAATGCCCATAGAGGCCAGATGCTTAATGCATATGCTTAATTTATATGCATAGTCTACAGTGTTGTGTAACCTGCTCTGTCACCCTGCGCGCTGCATGATGTGAGGCTCTGCTCGCTCCTTCTCTACACCTTCTGTCTTGCAGGGGTTACATGTTGACCCGTCTCTGCACACGGTAAATATCACACGTTGTGCCGTGACTCGATTCCAGATCACATATTCTCTGAAGTCGCAGATTCTTACACTTCTACATCTGCACAGCTCGCCGTTGTACCCCTCACATGGGGAAAATTCAAATCTGTGTTTTGTCTGTTGCTGCAGTTGAATCTGCTTCGACTGGTATCGGACGTACGCTCGGTCGCTTTTATTTGAATTCCACGGCAGTGCAATAGAAAACGCCGAGCATTTCCTCAGATCACGTAGAAGACGGCGTGCCAAAGAGGTGGATCATGTTTGCATCAATACTCCTAAGCTACATGGTTAATCATACATCATAGCACGTGTTACCTCCAGATGCTTTACGGATGGGATGAGATGCAGGAAGGATTTCTCCTGGTCAGAGCACGCCGTGCATGAATGAGGACGCCGGTGGTTGTGGAGGACGACACAGTCCAGTGGTGGAGGCTGAGCAGTGAGGACGTTGGGTGGTAGTGTTTTTCATTTCAAACTTTTATTTAAGCCTTGAAAATTATTGAACTTTTAAAACGATGTCGAGATACAGATCGAAACGAACTAAAGAGCACAAAAAAACAGCAAAGACAGGTCAGAGGAATCTCAGTAGGAGTAATTACACACGGTGCTAAAGTGGTTTGAGATGTTCGTCTTTATCTGCCCGAGAGAAACAAAAGAATCAGAATCGTTTTTTTTATTGCCAACTACATTCACATACAGGAGGAATTTGTCTTGGTGTTTTGGTGCGAAAGAAAAAAAACATAAATAAAATCAAATATGAGAAGCAATCACCAATATGTCAAATAGAATTTTTTTTTTTAAATGTCAAATATAAGGACTAATAAAGAACACAAAATGTACAAAGGGAGTGAAAAAAAAAAGTAAAGTCCAGCTTTAATTGGTTAATTGATGAGCGTTAATAAAGAAACAGTCTGAGCCTTCACATTACTGTGGTGTTTTCTGAGTGTGGGGCTGAAGAGAGTCTGCGTTATGTGGTGGAGGGGGGGGGGGGGCAGTGTTCATGAGGCTGACAGCTGAGGGGTAGGAAGTGATAAACTGGAGAGAGTGGAGTTAATTATTCCACATGTTTGGAACCGCAGCATCAGAGATCACCTCGCTGAAGATTGGAGGAGCTCGAGGTTTGAATACTCGGTCTGGTGGTTTTTGCCTGTTTCTGGTTTCTGTGCCACAAAGAGCCGCTCTGTATCAGTGGCCCTTTGATGAGTCCGTGCACTTGCTGCTGATTGAAATGAACTGCGTGCCAAAGCTGCAGCATCACTCAGGTGTGCTTCAGAAAAAGCACAGTGGCATGTTGTCGTAACCTGCTCCACTTTGGTTTCCCGTTTCAGTCGACGTTCAGAGAGATGTTCGTCTTCATCACCGGGATGATTAATATTCGTGCTCGCCGGGGTGACGAGCGATAAGAGCAGGTTCAAGAGAGGGGGCTGTGCTCTCCGAGGAAGCAGCTGCTCACCTTTCTCTGAGTGATGAAGAAGTGACACTTGTAAAAGCTGCTTGGCGTCTCTCCATCACTGCGGAGGCACCGAGCTACGGCGTCTGGGCTCCATCAACGGTCTTTAAGAACATGCTGGGTTAAATATTCTGCTTCAGATGAGTGAGTCGAGCAGCTTCTGATGCTGATGGTCACAGAACGGGAGACGTGGTCCAGACTGAAGGGAATCATGGGAGGGATTCTCTCTCTCTTGAAAACAAACTCGGAGTCGATTGCAGTTGAGACAACCGGCTGAGACCGACCTGGTGACGGGAATATGTTAAGCGACACGCTAAAGGGGAGAAATGGTGGCCGAGGCTATGACTGCAGATCGAGAGAGAAGGGGGAGGAGCTTGACTCAGGGTTTTGTAGTCAGCTCATAGGCGGTCAAAGACCTTTGGGAATGTTTGTGCAGCTTGTAAAGAAACAGCATGCAAAACGTTAACATGCAAAAAATTGAGAACCACAGGCCTCTAAACAGACTCTTTCTAAGTCAGTGAACATAGTTACCATGGATCTTATTACAGCAAAGAGAGAGTAATGCAGCGTTCTCAAGAAGCAATTCTCTCACTAGCATTAAAAACAAGACTATTTCCTTTCTTTATAGCCCAGTCTCTGAACAGATCTCATCTAAACCTGAGTTTTAGTAGCAGTTCTCTGAGCCTCAATCCAAACCAACCACCACTCTCTAGCTAACGGCTGTGTCTGCTCGTTGGCTGAAACTCTCCCAGTAAAAACTCATTTGCTTATTTCGGAAGGAAACGGCACAATAAATGTAATTAAAGGGAAACAACGGCCGTGACGGCGCCGTGTCACAGCACGGAGACCGGTCTGAGCCGGACTGTGAGTGTCATACTCATCCCCCCCGTGGATGGAGACATGAGCTAATCACACCTATGTGCTGTAAACATGTTCATGTCTGCTGTAAAAACAGGCTTTTTGAATGGGTGTGTATGTGACTTGACTAGTGGACACTCCAGGAACTGCACTACACTTCTTCACCCTCTTCAAATTTAAACACGGGAGGTTGCTGCTTGAGTTGAAGCAAAAAATAAGTGTATACGCCGTGTACTCTGCACTACAATACTGCTTTTATATACCTTTCAAAGTAGTGCCCATTAACTGTGGCTGTGTGCGTTAGACTTGTATTTAAATGAACTCCTCTTTACAATTATTGCTAATGCTTCATGGACTCTCTTCCCCGAGAACTTCATTCTCACACTTAAAGCTATTCAAGCTTCATTGTGTTCAGTGGCAGTGAGTGCTGCAGTTTGTTTTTCTCCAGTCAAAGGAAAGCACGAGTGAGGAGGTCAAGGCCGTGGAGGGGTGAGTATGGAAATGTGCTTTCAACATTGTGCATTATGTCTCAACAACTTCAGAGATGGTTTGCAATGCTTGTCTTTGTGTCCTGACAGAAATTAATAACTCACGCTCTCTGAAAAAGGAACAAAGACAATCCGTCATCTATATCAGATGCAAGCCTGTCAAAACTTCGCCTCCGTGCCTCCGTGCTCGCTCTCTGCCTCCTGCGTGCTCTAGCTCAAACTCAAAGTGCGTCATGAGATGGTGGAAATGTACAAACAAGCGGCCGAGCGGGGAGAATGTAGAACCAAGCATGGTCACCTGGACTGGGGCTTTGGAGATACGAACCAGTGCACATCAAGTCTCTTATCTCGCCAGCGTGTAAGTTCTCCTGAGCTCATGATGGGGAATTGCAAATATCTCAGCATGTCTCGAAGGGGGACCTCGGAGCACATCCTTAGCTGGTGTCCTGAGGCGTTGGGGGAAGGGAGATACCACTGGTGCCACGACCAAGTCCTTAGGGCATTGGTGGACAGAATCAGGACAGGGTTTTAGAGCCCCAATCAGCATGCCCCCCAGCAGTCTATCACCTTCCTCAGAGCTGAGGAGAACGCACACCATTATCAACCTTTATAATCAGCCTTGTTCTGCTGGAGGGCTGCTTGACCCCGCCGGGGTCTGGTATAGCACGCAGTAGTTGTCCCCTTTCCCTCTGGGAGGACAAGATCGAGGAAGGCGTTCGACGCGAGGGGCCCCGAATACTCTGACCCGTTTTCAGACTGCAGAAATAATAGAACCAGTGAAATTACTGAGGCTCCTCTGGTCATTCATTACAGCAAAACTCAATCTTCTTCGGGTGGAAGGCCTGCAGTGATGAAGGGCAAACACGCCCCCTGCTGGCTGTGGACCAAAAGGAAATATGTGACGGAGAAAGTCAATCGGACACAAGTGAGGGGCTACTAACCCGTGGTCGGGTTGGATGGAGGGAGCCTGTTGATTAAGAACATTGAAGGCGTGTCTCAGTACAAACGGCAGGTGTGTTCTAGATAACCTTGGGCGATCAGTCGGTATGGATTTTATCAGCTCAGCGCACTGTGCCGCAGAATGACGATGTGACAGTTAGCTGCTCGGCATTCCCACTTTCAGACCCGGCGTTTGCTCAGGGGGTCGACTGACTTCCCTTTGCTGTGTTCGAGCAGCTCATATTGTTTTCATTGGTGGAAAAGGTCTTAGGTGTCGCCCGCTTGGGCTTAACGGAACATGTTTCATGTCGGACTGTGAGTGAACAAAATGTGGAGCGTCCTTTCTCCGTGCTTTTAGCTGGTTGGTTTGGCGTTTCCTCCGATGTTGCTAATCGCTAATTCCCGCTGTGTTTCCATTCCAACCCAAACATCTGTAAGCCCTCCGACCCATATCGCTGCGTCGTGATTGGCTGGTCATCTTTTTTTCCCCCTCTTTTTAATCTCAGGTGGTCACTAGCGCCCCCTGCTTCCCAGTAGTTGGGAAATATTGAGAAAAAATTATGTTAATATTTTGGTTTTCAGTTTCTCGTTTAAGTTGAAACCCACGAGATTTGATTCATTTACCGTGCTTCAAGAAAATGCAAAATAAACTGTGAGTCTTGAAAAAGTCACCGAGCTGGAATTTACTCACAACCTAGAAAGGGCAACGAGAGAGCTCTCGTTTGTACAGTCGTTCTGAAACTTCTTCAGAGGAAATGCTGTTATTGTGATGAGTCCAGCCATTTTCAGATCAGCCAGAGTTCAGTATCTTTGGGGAACAATTAAAAATTAATTAACCCTGCATTCAATTATAGCGCGGACCTCTGCATTTCCCACATCCAATCAGGAGAAGCAGCCACATTATCCGGAGCTTCTCCTTTTTAGACGTCGGGCGCATTTTCTCAAATCCCAATGCACAAAACAACATCAAATGAATTGGCGATAATCACAAACAAACCATGTCGGTTAACCCACTAATACTGCTCCAGTTTCAGTGAGAAATAACTCCTCTGCAGGATGATCTGTGTTCTTACTGAGCCTTGCGATTGCTTTTCTTAACTCAACACAGAATGGAAGTGTGTGGACCTTCATTGCACCCGTAAAGGAACTTTATTCCGGGGCGAATTCAAGTGCGCTCCGACTCCACTGTGTGTATTAAACGGCAAAAAAGTCAGAGAGGATTATTGCAGTTTTAATGTGCGCCGGCGAGCAGACAGCAGGGAGTCGTGAAGGACAGGACAGTCTTAGGGGCTTACTTGTCCATTCGCTTGTAAATGTTTAATCCTTAATGACCACCACATTATGTTTCCTTTTATCATCTATGAAGCCATTGTCTTCTCGGATAAGTCTTGATTAAAGAAACATACTTAACGCCACAAAGCACCCAGAGCTACAGTTTACACGCATTCAGCATTTGTTGACGGCCGAGCGCAGCACTTCAGGCAGAATCTCTGACTCAGGAGAGGGAGCTAACCTCTTTCAAGGTTTGAAGAATAATTATAGATTATTGTACGGGAGAAAGTCAGGGTAAGCTTGGGAGGAAGCCAGCCAGTGCGAGGTGGTTAAAGCCGGGGTCACTCGGAGGTCACGCTGACTGAGGGCCAAGGCGACATGATGTCTTTTAAATACGACACTGTGTGAATACAGAGAGAGGAGAAGTGAAGGCAGAGAGCTTTGGAGGAAGCTGAACTTCAGTGCGTCATGATGACCGATGCCTTTGTAACACTTGTTGTTGTTGTTCTGCAGCGTGGAAATGCTAATTTAATTAATTACAGCAGCACACATCATGTTCAGGTCCTGTTTGCAGACAGCTTAATAAAAACAACCTTCCTGTATCCCTGACTCTTATTGTTATTTATGATAGAATTACAAGTGTTGTAGCTCAGAGTAGATCTGGAGTTTTTATAAAGAATGAGGACGGAGTTAAGCCGAATCATTTATTTTCAATATCGAGAGGTCGTACGGAGTTCAAGCTCCTTTTTTTTTACAATTCTGTTGCAGCTCTTGCTCTCCGCTATTTTTAGACATTAACTTCTTTTTTTTTTCCAAAAAAAAATGTCTGGCTTCGATAAAAGTGTCCACGAGTCATTGATGTTTTGCGTCATCATTTCCCTCGTCTGTGTGATCAGATGGAAATGAACGCGTTTGTTTGATTGTGCATAATGAGGCTTTGTGTTTGTTTTTATTCTTAATCAGTTTTAAATGATGTAATTACACAAAATAAAACCTTCTGAATCCGTCTCGCTGGATTGTCGTGGTATCGCACTTTATGAACACGAGTGACAAATTATGAACACGTTCAGACGCTTCGTCGTTTCTCCATGACAAACACATTAGCTGATCACAGTTGTAAATCACTGCGTGATGAAAACACACGAGTGGCGAGGAGCTCAACAATGGCGTCGCGGTGTTGACCTTTTTGTGCACAGCGGGAGACAATAGACGATCAGAGGCAGGAGATGCTGGGGACTCATTTAGCTGCTGCAGGAAATCATGAATGGAGGCGCTCTAAAAGGGGGGGGGGGGGGGGGTGTCGTTTCAAAGAGCTACGTCATCTTTAAATCACAAACAAAAACACGCCGCTCTGCAACACGACACCTGAGTGAGTGGACGGTAATCCGTGCAGCATCTCTTGGAAAACTAATTTGTCTCCAGGTGATCGGGGTTAAACCCACGCCGACTCTCCGAGCCCTCAGGAGCGATCAAACGCTCTAATTATTCTCCACATCGCCTCTTCGCTGATGTTATGAGAGGCTGTTAGACACGCTCGGACACGGCGGGCGGAGAGCTAAACCGTGGAGCTTAACTTAAAAATCAAGATGATTACATAACCCGAGGCTGGAGCTCAGGCCGCTCCGGTGGAGAGGTTACTCGGGTTTCATCTGCGGAGGAACGGACAGCAGACTCTGTTTTTATCTGAGCTTTTAGAGGAGTCACATTCATCTTCATTTGCACGTCTGCAACGTCTGACACATTTTTATATGAGCTGAATTAATTCATTACATCTAATGCATGCACCCATCTGCTGATATGACACACATCCTCACATGCTGGAGGTTATTTTTTACAGAGTTCATCTCTCTGTCTTCTTCAGACGCGGCAGCTTCAGACACACGATTGATCGACAGTTACAAAGTGACCAATAATCTTTGTAGTTTAAAAAAAAAAAAACTTGAAACAAATGGAGCTGAATTAGGAAGAGTCGTCTCCTGATTAGAATAAAACACTGCAGTTCCACTTCTCTTGTCAGACGTTCAGGCGGTCTACAAGGAGACCTGCACCCGGGTTTGAGGACGAGCTTCAGCTGCTTGAATGTTTCTGACTCTTTACACTTCAGGTCTTGTGGGCTGAACACGGACAGGAAGTCGGACAAGGAAATGCACAGAGCATCTGGTCGATTTCAAAATAAAACACGATATACAGACACCTGATCTTTTAAAAAAAAAAAAAATTATCACTTTATCAACATGACGTTAAAACAGGCGCCGAGCGAACAACAAATAACCCTCAGAGAGACAAAGCAGCGTGTTGTTTGTGTGTTTGTCTCGTTATTCCTGCGTGATCTTAAAGTTCTCCGTAGTAGTTTTCTCGGTGGTGCAGGGTTAGAATCCGACCTTTGGCCCCTTCCTTCCCTTTGTGTCATTCCCCCTCCCTGATTTCTGTTTGTTCTAACATGTGCTCATACCTGCAGATACATCCTCCAGAGGACACAATGACCGTCCCGTGTTGTTACCCGAGGATGAGGAGGAGACAAGGTGAAGCCATCGACCTCAGAGTCAATAAGAGTGGTGATTTGTTCATATATTATGTGGCATAAAAAGCTTCTCCTTCACTGGAATGTGCTGTGTGTCTTCCTGATCTTTATTCTAATGAGGCTTAATGAGGTATACCCTCTCTAATTAGTTCTCCCTTAACATGTCAGAGTTTCAATTCCACTGTTGATCAATGGGGTGGAGACGAGCTATTTCATTTACCTCAAGGCTAAACGTGTCAAGACAACATTTTGTGGGAATCCCGAGCTTCTAGTGATCGACATGCTGAGACTGCAGCCGGCAGTATTCACAGGATGAGCAGCTGATAAAAAGCAAAGACAGGCCGTGTGGATGCTTTTTTTTTTTAAGTGGTTGTTGTGGATGGAGGAGTGAGGCTGCGAGGGTTCAGAGAGTCCTCCCAGATCACCTGATCCAACAGAGAGATAGCTGCTCTTCTCCTTGGAACATTTTATACTGTGGATAAATGAATCCTTCTCAGGGGCGTCATGGACTGACACCCTGAGATTGGAAAACTCAAGGTTTTTTTTTTTTAGGATCAGCTCAGAAGATGGATGAGGTCGGTTTCATCGTTTCACTGCATAAAAGACTGATAATGGCCGAGGGGTTTCTGAACTCGGCTCCTCTGAAGGCGGCGATCTCTGGGGCTGTGATGTAACGGCGGGAAAAAGGTGGTCACTCCCTCTGGTGGTGTATTTGGGTACTAGATGCAGAAGCTAATTTCTGTACGATCTGTGGACGGACATGAGCAACAGGAAGTGATTTCAATGGAAAATACACAAATTTCGTACTGCAGCTGTATCGTCCCTCAACCACCGCCGTCCTCATTCACACGCCGCCTGCTCCGACCTCCACCTCAGCAGCAATAAAGTGTGGAGGACAGGACCACGAGAAGTACAAAGGAGAAATCCTTCCTGCATATTATCCCATCTGCTCTTTTGTCAAGCGTCTTCAGAGAACACAGGATTGATTAGAAATCCCTTTTTGTGAACAAATGTGCAACAAATATACGAAATGCAGCGTGAAATCACAGACAGGGTCACCAATATTACAGCCTTGTAGTCTTATTTACACACACACACACACACACACACACACACACACACACAGGTTTAAAAGGTTAGCAGACAGTCTCTTATTTGAGTTTGGTTATTCCTATCAGGATTTGACGAGTAATACTGTTTGATTTTGGATTGAATTTCAGTGTTGTGACCTTAAAAGAGACAACAAACAGAAGTGACGTCGAGCTCAGAACATTTACATATCCAGGAACATGATGTACAAGACGCAGCCAACTACTAAGTAGGAATAAAAAGTGTGTGATTTGACAGTATGTGGCGCTGGGATTTGTTTTGTATGTTATGGTCTAACTCAGCTGGGCAGGCAGCCGGAGTAATCACTCTGCCAGAATTGATCTCTGGCACATATTTTGTGGCTTAGTGGTCAATGTAAAAAAAAGGAGTAATACTCTGTGGGGACTATATGCAGAGTATATGTCCTGATCCATCCTCATAATCTCCCTGACAAATATTGTTTGTTAAGCTTCTGCAACAGTTCAAAACGCTCCCAGTGACTTTGTATCAGGTAACGTGGGAAACTCAGTTTGGAGATTCTAACAAAATGCTTTTTTTTTTTTAAATTCTTCTGTGGTTCAGGATAAAATTATCTTATCTTAGTTTTCCATTACGTGTTGCTTGTTAAAGCTCACATACAGGTGAAAGGCAAAATGCAGATTCATGTTAATACGATGGTCAGCTCTCAGCAGCCTTTTGAGATGTTTGAGGTTTTGGTTGTACAGTGTGCTATACCTCCATAATGACATTCAGATTCAGGGGCCTCAGCCAGAGAGCTTACCCGGGTTTATCTGCTGCACCACAGAAGAAGAGCACAGAACCACAGAAGAAGAGCAGAAGCAGATAGGAAAAGAGACAAATGAGAGAGCTGGCACAGGAATGAGTCCGAAAACCAGGAAGTGAGTTAGCATGTTAGCTCCATGGGTTCTACCCTCGAAAAGTCAATGTGGATTTTCTATGTGTTTGTGGTTTGACGCCTGATATAAGTTCTGCAGTTGACACAAGATGAAGAGATGTTGACGTTTTGTTAGACGAGATAAATTACGTTAGCTAAGTGAATTTTAAAGTTTTTACACACCGGTTGCTAACGCGGCTAAATGAGACTACAGTGTTTGTCATGGAGACATTTAACGTCATGGTTAAATACATAAAAATATATTCAATCAAAAATTAAATCATATTATAAAAAACAGATTTGTCATAGTTAGCGTAAAATGCTAAATTAGCTTTAGCACTTTTTTGAAACGTATCAAGCACATCACCCTTCTCACGCCGTTATGCATCAGGTGAAGTGTCAGCCATGTTTTATTTTGGGAGCGGGTGTAATAATGCTGCTTATTGGAGGCATTAAGTTACACCGACTTTGGGTCATGTGACTTCTGGTGACAGAGTGACCACGACTGGTGCAAGAAATCAATGAACTCTGAAGACGGCGGCTTCCTGTGAAATGGTTTATTTGGCTCCAAATCTCAGGTTTGTTTTTCTTTTCCCATATAAAAACGTGATGACATTTGTTGACATGACTCCCCGAGGCAGACGACCATGATGGATGAAACACAGTAGGCAGCAGTGACCCTGCTAAAGGCACTTTAACATTTGCCTCAGAGCTTTGGTGACAAGGTGCTGATGAGAGGCGACCTTGCCTTGATAATATCAAGGTCGGCGTCCTCTTATCGAGAAAGAGTGCAAGTGGAACCGATATGTAATCACGTCCGCAGAGCGCCGCCACAGCCATGAACGACTGTTAGGTAAATTGTCAATCTGCGGGGGAGCTTAATTGCGGACGACGCGAGTGTTCACAGACACAGCCTGACTTAGTGAGACGATTATCAGTGTGTGCGCGTGTGAAAACAGCACGTCTTAAAGTGTGTGTGTCGTGATTGGTCTCTCAGTGGAAACATCTGGCGAGGTGAGACACTCGATGTGTGGGAGGCTTTTCCTGAAATGTTGTAGAGTTGTATTTTTAATTGCGTGTCGGCGATGTCAATAACTAATCACCTATTTCACCGTGCGCTCAAGTTGGGTGACGCAGATTTTTGAAACGCTTATTTTAAATGGCGAGCGGTGATGAGCGGCTTGCGTCAGTCCACGTCAGCGGTGTGGGGACGTTTTGGTTTTGAGCGTTGTGTTTAATGTCAGGTAAGAGAAAAAGGGAAAACTGTTAGTTTGTTTCACACTTTCTCGATTAGAAATACTGAAAAATGTTCCTGCAAAATTTGCATAAAACTCCAACAAATGGAAAAAAAATAACAAAAAGAGCGCTAAAACAGGCCGGACAGTCAGAACTGAAGCGAACACGGTGACCCAGAAACCGAGGTACGTACTGAAGCGTGCACGCCTCAGTTTAGGAGGCTACTCATGACCACGCCGCTGCTTCTGCTTCTGCACATGTCCTCCTTGTTTCTGCGCAGGGAGCCGAGCGCTCGCTTGCTATTTCCGTCTTCCTCTTCTGTCACGCCCGTCAGTTGGCCAACGACGACGACAACAACAAAAAAAGTAACGACAAAAGAGAGAGACGCAAGACGGCCTAAACTCGAGGGATATTTCATAATCAGGTAACCCAAATGAAGACAGGAGATTAGATTGCCTCCCGGCTCAGTGCTGCTGCTCCTTTCCTTCATATCTATTTAACTTTACATATTTATCAAGCGTTATTTGTTTCTCTGAGGAGTATGGGCGGTGAACCTTTCTGTCTGACAAGGCTGGCGATGGCACAGCAGTAATTGTGAAAAGCTAGAGAAGTGCATATCGCTGTGTGTGTGTGTGTGTGTGTATGAGAGAGGAGGAGAGAAAAAACGAAAGGGTGGGGAGGTGCAGTGAGAGGCAGGGAGGGGGCATGTACGAGGGAGGGTGAAGGCGAGAGCGAAAGAGGGAGGGAGAGAGAGAGAGAGAGAGAGAGAGAGAGCAGGAGAACGAGCGGCTCGCCTCATTCTGCTTCTCTCTCAGCATCCATTCTGTGAGAGCCGATTCCGGAGAGGAGCGAAGCGACATAACAGGCGAGTTGGAGGAGGAAAAAAAGAAAAAGAAGGTGAAAAATCCACTGAGGAGGGAGGATATTGAGGAAAATCACACATCATCAGGGCTCACTTGTGTTCACTTTCATGTCCTAGAGCTTTGGCAAAGGTCTCTGAAAGTTTCAATCTGGGGGGGGGAACACCCTCCCCTTGTTACGGGGATGATCAGCGGATGCTGAATTTCATTCCTGAAGGCAGGAGGAGGAGAGCTGTGAAGACCGGCTGGATTCACTTGCAGTGGAGCTGGTAGTGCGCACCACCAGAGATCCTACAGTGCCTCTTTCTCTCTGTCTCTCAACGGGCATTTTCCTGTAGAATACATAACAGTATTTCACTGTGCCAAGTGGAATATCAAGAGGAAGCCAGCAGAAAGAAATTCACTGGGAGGTAAAGGGGATTGGATTATGTACAGAGTCAATGAAGGACATCCACATCCTGTGCAGAAGAAATAAGTTGGAAGCAGAAAAGGCTTTAATTGGATTCTGATTCTGAGACACTCGGAGGATTTTCTTCCTTTCACGTTGTTTCGGAGCAGTAAGGATCTTCAGACCGCTTCTTTTTGGACTATAAGCTTCTGGATGTTATTTCAAGGTAAGGGCACGTCTATGAGCTCGAATACATTGAAAGCAGCTTTCAGGTTTGAGAGCAGAGGGGCAGATTAAGGAGCCGAGAAAGATCCCAGTCAACAGGGAAGAGAGAGAGAGAGAGAAGGAGGCAGATGGAAAAGGTGCATTGGTCTCATCCCCGGCTGAACGGAGCCAGTTTAACACAAAGTGTGAAGTTGGGATAAATGTGTTGATTAAAGGGCGAGATGTCCCGGTGCTGACACAGAACATGATTGCTCTCTTTTTTGCCGTTGTTTATTGGAGAGCTTCTCCTCTCCGCACAGTGGATCGTATCTATGTGTATCTGCATACTTATGCATGTGTGTTTGCTGAGATGCCTGTCTGCACAGCAATTCATCTCCTCGCTTCCTTGCTACACAGCCGTTATCACCAGGGGAGCCCGCTAGCCGAAGGGGCATAATTGCATCGGCTATTTGTCCTCGTCTCTGAGCCGACCGGTGTCTGTGAGCACAGGGATTTACTTTTGTACAGTGAGCACAATTTATTAATGACGGTGAGTTCCTGTGTGCGTTTTAAAAAGCTGCTCTGTCCCTTTGATGGCCGCTCGCTCGCAGAGAGAGAGATGATGGTGTCGGCTTATTTAACTGTCTCACTCCCCGTTTCAGCATCACCTTCGGTTCCTCTGCGTTTGTAAGTTTGTCTTTGTGATGCTGCTGCAGATGTGCTGCTTTGTTGTGAAGTAGACGAGGGTTTCTTTTCACATGGCCATTAAGAGCAGTGTAGGAGGCAGTATGAGACTAACGGGCAGGATGATAAAGGGCAGGATTGGGTTCCTCTATTGGGAGGAGTGAGTATGCTGCCCTCTTGATCGATACCACACAAGTGCAAGGCTACCTCCTTTTGAAAGGCGTTGGTTGAAATATTAATGATTGCATGAGCATCCTGTTGGTCACCTGAAATATTTAAAATAATTGAATAATAAATAAGCTGTGCAAGTTTAGAACCGGACTGGGTAAATTATTCTGACCCCCCCCCCCCCTCCCCCTCCCACTCCCCCCCTTCATGTAACATGCAAAGCGGTGACCGTTAAACGTCTTTGTTTTCTGGATAAAACATTTTTTTTTTAAAAACAAGCGTCTCTGCTCCTGCAGAACATCCACTGGGGGGAAGTGGAGCCTGATGGGAAGTTGATGACAGCTCCTGTGTATGTGGCGTTGACTTGTTATCGGTGGCTCAAATGTCCGATTGTTCTGTCCCCACACACACACACACACACACACACACACACACACACATTTATAAAGCTTGATTGCAAGAAGCTGCTGTGCACAAATGTTGTGTTGAAATTCTCATTGAGCATTCAGGATGCGTGGTGTGCGATTGCTTCCTCTTGAAAGAAATGCAAACCCTCTCATCTGCTCTTCCTGCTGGATGCATTGAATCTAATGAGATGTATCTACACTATGTTTAAGTCCAATATGCATACTAATGTGTACATACATGTGTGTGTGTGTGTGTGTGTGAGAGAGAGAGAGAGGTTGAGAGAGAGAGAGTATCTGGTATCTGCGTGGGTGTGTATTTGTCCAGAGCTCGGAGCTTCATCCCTTTTGATGTTTTATTGAGTGTTAACCATGGTAGGACTGACGCACTGGCTCTGATACGGAGGAGCATGCTTAAAGGAGAGCACTAAGACCTGCTTTGCTCTTTCTTGTACCTCCTTTAAGTCTGAATTAGCAATGCTGCGTCTGCCTCTTTCAACCCTTTGGCTCTGCAGAATGATTCGGTTCTGGCACATGTGCATATAGGTGCTAGACTCAGTGTGTGTGTGTATGTGTGTGTGTGTGTGTGGGCAGGTAAACATCCACATCTGTGTGTTTAAGCACATAGGGCGTATAAAGGATGTTCTGTGTGTGTGTGTGTGTGTGTGCGCTCAGGTAAGCCTTCACCCGCTGTGTGTATAATCCCCTTCTCTTTGTGTAAAAGGATATATGGAGTGCAGTCAGTTCGGATGCGGGAGTCGAAGACAGGGCCCTCCATTTTCACTGCTATTATGCAGCCACTGATTCAGGGAATGGACAGACGAGAGGAATGGAGCCCGTCTTCTGCCTCGTGATTATTCCGTCCTGTTGGCAGTTTTTTTTTTCACAAAAGTCGAAATGAGAGGAAACAACTTTGATGGGGAAAAAACGCCAGGGCTTTTGATTTATTACTCATGATTTGAATCAGTATGCAGACGAAGCTGTGGGCAGCCGAAATCTGACACACCTGCTTCCAAGGGTGATACATCATTTCAAATCATGAGTGACTTTTTTTCGGGAGGGGTTTGGTAGCTTCATGAGAACATTCGTCCATCATGGACTAATATCTGAATATGACACCATGCAGCTCAGCTCGCACTGCAGCAAACACAGGAAGTGAGCATGGCCCTCGTCATTACTCAGATGTGTTCTGATTGGTCCAAGACAGGAAGTAGGATCTGCAACACCTGTATCTCCTGCATCCCGCTTTTCAAAGCAAACTGTTTCAGCCGACACAAGTCCAACACCAGTCTGGTTCTGATCCAGGTCTCTGTCTGTTCTTCATGAGTCTGGTTCTGATCCAGGTCTCTGTCTGTTCTTCATGAGTCTGGTTCTGATCCAGGTTTCTGTCTGTTCTTCATGAGTCTGGTTCTGATCCAGTTTTCTGTCTGTTCTTCATGAGTCTGGTTCTGATCCAGGTTTCTGTCTGTTCTTCATGAGTCTGGTTCTGATCCAGGTTTCTGTCTGTTCTTCATGAGTCTGGTTCTGATCCAGTTTTCTGTCTGTTCTTCATGAGTCTGGTTCTGATCCAGGTTTCTGCCTGTTCTTCATGAGTCTGGTTCTGTTAGTAAAGTGTTGCGTTGTCATGGAGATCGTGTTTATTTACAAGGTTAATTCTTAAACGTAAAACACAATTTGCATATTCAGGTTTTTAAGTTTTCCTTTTCTTCTTCTTGCATGAGCTCAAGGCTTGGTGTAGTTTGGAGGATAAAGGCTTGGTGTAGTTTGGAGGATGAAGGCTTGGTGTAGTTTGGAGGATGAAGGCTTGGTGTAGTTTGGAGGGTAAAGGCTTGGTGTAGTTTGGAGGATGAAGGCTTGGTGTAGTTTGGAGGACAAAGGCTTGGTGTAGTTTGGAGGATGAAGGCTTGGTGTAGTTTGGAGGATAAAGGCTTGGTGTAGTTTGGAGGGTAAAGGCTTGGTGTAGTTTGGAGTGTAAAGGCTTGGTGTAGTTTGGAGGGTAAAGGCTTGGTGTAGTTTGGAGGGTAAAGGCTTGGTGTAGTTTGGAGGGTAAAGGCTTGGTGTAGTTTGGAGGATGAAGGCTTGGTGTAGTTTGGAGGATAAAGGCTTGGTGTAGTTTGGAGGGTAAAGGCTTGGTGTAGTTTGGAGGATAAAGGCTTGGTGTAGTTTGGAGGGTAAAGGCTTGGTGTAGTTTGGAGGATGAAGGCTTGGTGTAGTTTGGAGGATAAAGGCTTGGTGTAGTTTGGAGGATAAAGGCTCGGTGTAGTTTGGAGGATAAAGGCTTGGTGTAGTTTGGAGGGTAAAGGCTTGGTGTAGTTTGGAGGATAAAGGCTTGGTGTAGTTTGGAGGATAAAGGCTTGGTGTAGTTTGGAGGATAAAGGCTTGGTGTAGTTTGGAGGGTAAAGGCTTGGTGTAGTTTGGAGGGTAAAGGCTTGGTGTAGTTTGGAGGGTAAAGGCTTGGTGTAGTTTGGAGGATAAAGGCTTGGTGTAGTTTGGAGGATGAAGGCTTGGTGTAGTTTGGAGGATAAAGGCTTGGTGTAGTTTGGAGGATAAAGGCTTGGTGTAGTTTGGAGGATAAAGGCTTGGTGTAGTTTGGAGGGTAAAGGCTTGGTGTAGTTTGGAGGATAAAGGCTTGGTGTAGTTTGGAGGATAAAGGCTTGGTGTAGTTTGGAGGGTAAAAGCTTGGTGTAGTTTGGAGGATAAAGGCTTGGTGTAGTTTGGAGGATAAAGGCTTGGTGTAGTTTGGAGGGTAAAGGCTTGGTGTAGTTTGGAGGATGAAGGCTTGGTGTAGTTTGGAGGGTAAAGGCTTGGTGTAGTTTGGAGGATGAAGGCTTGGTGTAGTTTGGAGGGTAAAGGCTTGGTGTAGTTTGGAGGATAAAGGCTTGGTGTAGTTTGGAGTGTAAAGGCTTGGTGTAGTTTGGAGGATGAAGGCTTGGTGTAGTTTGGAGGGTAAAGGCTTGGTGTAGTTTGGAGGATAAAGGCTTGGTGTAGTTTGGAGGATAAAGGCTTGGTGTAGTTTGGAGGGTAAAGGCTTGGTGTAGTTTGGAGGGTAAAGGCTTGGTGTAGTTTGGAGGGTTAAGGCTTGGTGTAGTTTGGAGGATAAAGGCTTGGTGTAGTTTGGAGGGTAAAGGCTTGGTGTAGTTTGGAGGATAAAGGCTTGGTGTAGTTTGGAGGGTAAAGACGTTGTGTAGTTTGGAGGATAAAGGCTTGGTGTAGTTTGGAGGGTAAAGGCTTGGTGTAGTTTGGAGGGTAAAGGCTTGGTGTAGTTTGGAGGATAAAGGCTTGGTGTAGTTTGGAGGATAAAGGCTTGGTGTAGTTTGGAGGGTAAAGGCTTGGTGTAGTTTGGAGGATAAAGGCTTGGTGTAGTTTGGAGGATAAAGGCTTGGTGTAGTTTGGAGGATGAAGGCTTGGTGTAGTTTGGAGGATAAAGGCTTGGTGTAGTTTGGAGGATAATGAGACAAATCTGCATGAAAAATGGCCGAAATCAAAGCGGCTCGACGCTTGATGTGTTTTTAAATCTGTGGAAAATGAAGCTGAGAGTGAAATGTGATCCAGAGTTCAAAGTTCAGACATCTTTTCATGGCAGTATAATGATCTGTCAGCTTCAGTTTGTAAAGAGCTCCAGCATACACAGCGGTTCACTGAGAAACACTGTTCTTATATTTACATCAGGATGTTTGACTGTACGCCTAAAGGACGGAGCTCAGTCTCAGCAGACACCTGGACCCAGAAGCACAACGGCTTATTTTTAGACCGTCCATTAAGGACACGGAAGAAAAATCGATGATCACAGACGGATACACTGGGTTTCAAATGCAAGTTATTTATCTCCCTGTGACCTTTGGATATGGTTGGGACTCTGTACTTTGGAAATATCAAATTCAAACTTTGGAAACAAGAGATTTATTTTTCAGAGATGTACACCGACAAAGTCTTTCTTTTTTTTATTTTATTAGATGAATAGATTCTTCTTCCTGATAGGATTTTTCTCTCGTATTTATACACCACACAGTTTTCTTTCAGAATTTAAAAATGGGTCTTAAAACAATCTTTGAAGATCTCGTCTGGGAATTAAAACTATTTTTTAACTCGGCCTTGTCTTGGTCTCAGGCTGGGTGGACTCGGCAAAGACCACCACCCATCTTCCGTGATAAGAAGGAAAAAAAACGTCTTTCTAAACGAATCAATAACTTCGATCCATTCATAATTACTTTTTTTTTTCGGTGCGGCCCCAACCTTTCCCGGTGTTGCGGTCTCAGTGAGTGACACTCAATGAGGGTTTTTGGGTGATGTTTGTGGTCTTGTCTCTGAGCACTCTGGTCTCGGGTAAGTCTTGGTCTGGGTTAGTGTGGTCAACACTACCACACAGTTTACGCTGCTTCGCCACGTGCTTCATATTCATCCGCTCAGAGTTCCTGTCAAAGAAGAAATCAAACGCTCCCTCTGATGAGCCTCACATCTGCAGTCCAAACACGAGCAGCTGGCTGAGACAAACAGAAGACGTTAGTTTGAAATGGAGGTCCGGTCAGCTGGAGACTGATCTGTTGTCAGCCCCCCTTTGAATCCCTGATGAGGCGAAACACAACACGCTCCTGCAGCTGGGTCATTTATGGAATCTGCTTACTCACCATGGTGGACGGCTGCTCCAAGAAAAGGGGGAGTAAGGATTCTTATTTTGCTCGTGTTCGGTTGGAAGATGGATTTATAATCTATAAGTGTGAGCCTTTAGAAAGCCTGCCTGACAGACACTTGGTTGAGTATGTTTGGATAAATCGAACCACGACTGTGCTCACCATAATCTTATAACAGGGACATGAACAAAAGCAGAGCGTGTGGAGGCTGACAATGAGCCTCACCAAACAAGCCCACAAAGATATAAAACATTAAACCAAAGAGGAAGGCTTGGCATGAATGATAAGGGAAAGCAACACAAAGGATTTCTGTCTGCTGTCTGTTAAAGACGTGATGTGCAGAGCGACTGCTGCTGGCACTGTCACCTCTGTCGGGATAACCAGGAAGTGGCTGTCTGCAGCATTAGGACTGATCCACTGACGGTGACCCTGCTGTCTGTGTCACTTTTCAGTTTGACCTTCCCGGTGAGCTGTGAAGGGCAATAAGTGTGGCACCAGCTTTTTGGAGAAGTCGCTGCGTGTGGGTGTCGACAAGGAGTATTAGTAAGGGGTCAGAGGTGACGAGGTGGGCGCAGAGAAGGGGGGGAGAGAACAAGAGAGGGGAAAAAAAAGGTTTTCAGGCAATCCTCCTGAAGAATAAGAATCAGGCGACAGAGAGCCGGGTCAGAACCTTAAATGTAGACACTTATATTTTGAGATTACTACTCAGAGTACATCTCTTCCCCTTCAGCACGCGAGGAGCCAGTTCAAGAAGTGTGGCTTCATTTATTGTGAAGGAAGATCATACATGTCATTTTGGGGGGGATTTGGATAGAGAGAGTCGGGCACCCAAAGTACAGAGGCTGTAGTCCTTGTCGCAGCGACCTTGGGTTCAAATATGACCTCTGCCCTTTGCTGCACGTCGTCACCTACTTTCTCTCCTTCCAACGTTTCCTGTCTCTTTGAGCTGTCTGATCCAGTAAAGGTAAAAATAAAAAAAAACCCAAAAATCTTAAAAAAAAAGAAATATGGTGGAGAATGACGTGCAGGAAAGGAGCCAGATTCAAACCCAGGACTGCAGCCTCCGTACATGGGGCGTGCAAACTAACCACCAGCACCTTGAATTTCATCGCCGCTACAAGCACGGTTACTTTTACTCACAATTTAATCGTGATGGGGTTTTTTTCCATGGAATGAGAGATGCGGGCAGAATTCCTGTAACTGTGAGCCTTCCCGTGCACATGCACGCTCAAGTAATAAAATCCTGTATCCGGCTTCTCAGAGCTGCGTGAGTCACCTGAAAAAGCCCGAGTGATTTAACAGCATGTGATCTCGCATGCAAAACTCTCCTGTACTCCAGCAGTACGCACAAGAGCAAAGGAACAAAAGGTATGACGAGAAGGTTTTTTTAGCGTGCAGGATAAATTGCAACGCCTGGTGTTGACATTCTCTCATGAAACAGTCCTGATTCAACGACATGACCACATGAGCTACAACAGTAAGAGAACGTCACCGACGCTGCCTCCATTTATGCAGTTCTTCTTTACTTGCCGTCACAGCAAGGGAATCAAAGCATCCTCACAGTGAGCCGCTTTAAAAGAGACCCAGTTACAAGGAAGCAGGTGGAGACGTTTCTGCTGGGAAAACTGCAATTATGTCCTGGACCTTCTGCTTTTATCTCCACCTGCAGCTGAAAGTGACACGACATGAAAGCGTCCTGCAAGCTGCTTTTTTTTAAAACCAATCCCCTCTTGTTGCAGGTTGTACTGTTAGCTTATTAGCATGCATGCTAATGTGCTGACCTCCAGCTCGTCTGCAGCTGCCTGCCCAAACAGAGGCGAGCACATAAGTGACATGTGCTTTCACATCCTGCACAAACATGAATATTGGATTACACAGAATCAGGAAAACGTGCAAAAAACACAATGGACACGGTGTCCTTTTTTATTAATGTATTGCAGTGTGGTTTCCTGTCCAGTGTGTCCTTGTGCTGTGCAGCTTTTTTCTCATTCCATGTAATTCAGTATCCTTCGATTAACCGATAAGTCATTGGAGTGGAAAAACATGCAAACACAACAGCCGGGTGTGTTATGTTCCACTGCTGACCAGTCCCCCTATTTAAAACTAATTAAGGATCATTAAATATTCACACAGTGGAATAACCTGCCCATATCCTAATAGCAGAGGGAAGACTGATACTGCTTCTTTTTTAGCGAGGCCGCCGTCGGAGGACAATCCATTTTGTGTTTTTGCCTCCATCAGGACTTTAGGATGTCCTTACAGCGACTTTGCCGCCTCCATCCTTTTCTCTGCTCCCTCCGTTTTCAGCTGAGAAGCCGGGTGTGTGAAGTATTGACCGCCGTGCTCTTCAGATGATAACAGAAACGCCCGCCTGTCTTGTATCAAGGTGAGGGGCTGCTTACACATTGGGCTGTCTGTTTTTCTGTATTGTTCGGTGGAGGCTAGTCTGTAGTCTCTTTGAATGATGGCTGCTATGAAGAGAACAGATCAAGGGCTGCGGATCAAGGTCAGGGGATTTCTTTATTCAGCACACGAGCACTTCTTTAAAATGTCTACAAATCCAATTAATCCAGGATTCATACTCGAGCATTAACATGCGCATGCATTTGACCAAGGCCAAACCTCCCTCGCTTGTTAAAAAAGATCTTTCGAATAGTACGACGCAGGCGGCAGGTTAAATATTTTCCTGGCGGAGGTTGGGTCATTACCGCCGGTATCTTCACTAATGCTTCACAGGTAGATGTGGACGCCTCTGGGAGTCGTCTTCTCATTTCAACAACAGTGGAAATGTCAGTACATGGATACTTCCTGCGCCTCTGAGGAGACTATGAACTCTTACATCAGACAAGGTCCTGTAACCCCGCTTCTGAAAGGCTCTCTGCAGGACGCCGGGCGCTCACTTGTTAGTTCAGGTCACTGATGCTTGCCTCCTTTGGGCTTACAGCTCGTACAGGCCAAAAGCACAGCTTCCATGTTTGTTAGAGTTGCCTGTGCTTTAACGAGTCTGTGGGGAAGAGTCAGAAACGCAGACGCACCTCCATCCCCCCCCCCACTGAGAGCAGAAGGCTTGTCTGTAGTTTTGGGAAGACTGAAGTGGCTTGTCTCCCCAGGTGCCGCAGGTCCCCCCCCTCGCTGGAAAGGACTCCTCGTACAAAAACAATGTCTTTCAGCACAAAGGGTGAAGTCAGAGATGAAGGAAGACGAGGGAGACCGGAGAGCCGATAACAGATCTAATAGTTGAAGCAGCAATCACTTCTATAATTGTTGGCCCTAAATGTCAATCTGGACTGTTCTTCCGATGTCAAAGAAAGAAAGACGAGATGACGTGAGATTATTTCCTGAGCAGCCACAAAAGCTGCCATTAAACGTTCACCTCTCTGTGAAGATAGTGACAGCTGGCTGCCGTCCAGTAAGTGCAACCAGCGTCGCTCCTGCTTTCTCCTTTACCGCACTCACATCCTGCTCCTATCGCCCGGCTTGGCAGTTAATTCGTAGGAGGGGCTATGATTCACTGTCAGCCTTTTTAATGTATTGCACGCTTCTCTCTGTGCTATTCGTATAATCTCAGATAGCTGTCGGTTGTGCGAGCGCCTCATTAGAACCTTTGTCATGCCGTTGCTCCCGGGCTGGAGGGGACACACGGGCGAGATAAGAACTCCATCTCCTCTCGCCGCCTTCCTCCCCGCTCTCTTTATCGGCCCAGCGCTCTCGTGTCCTCTGGAGTCTTTCAGGGAGGCGATGGAGCCTCTTACAGCAGCATGCACTCCTCGTCTGCCCGCCACGTTTTGCTCTTGTTCCCCATTCGGTTACAAAGCGATGTTTGGTGATTCACTTGTTTGTCTGGAGCAAATGTGTGTGTGTGTGTGTGTGTGTGTGTGTGTGTGTGCAGGAGCATGTGTTTGAATGTCTTTTGGGTGGATGGAGTCATACAAGGCTTGTTGACGTCATTTTGTCTCCCTCAATCAGCAGTAAATTAATCGTGCATCCGCCAATAAAAACATCCTGTCGCCTCTGAAGCACGGCTGCAGATGAGTCCGGATGTCGGCTCCGTCTCCCCCCATGATGCCTTCCTGTCTCTTTTATGTTTTTAGGTGGTTTCTGTTGGGCTTTTTTTACTGCCGTTATTGGAGGAATAGGAAAGAAGCCACAAGCCAGAGTCGAGCCCGGGCCGCCCGCACTAACCACTGAGCCACCAGCTCGTCTCTTTAACACACGTCACCTCCAACTGTCACCTCGTCGTCTCCTCAGAAGCGTCCTGCCTGCTTGTAAATATCCTGATCGCTGTGACGGTTTGATTATTTATCAGTCAACAGTAATCCCTCTCACCTCGATCTCAACAGTATGAAACACAAAGAGGATTTCTCATTTGTCATTACTATATGACATTTGCAGTGACGCTGCTGCCTGCCCACAGCGGGCTTTGTTTACATCATGATTCACTGTGAATAGATTGAAGACCCGACTTCACGCTCATATCTCTTTTACGTAAGTGACATTAGGAACGCTCTCCTGCGTGTCACCACAACATTTCTCTTTACGCACTTTGAAAAAGTCCATTTGATTTTCCTTCTGTTTCTAAATATAACATTTATTCTGATATCCTTGGCTAATCCCTGAGTGAGGGGGGGGGGGGGGGGCGCTCCTGAGCTGGAGGCTAAAAGTGGCCGGTGGTCACTATCCAAACGATATGTCCCAGCATGCATTGTGGTTCAAAGATTTGTGCGAGCAGAGAGTGGCGTCTGACTCGACCAGCGTGACCACGGAAACACAGAACACTTGATCATTTGAGTGTTTTCAGAGTCGTTGTTATTGAAATGATCACTGAACTTCATACCTCTATTGTTAAGCTGCTACAGCGATGATGTCACTATGTGCAGATGGCGTGTGAGCGAGTAGTGTCAGACATGTTTTTTTTATCGCGCTGAGTGAGTGCACTATGTAGTCCACTACATAAAGCTCTCGACTGCGTGGAGTGAGGAGGCGAGGAGTGTGTGATTCCAGACACAACCACCACGATGATTCCGTGTACCTCACGGAGTCCGTTCATAATGGAACACCCACGGCCGCCACGGCGAGCGGATTCCACTCACAGAACCCCCCGCTGCGGAAAGGTCCCCACGCCTGCTGCATCAGAAACACTTCCACACGTCACCTTCCTTTCATGCATGAAGTCGTGAGTGACCTCAGACTCATTCAGCACGTGTTGTGCAGATGCAGCTTGCACGGCAGCCATGTTTAGACACTACAGTCAAACCCGCCTGATGAGCCGGGAACTAAGCTTCAAAATGTAATCATTGACCTTTACTTCCAAGCATTAAAGCGCCTCTGCTGTTGTCAACATGTGTAATTCCCAGCCTTGGACGCCAGCGTGCTCGCTGTGAATTAAAAAAAAAAAATCAATGAGCATGTATTAGTGTAAAATCCTCAAGCTCTTGGGGCTGCGCTTGTGATGGGAGAATGAATAGAAGCTCGGGGGGATGCCAGGCCGTCCAACACTGGGTCTGCTGGTCACAGCCTGCAGCATATCTTTACAGATACACACAGACACGGGCCTTATATAGCACAGGACGTGCTGCTCTGTGTGTCTGTGGGACTCTGCTCTGATAAGCTGCAGGCAGTGCAGGAACAGTTCCAGCCACTGTTGCATGATGCATACGTCTGAGGCAGAAATACACTTCTGTAGCTGTCTTGATGAAACCTTTAGATTATCAATGAAAATGATAATGAATCTAAGAAAACAATCCTCTCTCAGTTGATATTACCCATCGCCGATGATGACGTGTCAGACACATACCTGAAGCCCCTCAACGCTGCATGTAAAAGCTGCCACCAGGGGGCAGAAGATGACATCGAGGCTGGCGGGGGAATCATGGGATTGATTCATTCTGTCTCTACTGTGTCTGCTCCTTGTACAGAACGTGGTGCAAAATAAAGCCGATGTTTAAGTGTAACATCCTGCAGTTCCTGGAGTGTCCACTAGAGGCTGGCTGCAGTTCCTGGAGTGTCCACTAGAGGCTGGCTGCAGCAGCACAGGAAGTCACATACACACCCATTCAAAAAGCCTGTTTTTACAGCATTTCTTAACCTGGTCTTGTTCAGCAGCTGAGAGAGAGAGAGAGAGAGAGAGAGAGCTATATTTATTAGTGTAACTGTGTAAATGTTTGATCATTTTGCCTGCTTGTTTCTGTGTTGGGACCCCCTTTAATAAATATGACTGTTTAAAACAAGGAGGGACTGTTAGAAACTCAACATGAGACACCTGATCTGTTTGATGTGCAATGCAAATTCAGACACACACATGCTAAGCACCGGAGATGCTGCCCACCACGAGATCAAAGGGGGGGGGGGTGTTTAACGCTGAGATTTCCTCTTTGATCGACTGTTTAATCAGGGAGCGCGAGGAGTGTTTGTTGTGGAAATAAACCTCACGTTGCGTCCTTGCAGTTCACGGCCCCTCCAACAAACCGTAACACGGCGGCCTTCGCTAAAAGCAGAGAGGAAAGTTACAGTCAGGAAGACAACGTTCACTGAAGTCTGAAGGAGGAAACGTGTCTCACGCAGGTGACGCAGAGGACGCTCACTGACCCCGGGGAAATGAAGCACATTAACATTAGATACTTGATGTGCACGCTGCAATTGTTTCATGAATTTAAATCCTTCAAAGAACGTGAATTCATTTGAAAATAACGACGCTAACAGAACGAAGGTGAAGCGACAGTCTGAGGATGTATTTAAAACATATGTGCACCCGGAAGGCACTACACACACACACACACACACACACACACACACACACACACACACACACACACACACACAGTTATTTGAATAATTTAGTTGTAATGAACATGTTAAGATGCGCTCTCTGTGAGAGCACTCAGCGGTAAGTAACGGGCTTATTGTACATGGCTGCATCAGGACGTCTGTTCGACATGTTTGTGTTATTTAAAAAGAGGAAAAGTGGCTTCATATTCTCTCCGCTAATTAGGAACTAAACGACCTGAGACGCTCAAACTGCTACATTTGCTCTCGTATCTTCGGCGTCTTACACGAGGACGACGCGAGTCCAGGATGTAAATGTCCCGACACCGGCTGCACAGATAATCAGAGCTCTTTGTTCGCCCTGCAGGAAGAAGCAGAAAGGACTTCTTAACAGCTCACTGCAGGGTTTGCGATGGACTCGCTGAGGTTTTAAGAGGTTGTTAAAAGCACTTTCTGTACCCATGGTAATGATGACATGGCACCCGGCGTACAGTGAGGAGTACATTATCTCCACAATTACTGTTCTTTTAGGAGATGAAAGCCTTCCAACGTGCCGGTTTGTGGCCGCCGCCGCCTTCGCTCCTCAGCAGCCCTGCTTGCCTCTCTTCCGGTGCATCGCCCATCTAATCCCGTTACTGTTTGTGACTCACCCGTGGGGAGGGTGGGAAAAAAAAAAGGGCATAAATAATGTATTCCTTGGGTGTATCCACCCCCGGATCAATGGCAATACAAAGACCATCTACAAAGACGGTTGGCTCAAGGCCATATTTGATCACTTCCACCGCGCGCGATCGCTGCTCCCATTTTTGTCAGCCCGCCGAGACTCAATTATTTCCAAGTGTTTGTAAGCTATTGTTGAAAGAACACGAAGTGAATATTTAAAGTTGGTGAAGGGGAAGAAAAATCTTTGATGAGACATGAAAACAGCAGACGGATGGTAAGAGTGAACTGTTTAACAGGAAGAGAGGAGGAGGAGAAGATGATGCAGCAATCCTGTTCCTCACAGGCGAGCCCTCTGCTGTTTTCATTGTGACAAATTAAAGAGAGCTTGATCATTTGAAAACTGCTGATGGAGCGTCGCACAGCATTGAACTCCTCAGCAGGGACTGAAGGGCCACATGGATGGACTTTAATATGTGGGGAGGGCGTGACCCAGATCAGAGTCAAATAACACAAGACACACACTCTAAAAAATGCATCTTTGCTGAACTTAAAAAAAGAAGAAGAAGGCAGCAATTTGCATCTTTTTTAAGTTTTTCCAACTTTGGTCTTTTCTGTTTTTGTTGTACTCCGAGGCCGAGACCAAAAATATGAATGATATATCACCATCGTGTGTTCAGCAGGCGTGTGAGACTGAGACACGACGAGACCTTCAAACGCTCTTCGGTCTCGACACTGACTTGGACTACAACACGAGCCACATGAAAGAAAAAATCCTCTGGAGCTTTAAATCTGTCAGGACAACATTCAGACGGATGTAAATGTTCCCTAGTTAGCCAAAAAGCCTTCTGTCAGATGTTCTTTGGCATCAAAGAATCAAGTTTAACCCTTAACTGTCAGTGCTGGGTTCATCGTTCGTTCGCTGCAGGTTGACAGCAGCTCTATCAGGAAACAGCACAAAGATTGCAGAGCCATCATTTAACATTTTATTCACAGCTTCAAGAAGTCACAGGCTCACCTCAGCTAACGGTTTGTGCATGCTAACTGTTAGCTATGACATGGATGGATAGCCATCCCGTGGTGGACGCTTTGACTGTTGGGATAAACACAGTAAACTTCGATCAAAGGTCTGCGCTCTCCAGGCATCAAACGCAGGACTCGAGTCCTCGCGTGTCATCGCACGCCTCTTCTCTCTCTGATGTCACTGCGTAATGAGGCGCTCCTCTTGAGGAGGCGTCTTTTGATGTCAGGGACCCTCGTGAGCACATCTCACTTTCTTCAGTTTCATCTAAAAACCAGGAAGTGTTTGACAGACGAAAACTGTGGAGCTAATCAGCAAACTGTTGCGTGTGAAGCCACCAGTCCAGGAGAGGAGAACTTTTAGATCTGAACGTTCACACTCGATTTCAGGGAGGAGAGATTGTTGTGGTATAAAGCTCAGCCTCAGAAGAGGAGCAGATTTTGTAGCTCACAAACCGAACGGACCGAAGACTGAGTCGAATACATGTTGATGCGTTTAGAGTGAGCTGTTCCTTATTAAGCAGCGTTTGAGGTGATGCACGACAAAGCAACGCACGACTCTGATTGCTCTTTTTATGTAATAAGTTCTGTAACGTTGTGCCATCGCACTAAACCACAGTGACAGCGTCGGGCAGCGTGACGCCACGTAAACGCCTTAAAAGGAGTTTCTGAAAGTTTTTAGCCTTTGAAGGAGTTTTACGAAAGAGGACGCACAAAAAAAACAAAACATACCAGCCTACATGTGGACGAGGCCCCGGGGGGGCGGCACGGAGCCCCCGATAGAAGAGAATCACTCACAATTTCCAAAGTCATCTTTTGTTATTGTTTTGACTGAGCGCCCCCTGGTGGAGGAATTTAAACACTGTGCCTTTAAATTGGTCAGATAAATGGAGAAAAGCCTCTTTTTCTCTTTTCCTGTTGTGTGTAAAAAACTGGAAGATGCATGTTTTGTTAAATTGAGTATTATGGGATGTTTGACGGAGGACTTTTGGCCCCTTTTGCAGTCTAAAGCATCACCGCTGTCAGCTGTAACCCTGCGGGCTCTTGTAAAAGTCTCACTGTAACACAGAGAATAAATGAAGAGGAGATAGACTCATGCATCATTTGCATTTAAAATGCAGATTTCTCTGCAGCTTTTTCACATCCACAACACAACGATTGGCCAACAGTCAGCTGTGATCTTCTGATGGAAGGAATAACGGAGCGGCGTGATGATTTCGTATTCCTCCAGTATTGTTTCTGGAGCTGAACACAATCACGCTTTTGTTTTAGAAAACTGTCGAACCAAATCTGTGCAGTGGTTAAAAATGTGTCGCAGATTGCCAGCCGTGGAAAAGCACGCTGCTTGGCTGGCTCTGTCTGCGAGGAGCGTCTCCTCCTGTCACCGCCGTCTGATTAAGTGCAGTTAACACCTTTCATGATGGAGTCAACCTTTCAGCAGAGTGTCATGTGATCCACACTCACCACCCACAGCGTGTGAGTGGGTAACCGTCTTTTAATCCTGCTTAAATGGAAAATGTGAACTGAATGTTATTAAGACGTGATGAATTGATTCACCATCTGCTCGAGCCAGCTAAAAATCGCCATCCAGCAACATGAATGGAGGGGCTGGGATGAAGACGGAGTCGTGCTGATGAATGTGCGTGAAGGACTCGGCCTGTTTTCATCTCGTCTTCTTGATCACGCACGATGAAAAGAAGTGAGAATGTGCTCAAGTAAATGTTTCTAAAGTTGAAAAATGTTCCAAGTGAGTGTGTTGACACGGAGCGCAGGTAACCTTGTGGTGCTGTGATGGTAGTGGAGGGTGGAGGGTGGAGGGGGGGCAAACTTTCATTAGATTTAAGTAGGTCACTGTCTGTGCAGGAGCAAGACTCAGTCGATTATATGGCTGCTAGCAAGAAGCCGGCGTGGGAGACGGCGGGCTCGGCCTTGGATGTAGAACATGGGCTTTATGTTCTATCATGTTTGAAACATTAATCAAGGGTCCTTTCATTGCCTGAGCCTGATTGTTTTTTTTGTGTTTTTTTTTTTTGGAAAGTTCTCCGATGCTGCTGGCGGTTGCGATGGGCACGACGCTGAAGAACATTTCAAGGATTTTTCAACTTGTTTTTTTTTTTATCACCTTGATCGTCCACTTTCCTGATCGCAGTGCAGACTGGTTAACTCTCTGTTTGAATGTGCAACATTATATCCAGTGTGTCCTAAGCTGTTTTAGATAATTATCATGTTTTATTTCGTGCAGATGCTTTGTGAAACATTTATTTACTTCCTCTTTATGCAGAGTGTGTAATATGCACATGTGGTACGAGGAGTTTATGCTTCCTCCCCCCCCCCCCCCCCCCCCCCCCCGCTGTCTTCGCCACTCTATGCTGCGCTGTATTCCAGCTGAATGCATGACTTAAAGCCGTGTCTCTTATCTTTTCTCCGTGTGATAACATCGTGCATTAAATATTTTTTTTGTCTCAGAGGCCTTAACGGCATCGTCGAAGCTGCAGCAGAACAAAGACATTAAAAATATCTCCCTCATGGATTTGCATGTCTGCTCCTGCACGAGCCTTACTGCTGATTTGTGCTTTTTCGAGTGGCGTTCAGATTAACTAAGAAGCTTGAAACAGAAGATGTGCTGGAGCTTCTTTATAGAGCATGAAGTCTCTGACATGTGATTGTGCTGCTTGTAGAGTTGAAGGGCCTAGCATTTATCTTTACCCGCACACTCCAAAAAGGGAAGATGCAATCGGACTCATATTAACCGACTCTTAACGTGGGTGCCTAAAGCTTGTCAGTCTTCCCTTATTCCAGTAAGATAACGATGTGTTTGAGAACACAGCCTCAGCGTGTGCAGCATCTGATAACTGCATTGCATAACAGCGGATGCGCTCTGACATAATTTAATCTGTGCAGTGTGTATCATTAAAGAAACATTAACTGATCGATTGTGATTGCTCAAGACTAGAGACGTCACCCCCCCCCCCCAAATGAGAGAGTGCTGAGGTGGCCTCCCCTTCTTATTGCACAAAAATGTACTGTGTTATATTGCATCACTGAACAGGTTAGCAAAGAAACAAACCCTCTTAGTACCTCGTGTCGTGGCCTCCGTGAGGTCGTCGTCTCACACCGTCCTTCAGTAGGTAACTCCTCGTATCAACTCGAACATACAGAGCTCGACTGATGTGGATGTTTCAGGCCGACACAGATGTGAATACTGGGAAGCAAAAAAAACCGATACTGATATATCGACCGACATCTTCCTTGGCTCTCTGTTGGATCTGTCGACACAGATTTAGATCCATCACTTATCAAAGAGAAGATTTATAACGATGACAACATGCTGAGAGTACGTGCGTCACCGACTGACGATGCTTGTTGTGATCCATACAGCGCCCTCTACTGGTGACAGAGAACTGCTAGTGTAACACGAAGGAGCTCAAATTAAACGCTGTTTAACTGATGAATTAATCAAGAAATATCAGCGCAGATTAGCCGACACGCTAGTCGACTGTGACGCACAGTTAGGAGGCTGATTTTAGTTAGCTTGCTGTTTGCCGTGAGTTTATGACATGATGTGCAACACTGGCCTCTCATGTTTGTTTCTCATCCCTCCACATTTTCCTATTTTCTGTGCACGTAAACATTACTATAGCAACAGTTCACTTTCCCCTGACGAGCATGGCGACCTCAGCTTGAACACGATGACAGCTCTGACGTCTCATCGCACAGTGTGCACGCATGTCGTACCAACATCATGAGATCTGTGCCGCTCAGTGTGGCTGCAGTGAAACACTTCTACTGGAGGCTCGACAGGCATTAAGTCTGCAGCTCTATTAGCTGCACGTCTTTAAACCTTTAGAGGAGACTCAAGCATCTGTTGGGAATCATCCGAACACGGACTCTGATACCCAGTTGGAGCTCTCACCACAGAACCCTTTTATTTCTCGAATGCTGGCAGGAAGATAGAGTCTGAGTGATTGCCCCTTGAGTCGGAGGGGTTTACTCCCAACATCCTTTGTGGTTTGTATTCGACTGTTCGACCCTCTGAAGCCACAACTTTGATCTCTCCGCCGCTCTGGGAGGTGCTGACATTTGGCCAGCTCTGACCTTTGGAGGCAGTTTTTGTATCTGAGATGAGATTGAGAAGGGACAGTGTGAACATCTGAGGCGTGACAATAAGACCTTCTCAAGTATTCCCAAACAGCATGACTGACATGTACATAAAGATTCACTGTTACTGGCATGAAATACAAAGAGGATGAGGCTGATACATCAGAGAATTTCAGAGGATGATGACGAGGGAAGCAGAAGCATTTAAAGTAGAAACAGACCTTTGAAATGTTGTCACTCATCTCTGACAAAACGTCGTCTCTGTGCTCTGAGGAAGATTATATTTAGAGTCTGTTTGATTGCAAAGGCTTTTTCTTTTTTTACACAAGGAGTCAGATTTGGCCTGATCATGAGATTAAAAATAAACCGGGAGAAAATATGGACCCAAGGAATAACAGAGCAATTTTTAAGTCAAATGTGTGCAAAACGGCATACAGCACAATCATCGTCTGTCCCACTTAAAGGTCACCTAGCTACTTCCCCAACATGTGTCTCTAGTCTGTCTCCAAACCCCCCAATGATGAAAAAAGTCCATCCTCTCCGTCTTCTGCCTGCTCCACTTTTCAGAAAATGTGTGCTCAAACAGGCCGTTTGGAGATTTTCCCCTCATGACATCACAAAGGGCAGTAGCCCCTCCCCCAGGTGGGTGACACGCCCACAGCTAGGTGTTTGTTCTGCCCTCTGAGTCTGCCTTCTCACCGTAAACAATAGGACATGGAGCCAGAAAGCAGCGAGTACACCCAAGCCCTTCCAGAGAGGGGGCGTGGTCAGACACAGCTCATTTACATATTTAAAGCTACAGACACAGAAACAGCCTGTTCTGAGCAGGGCTGAAATAGAGGGGTTTATAGACATGATCAAATACAGGATCAGAGTGGATTTACAACAACACACTTCACACACATGATGAAGAGGAGCTCTGACACAAGTTGGTAACTTGTCTTCAAATGTTTGGGATAATTTTTTTTGAACCCGGGGCTTTAATATTCTTTTACATTAAATTATCCAAAGTATTTCTTCCACTGATCACATAGGGCAGCAGGAAGATGATAATTCAATTTGTCAATGCAAGGGCAATATTTAAAATGGAATTGGTGGAGTGAGTTTCCCTCTCGGACGAGTCATCTGAGCTGAGCTATGGGTTGTGGTTATTTACCAGAAACGATTCAGCTAATGTAACCACTTCCTCTTGTTTAGAATGGATCGACATTAAGAAGCTGCTGAGTGCACGGATAGTCTGTCATGATGGGAGAGATATCATGGCTACGAGAACTTTGCAACTTACAAGTTGTATACAGTTCATGTACTGTACTGTGAAATGGAAAACTACAGTTTAAAGGCGGGGTCGGCCATTTTCTTAAACGAGCATGATGTTTAAAGTAGCATTCCCTCACTGCTCCGTTTTTTTTTTTCTTTGAGTGTGAGCTAGAGCACGCAAGAGGTAGAGAACGAGCAGGGAGGCCTGTGATTGGTTCATCAGAGAGCAGGGAGACAGGGAGGCTGTGATTGGTTCATCAGAGAGCAGGGAGACAGGGAGGCTGTGATTGGTTGATCAGAGAGCAGGGAGACAGGGAGGCTGTGATTGGTTGATCAGAAAGCAGGGAGACAGGGAGGCCTCTGATTGGTTCATCAGAGAGCAGGGAGACAGGGAGGCCTGTGATTGGTTCATCAGATTGGTACCTCGTGGCAGACATTGGTTGAAGTTTTTACAGACTTACAAACTGATACAGATGATGGATTGTCTTTGTTCCTTTTTCAGAGAACCTGAGTTATTAATTTCAGTCAGGACCTAAAAACAATTTCAACTTGAATCTTAAAAAAGTGGATCTGGAGGAAAATAACCAACCATGCCTTTAATGCTCCTGTAAAGAAGCCGCTTCAGTGAGCTTTCACGTCTTTACTAAAGGCTGTGGCAGCGTTGTATAACACTGCACTCTCTGGGCTGCTGATTGGTAGCCATGCTGATTTCAAGTCGGCGGGATTTTCAAATATGAATCTATAATTGTTCATTTAAAAAATCCACATGGCCTGTGTAACACAATGCTCTGATGTGAAAACATTACAAACACAGCTCCTTCTTTCTATCTGGAGAAACGAACAGAAGGACCTGAAATAGTTGAAGGAATTAAGGTCAACTTTTTTTAGGATTAAGAACCAAGTTATCTTTCATAATCTCATATAGAACAACAATAACAAAAAAAAACTGCACATGCAACCAAACAGGATTTACATCCTTGACCTTGTACTGAAGATTAACTGGACGCTGTGTTTACCCCACTCGCAGTGTGTGTGTGTGTGTGTGTGTGTGTGTGTGTACTGTTGTTACAGCGTTTTTGTTGTTCTTTTGGCCAGGTCGTGGCTGAAAAGGAGATTATGGGATTTGCAGAGACCGTATAAAACCAGCTCTCCTCTGTAGATCACTGCATGCTTACAGCAATACATGGACAACAATACGACGCCAATTAAACCAGAGAAGAAGAAGAAGCATTGACGTGCCGCTGATTCGCCATGACATGATGCTATTGATCCTGTCTGAATAATTAAACCTACATAAAAAGCTCCGTGTTCATCAGTGCAGCCGGGATACAAAGACGGCCTTTGGCTGCAGCACACACATGAACACATGGGGCGTGTTGTGAGGGGCGGTAATAAAGATCGCAGTGGGCACGAAGTTGTTGCCGTATTGACCGAGCTGGAGATATAATTACATGCAAAGGATTTTTTTTTTTTTCTGCCTCTTCTCATTTTATGATTTATTGCTCTACCCCAGCTGTCAAAACTCAGGCTTCACTGATTGGCTGCTAAATGAGAACGTTATTAAAATGCAAGCACAACGCCACCGAGCAGCCCGAGTGGTTAAAGCCGGGCTCTCGATGGTGAGCTGTAACCAGCGGTGAGCCAGACAGATGTTTCTGCATGGCCAAACAGCGCGTTAATGAGTGGAATAGATTACAGATGAGGACGGCTACATCGTGACATCGTTGTTTCTTCACCTGAGACTCACATGCATAATCTCTAGAAATGATTGCTCAATTTAAACCCACTGTAATAGAGTGAGCTATAAATATATTGTAATGTGATGTTTACAGGAGCATGCCCCCCCCCTCCTCTCATGAGCATGATCGTGGACGGGCTGCATACAGAGGTGTGCCTCTCGTTTGACGGGAGATTTCTGCTCCTTTAAATCCAACTGAGACAAATGTATTTGTCTTTTCCATCGATGATGCAGATAACTGCTCGTCGGCCCCTTCGAGGAAGGCTTACACCGAATCCCGACCTCGCCAGTTAAAGTGAAATCAACTGAATTGATGTTAAATTCTCTCTCTGTTGGAAACCGGAGGGTCAACGGTTCTGGTGCTGGAAAAATCTGGAAACTGGTCTGGCAGCTGGAGAGGTGCCTGAGCACGGGCGGGGTGCCCTTGAGCAAAGCACCAAAACCCCCCAAACACACACACACCAACTCGCTGTGTGCAGCCCCCTCACTCTCTGTATCAGTGCATGTCCACAGGCTCCTGTTCGTGTGTGTGTGTGTGTGTTTCCTCTCACAGATAATTAAAGTAGATCTTCTCTTTCTCTCTTTGACGCATACGTCTGTACTTAACTCTAAATAGATGCCTCACACTGTGTCCAGTGTGGAGTCATCAGCTTATGCGTCGTGATGAAATAAACAAGCTATAAATATCATTAATATTAATATGGCTCTCACACAGGACGAGCCAGTCAACACTTACACACTTACTCACACACACACACACACACACACACACACACTGACTCCATAACCCTCCACCCCTGATAAATCTTGCACATTACAAGCTCACATGAGAAGAGCTCTGTGCAGTTTCATATCTTCTCTGAATGTTTCTCTTGTTTCTTTCTTGTCCAGCTGGCAGAGTCCCACCCTGTTGGCTCGACTCCGTCCTCCATCTTGTTTTTGTGTGCAGCAAAGTATTTCACGTGTGACGGAGCGGGACGAGGAATTATTAGACTGCCTGTTGTTTTTGTTTGTTGTCGGGATTAGAAAGCTGAATGGACTCCACCGCAGGTCACACCTGCACGTTCACACCCTGATGGTCGAGGCCATTCATACACAAATGACACGTGTCTCATGGAGGACATGTCTGACTTTTATATTCCACTGTATGATGATGTTGTAGAGACGTGAGAGCCGAGGAGCGCCCAGGAAAACTCAGACTGGTTAGTGCCTAAGATAAACAGATGGAGGCATGCAGTAATATGACGTGGCTGCAGAGAGAGAGAGGAGCTCCCCTGGTTGTCTCCGCCTGCAAGAGCCGGCCCAAACCTGGACTTTAGAGCTAACTCTAAGTGTCCTCGAGGATTAAGGATTCTGAAATCTGCGTTGGGTTAAATTTAATTTAATTAAAATCTGCGACAGGCTCAACGTCGGCCTGAAAGCCAGAGAAGTGCACGCAGTGAAAAGTGTAATTCATTAATTAGAGTTTAATTTAAACTGCAGTAGAGTTTCTGTTTTTCCGCCTGGTTGGAAAGCTGCTGTGTCGTCTCTAAATAGAAGAACTGGGCTGTGATGACTCGCTCACACGTCGTCAGCGGGGAGAGAGAGTCTTCAGTTATTACACGTTATATTTATCGAAGGTTTTTCACGTCGTTGTTTTTTTTATGGTTATGAAAAAAGTAACATTTCGTCAGATAAGCACGTTTTATGAACATCGAGTGTCATGTCTGATCTGAATATCCAGCAGGAAACGCCGTGCACAGACGAAACATGTTCTCAGGAGCGCACGGGTACAGGAACAAATCAGGACAAATTCATCAAACATCCGTGGCACACTGAAAACAGCTTCACTGTGTTTTAATGTGGGTGAATAATTCGCCAGCTCATCTGCTTGTTCACTCCCGATGAACTAGTTCTGTGTTTTTATCGATTATCGTGTCCATAAAAACAATCACGCTTTGTCTTATTTGGGTGTTTTGGTCGTTTTTCTGATTTGAAATCGAAGCCTCCTCGTAGTGTCTGACCGAGGCTCTGACACAAACATTTGTGATGACGTGTGAGTCGAGTTCAGTCAACACTTAGCAGCAGCAGCGGCGTGATGCTAACTTCCAATCAAACCAGGTGTGCTCATTGTTTTTCCAAGGCGCTCCATGTGACACAGGCTCTGCACTCAGCGACCACAGAAGGTGACGTATAGCCTCAAACAACAGCAAAGTGGCAGCGTGACGCGCTCCAGGTCACATGATTAGCATATCGCACATTTTATTCGCCATGTTCCAACAACACACCGTCATCTTTAGGATCCTCTCTGTGGTCGGAGCTTCACCGTGAGCGCCTGGCGTGCACTCAGTCATACCAACAAGGAAACACATGTGAAGTGGAGAACAGGAACAACAGAGCCTATCTAATTAGCGGTGCAGCAGAGCAGCAGCTCAATAAACGCCTCCTGTTTGACTGGGCTGCAGTAACAGCCAGGAAACCTAATGGTTCATTGAGAGTGAGTGATTACTGGACCCGGAGTCTTTGGCAATAGGGACTCGTTGAATCTTTATTGCGGGGGAATCTTGGAAACACGGTGCGAGGAGCTGAACGGGAGACTTAACAGGACTGACCACGTAAAGGAGCCACCGTCAGTGGTTCAGGTCGGGACCCCGCCTGCTGCTCTAATGAGGAAGGAGAAGCCATGTCTACGTGGTTATTTTACATATTGAACACAGTCACAGTTTCCTCTCATGCTCCCCGTGTTGTCTCCGCTCTCTGCAGCACACATGCTAACACACACAGATCAGTGATTTCCATTGGCTCCTCAGGAGTCAAGTCTCTGCTTTGTATGCAGCAGCATGTGTTTACCATCTTCTGTGTGGAAGCTGTGAGATGTTTTATATGGTAATTGGTTTTATGGTTAACCAAGCCTCAGGAGTGGAGGAGTGGAGTCCGAAGGTTCCTGGCTGCTAAGCTTTACACCAGACGTGGGGAAAGTGGCGCCCTGGTTGGCGAGTTTGCTCCTGACCTTCCTGGAAGGACGACTTCCTCCTGACTTTTCTTTTTTTTTTTTTTTACGACAGAGTCATCCAACAGCTGGAGTACAAGCGCAGGGGGACGAGAGCACTGATGTCACGGCTCCTCTTCTGGAACAGACTGGGACTGGGGTTATTGGGAGGAGTTTACTGGTGAATTTCACCTCAGCAGAAAATGGAATCAGCTTTTCTTTGGCTTTCTTGTATTCTCACAATAGAGTCCTCTGATCTGCTTTTCATTGAAGATGTTTGTTTCAACCTAAAGGGAGCAGCTAGGAAAAGGTATGGACGACAGGATGAAAAAAAAACCCGAAAAAAAAACCCACTCAGTCCCAATAAAACAATCTACACGTTTGTTTTTTTTATTGCATTTAAACGGCTCCTGAAATCGCCTATAAACTCTGCATGGCCCTATAAAGATGTTTCATAATGTGCATCGAACAGCACAATGACAGAGCGGATGATTTCAGAGAGGATGAGAAACACACGTCAGAAGATGAGCCAGTGCTCAAAGTCATCTCTACCTCTTACCACAGAAGTGTAAATCCGGCTGGAAGGCGAGGCGTGGCACTCTGCAGGGGGGCGATGGCGAGCTCGAGGTGACAGAAGGCTTCCTGTCTCCAACAAGACCTTTCTATAATCTCTTGGCAGTGATTGGCCGGCTTGGCTGTGGGCAATAGTCTAGCTCCAGGCTACTTCTCTGTACTCCTGCAGTTTTGCATTCCATAAATAACGAGGGGCAGACGGAGGCAAAGACAATGAGCAAGAGAGGACAATGTGGCACGGAGGCGAGGAGAGCCTGAATAAGAAACAGACAGTCGACTGTCCCGGAGACAAAAAGAGCCAAACGGTGATTTGTTGTTTAGAACAGAGGCAGATTGGGGGATGAATAGTAGCATGACATTGGGAGAACAAAAAAGCAAAACACTGCAGAGGGGAGATAAGGCTCCTTGTAAAGGTACGGGAGAAAATAAGACAAGATGCTCTTTCTCACCCTGAAAAGGAGTTTCAGCACATTCACCGGCTTTGTGCGGTTACTGCGCAGGAGATGAGAACAACAATTAAAAAGAAGCAACATTTCTATGCAGTAAACAATACACCAATTATAGGAGACTTTAATTAGTGAGGCTGCGGGAGACAACATGCGACAGAGAGAGAGAGAGGAACTCCAGTCATGTTTGTGTGCGCTCCCTTCTATCCTAATATTTTATCAGCATCCATCCATCTTCAACACTTTTTATTCCTGTTCAGAGTCACCGGGGGCTTGAGCTGATCCCAGCTGTCATTGGGCTGTTAGCCAGCCAATCACAGGGCGGACACATAAAGACTGATAACTAGTCACACCTACAAACAATTTAGAGTTCAGAGGACATAACGAGCGTGTGATTGGACTGTGGGAGGAAGCTGCAGAGAAGCCACGCCATGCACAGGGGGAGAACATGCAGACTCCACACAGAGAGGCTCCTGTCAGACAGGGATTCAAACCAGCAACCTCCTCTCTGTGAGTAACCTCTGACCATCGATCCACCCTGCAGGCCAAGCAATGCTTTTTTAAAGGAACAGTGCAGGGTGGGGGCTGAAACGTTTACCCATCAGGATGAAGTGTGTTTAACTAAGTCACAGTCGGTGCTGGAGGCCATCAGAGCGTGCTAATGTGCAGCTTCTTATACATATACCGTCGAAGGTTGAATCATAAATGAATCATATTGCAAAGTAAAAGGGAAAACAAAGTCAATGTAGCAGCTAAGATGAGAGGAACTAAGTGAGCAATGAAAGAACCGCTTTTGGCCGGTTCTGCTGTCCCGTGTCTGGCACACTGTCTGTAGATGTGTAGCTTATACGGTCTTCATGAACGGAGCTTTACTTATCAAGAAGCAGATCTTTGAATGGACCACAGGTACTCTATCAATAATCTATAAAATGGTCCCTCCCACATAGGAGAGGGTGGAGCACCGCGGGGAACCATAAGCGAATAAACATCTGCAGAGTTAGCATGGTGGAATGAACCCTTTTGGATGACATGTTTTATTCAGTGACATACTGTATGTACACAGGGAGCATTGAGAGCATGCATGCATGGCACTGCTACCTCCACACACACACACACACAGCCGGCACAAGGACATCGCTGCTTTTGTCTGGGTCAGTGAGCAAACTGGGGCTGAGTATGATAGCTGGAGCAGGGCGCAGCGGGCACACGTGACACTGCAGGCTGCACTTGTAAAGAGCTGTTCAACCTTGAGACTTCACCTATTAATCACGATTCATTTTCATGTAATCAGAGGCAGCACGTTTTGGTGGTCTAACGGGTTAACGTCGGAGTATTCTCGGTGTCCTTTTCCGTTTTTAATTTTTTACTCGTCTTGCACAGCAGATTATCTGTTATAGAGAAGTTTAAAGGAAATCTCATGAACTCTGCGCTCGCTGAAACATTTCAAATGTGTCCTGGAAGGTTGGAGCTCACAAGGCGCGGCATGTAATGAGACTGACAGAGTATGAGTGTGAGTGTGTGTGTGTGTGTGTGTGTGTGTGTGTGTGGGGTGGGGTGGGGGGGTGAATGCTTCTCTTGAACAGTGTGGACACCAAACAGGTGAGGTCTCTTTTGAAAGGCAACAACCTGTCGTGTCAGAGTGTGTTAACACCAGTCCTCCTGCTGTCAGGATGTGTCCAGCATCTCATTCCTATCAAAGTCGGTCATCTTCAGTCCTGACGATGTCTGGGTGCAGAGAGGATGAGGGGCGGACACCTCCTTACAACTCAAGCTCTCACTGGCCATTAAAAACTGGGAAGAGTGAATGGAGGCTTGTAATTGGTCAAATTGAGCGAGATTGGAGAGCGTAGAGCGTGGTTGCCATGTATGTGTCTCAGAAGCAGAAAAAAACGATATAATGAAATATTACCAAAGTTCAGTGAAGTTAAAGCACTTTTTTTTAAATATATGTATAACTGATTGGACGCTCTTTTTTCGTGTGAATTGGCTCTCAGTGTTCGGACATCGTCCTCTGATTGCTTTGCTCTTTAATTAATGAACTCTTTCCTTCCATTAGTTGATTTATGGTCACTCTCTAGTGACTGTGTTGTTGTTTTGGCTCAGTGGACGTTTTCCAGGGGCCTTCTGCCACCAACTGGCTGGTATTTTAGATTCACTCAACTGTGACAGCCAATGGCAGCGTCCAATTGCTGCACAAACAGCTGAAGGCTGGCCAATCAGAATGCTGCAGTGCGAGGACAGCGGCTGTGCAGGTTTTATGTTGCTGATGAGCGAGCATATCTTTTCTGTTTCTTTAATCTCTTTGTTCCTCGGGGCTGCCTGGAGGCTCATTACTTCACTTTGTTGGACCTGGGCTTGTGGGATCATGCATTTCAGCACCGTGGGTTTCAGCATCTGTTTGCTCGGCCAGATCAGTTGCACGAGATGCAGGTGATTTTAAACATTGACGCAGTTGGTGTCAACGTATTTGTCTAACTCTGGAGTTCTTCCAACAGTTCTGTCAGGGGACGGGGGAGGGGTCGCACCCTGGTTATATGAGTCAGGTCAAGTTTAAATATTAGGTTTGTATATTTATGGTGCTCCTCCTGAATGCTCTGGATTTGATTGGACCAGAGAAGGTAGGCGGGGCTTTGAAGGCCGTTTTGGACGCCCCTGGGTTTGCCAGATATGAGAGCAGTTATCAGGTGAACAGGTGTTGCAGCGATGGAAGCGGGCAGTGGAACTGCTTCAGATAGAAGTGATTGTACCCGAGCTAAAAAGCCTCTGCATGTTTCTAATAAGCTCCAGCAGCAGAAAGCTGCTCAAACTAGGATCAATGTTGGAGATGAAACATGGAGAGAGGTTAGAACGCAGAAAGCTTTACAGACCCATGCAGAGCTGGCTAAACACTGAAGCTACAGTGTCCACCACATGCAGAGCTGGCTAAACACTGAAGCTACAGTGTCCACCACATGCAGAGCTGGCTAAACACTGAAGCTACAGTGTCCACCACATGCAGAGCTGGCTAAACACTGAAGCTACAGTGTCCACCACATGCAGAGCTGGCTAAACACTGAAGCTACAGTGTCTCTACATGCAGAGCTGGCTAAACACTGAAGCTACAGTGTCTCTACATGCAGAGCTGGCTAAACACTGAAGCTACAGTGTCCACCACATGAGCATCCACTCTAGAGAGTGCATGCAGCATGCAGCGCCCCTCCTTCCCCAGCATGTGACCGTCAAAAATGTTCACATTAACCTTTCAACAAAGACCTAATGAAGCCACTAAGACAGGGAATTTGGGTTTTCTGTCGCCACTGTGATCGAGAATATATCACAAACTATAATCAATAAACCAGAAAACGTGGAAAAAAACAACACCAGCTGTCGTGGCTGTTTATGCAACAGAACCCTCAACCCTCAGTCGAGTGCGTTTGCTCTCCAATGGTCGCGTATATTTCACTGAGTAGCACCAGGCGCTGTTATAGGAGTACTAAGCGCTGCCATTCATGTCCGCTGGAACGATGGTAAGTGCAATTCAAATCTGTAATTGTGCACAATTTCTTTAAATAAATGTAATGAGCGGGTGTAACCAGAAACATTAAAGTTGTCATGATGTGTGTCTGCCCTCCACGACGAAGCAGCCACAAAGGTATAATTTCATAGAATCATTTTTTACTTATAACTCATTTTTATGGCAAATACAGTTGACAGGCATTGTTCAGAGCAATTTCCCCGGCCAATCTAAAAGCCATCTCTGGCTGAACACAGCAGAAAACCGCCATGGGAAAAAAAAGAGGGAATGTTTAGAAGCTACACAGATTGTTGAGCTGGCTGTTTTCTTTTCACACGAGGCGACACAACCGAGTGTTCAGCTGCAGCTTCTGTGACGGAAATAAAAAAAAACATGCTTTCAGATACATCTGAATGGAAACGTTGACTTTGAAGGCAGGGTTGGTTATTTTCCTCCAGGTCCATTTTTTTTAAGATGTTGCTTGAAACCGTCTTTAGGTCCTGACAGAAATTAATAACTCAGGTTCTCTGAAAAAGAAACAAAGACAATCCATCATCTGTGTCAGTTTGTAAGTCTGTAAAAACTTTAACCAATGTCTGCCACGAGGTACCAATCTGATGAACCAATCACAGGCCTCCCTGCTCTCTGATGAGCCAATCACAGGCCTCCCTGCTCTCTGATGAACCAATCACAGCCTCCCTGTCTCCCTGCTCTCTGATGAACCAATCACAGCCTCCCTGTCTCCCTGCTCTCTGATCAACCAATCACAGCCTCCCTGTCTCCCTGCTCTCTGATCAACCAATCACAGCCTCCCTGTCTCCCTGCTCTCTGACGAACCAATCACAGCCTCCCTGTCTCCCTGCTCTCTGACGAACCAATCACAGCCTCCCTGTCTCCCTGCTCTCTGACGAACCAATCACAGCCTCCCTGTCTCCCTGCTCGTGCTCAACCTCTTGCGTGCTCTAGCTCACACTCAAAGCTCGTCACCGATGACGGCGTTTATACTGAGAGTTTGCTTACCGCTGAATGAGACGACGTCGTTTCTACACGATGTGGCGCTCGTGCATGTAAGTGAGGGGGCGTGGCTTTAGAGGGAGCACGGAGGGAATGCTTTGTACAGGTAACATGCAGCACTACAGCCTGAGCTGATCATTTATCATTTCTACTGTTCATGTAGCAGACGTTTTTATTAAAAGCAGCGGTCACAGTTCTCCCTTTTGTTCTAAGAAGGAACGAAAGTGTTCTTTGAAGTTGACAATATGGATCCTCTGGATTATTTCCTAAAACTTTCCATTTGAAAAAGCCACTTCTTACAAAATTCTCCTTCAAAATAAATCACATAAAACGGCAAACATGGAGTCCATAACTTTAATTAAACAGTCTATTTTGGAATTACTCTCTGGGAATGAATGAGACAACATGTTCCTACCTTATTTGTTCTTCCACAGTTATACTTCATTAATTAAAGATGTATCTGATACAAGTGATACATTTTTTTTGGCACGTTGTAGTTTTTCCTATTTGCATAAAAGTCCAACAAATCTCATTAAAATGAAAGATCTTCACAGAGGCAAATAGGGAATATCATCATCAGCGGTGTGTTTGTCACAGCACATGATGCTTCTGATTAGACTTCACGCTCCGATGGCTTCGCAGCTCTGTTTGGTTTTATTGCAATGGATTTGCTGGTATCTCTAAAAGGACTCCTCTCAGACATTAATGCTGCTTCAGAGGCTGAATGATCCAATCCACCGTACTAATATTAAATGAAACATTGCATTACTCTACAATCCGTGCTTCGGTTGGCAACATCAAATATGTGAAATTAATCAGAGATACCATCTTCTTCATCTAAATGAGAAAACAAGAAGTAGTTTAATATCTGAGAAATTATTTTCTCTCTGAATGTTTGGCTGATCTGAAAGGAGGAGTCGTTAACTCCCCCTAGTGTTTAAAATGAGTACTGCAGTCTAAACACTAATCATCACAGAGAGCTGTCCCCCCCCCCCCCCCACCTCACACAGGTCAGCATGTGGTGCACACTGTAGCTTCAGTGTTTAGCCAGCTCTGCATGTGGTGGACACTGTAGCTTCAGTGTTTAGCCAGCTCTGCATGTGGTGCACACTGTAGCTTCAGTGTTTAGCTAGCTCTGCATGTGGTGCACACTGTAGCTTCAGTGTTTAGCCAGCTCTGCATGGGTCTGTAAAGCTTTCTGCGTTCTAACCTCTCTCCATGTTTCATCTCCAACATTGATCCTAGTTTGAGCAGCTTTCTGCTGCTGGAGCTTATTAGAAACATGCAGAGGCTTTTTAGCTCGGGTACAATCACTTCTATCTGAAGCAGTTCCACTGCCCGCTTCCATCGCTGCAACACCTGTTCACCTGATAACTGCTCTCATATCTGGCAAACCCAGGGGCGTCCAAAACGGCCTTCAAAGCCCCGCCTACCTTCTCTGGTCCAATCAGATCCAGAGCATTCAGGAGCAGAATCTAAAGTTAGAAGGAGGACATACTGGCTGCTGCATTGTTGTCAGAGAAGCTTCAACACAGCATGTTTCCTTCATCATCACACAGAAAGAGAGCAGCTCTCTGATTGGTCCTTCAACTAAATTCAGTATTTCTGGTGATGCATCCTCTTTCATGTAAGGATACCGTAGAAAGGAAATAACATAAAACAGGTGAACATAAAGTTTTTAACACATAGGCGTGTTCTGCCTTCAGTTAGGAAGACGGCCTGCTGTGTCTGTAACTTCACAGCCTGTTTTTAATGCTGACGTTCTCAGACATCGGGGAAATGGGATAATGATTTGTAGCAGCAAGCTGTGAGGAACTCAGACCGATTCTGAAATGACTGATGAGTTCTGTGCAGGACGGCCTTTTTCATTCTAATGCAGACTCCTTTATGTAACCTGCTTTACCTCCACTGAAGCTTTATATTAGAGTGTTTGACACCAAAATGGGAATACTGCGGAGTCATCTATTTCACTCGCTGAGCCATCAATAGAAAAGTGGGATACTTGTCTGAATGGGTGGATACTAACGCCTCAGGGTCCACATAGTGAGTCAGATCCACAGAATATGAAGTTCAACGTGGCTTTGTTCGGTTGGTTTTGGAAAGCTGTGAACTGCACTGCTGACTGGGACGTCCGTCAGATGTTGATTTAATGATCACGAAGCAGTCAGTGCTCGTGACCACAGTGCTGTGTGTGTTCCTCGAGAAATTCACAGGGAATTTTTAAGTGACCACCAGCGTGCCAGGGCGTTGCATCATGAGGCGATCAGAGGAGCGCTGATTCTCTGCGAGGAACAAGACACGCTTTGGATAGAATGGCGTCATCGCTCTCATATCTATCAGTCAACTTTTCCAAGATGAAAGGCAGATCTAAAGTGTGACTGCAAATCTTTTTCTCTATAATTCAACACTCAAATATCTTCTCTATAGTAGTGCCCGATATCGATTCAGAACCAAAGCAGTTTGGCTCGTTCAGCGCTCAGCGACCCGAGCGTGGAAACAACCTCTGTATCAGCTTTTTTATCAGATTTTTTAGCGTGACTTTCGGTATCAGCTTTGTTGAAATCAATGGTCGAGTGGTAACGTATCTGACACATCTTTGGAGGGAACAATTTCCACGTTTAGAGCTGCTGCCGATGACAAGACATGAAGATTTGACATTATTTCATGTTTTCTTGTGATGAATTTAAAAAAAAGAAAGAAATATTAAGCACATTTTTACGGCATGCCTTATTGGAAGGACACCCCGGGGTAGAGTCAGAGCTCCCTGGAGGGATTATACATCTCATCTGGCCTGGGAACGCCTCAGAAACCCCCAGGGGGAGGAGCTAGAAAATGTTGACTTGCTTAGACTTTAACTTAAGCAACAATGAGCGCTAAAACAGAATCGGTAATGATGAGAAAAGTCCATCCTCTCTGTCTTCTGCCTGCTCCACATTTCAGAAAATGTGTGCTCAAACAGGCCGTTTGGAGATGTTCCCCTCATGACATCACAAAGGGCAGTAGCCCCTCCCCCAGGTGGGTGACACTCCCACAGCTAGGTGTTTGTTCTGCCCTCTGAGTCTGCCTTCTCACCGTAAACAATAGGACATGGAGCCAGAAAGCAGCGAGTACACCCGAGCCCTTCCAGAGAGGGGGCGTGGTCAGACACAGCTCATTTACATATTTAAAGCTACAGACACAGAAACAGCCTGTTCTGAGCAGGGCTGAAATAGAGGGGTTTATAGACATGATCAAATACAGGATCAGAGTGGATTTACAACAACACACTTCACACACATGATGAAGAGGAGCTCTGACATTTACTCCAAGTTGTTAAAAAGGAGGAGAATTTGTGACCTTAAAAGTACAAGTTTGATGCAACAGAGTCAAAGGTTCTTCATTCTCATTGTGAGGAATCATTTTTAATGTTACCCAGGGTCCAGACTGGATGAAACCATTTTCCTTTAACAGCGTGTAAATCTCTCCAACAATGTCTGCCTGTGCTGTGGCATTTCAAATCCTTGAGTGAATCCTGTGTTCCCTTTGTGTGGCGAGGCCTTTCTGCTGTGGCCTACATACTGATTGTCGAGATTTCAAACCCTCCCTTAAGGATGCTGCAAAAGTCCCCATTGGGAGATGTGCTGTTTATGACACTGCTCCATTTTTCTTATTGAACAACAATCATTTCAATCAGGGTTTTTATACCAGTTATACAACATGGGTATCTTTTTTTAAGTGCAATGTGCCTGAAGATTGGTGAAGCCCACCATGGCATCGAATGGTTTTAAGGTTTAATTTCTGCTGTTTAAAGATGGATGGAGGTTCTGGCTTTGGTGCAGCCTTGGGGCAGCTGGGTTTTGGAGTTCAGGATCTGAAGTAGTTGTTGCAGTAAGAAGACACCGCTCTCAGCTTGCACGATTGAAGATTAATGAAACATCAAGTTGTTCCAAGTTTTTCTTTGGGGGAAGTTTGGGTCTAAGAAAAGATGGTTCTGGAGTGAAACAGGAAGTGTATTCTGTGGAATATGACGATGTATTTGTTTCACTAATCACTCGTTTATTTGCCGAAGCTTGTTCTCATTTTTCTCATACTTCTTATAGTTTTCCATCGACCTTCTCTTTGACATGACTCCATCCAATGCCAAAAAGTTGTTTTCAGCGTGTTTGGAGCTGCATCTTGTCTCTCATGTGACCAAGCGTTCTCTGTTTCTGCTCCCAGGCTCCAGAATCGGCTTCCAGCTGAAATGTGCCTCATTTCTGAGCAAAGCCTTTTTTTAAATCCAGTCTAAAAACCTATTTATTTCGTATGGCCTTTTAATACCCAGTAGCATGGTGACACTTTTATCTTATTTCACTTTGCTGTATTTTATTACTTTTATTCAACTTTTTTATTGGATTTTATTTTTTCTCCGGCTTTTTGTAAAGCACTTTTGTTCATTGTTGTAAAGGGCTGCATAAATAAAGTAGATTTTACATTTACATTCTCATCTCTGCAGTTTTTTAACCACCACGTTCGCGAGTTAGTTAATTTCGAATGTCTTCAACTGAGAATGGGTCAAACTGGGTACTTAAAGTCTCTCCACGGTTGTTACGACTTTATCCCAGCTCCAAATGTTCGGCATGACTGAACGCGACACTAACTCCAGCCGAGTTCTGTTCTTCTCCTCCGGTTTCAAATCTTTTCCAGTTCTTGTTTCTGTTTCAAGGTGAGGCGCAGACGTTCCCTCCTTCCTGAGCCCGTCAGCTCTCAGGCCCATCAATAATGCAGCGCCTGTTTCCTTCAGGGAACTCCTGGTAATTATGACGACGAATGCAATCAGCAGACAGGACATATAAATGTAGGAGTCTATAGTTTACTAGAAGTATAAATCTTTTTTTTATCTGGCGTGCACAGATTAATGACACACTGTGACAGAGCTGTTCCATGGTGAAGGGATGCTCCTGAAAGGATTACAAAAGGCACTCTGTTTATGGTGGGAAAATCCTCCTGTGATGTGGACATGTTTCCTGTATTCTCCCAGCCTGCACAGACTCCTTCATTATGAATAAGCATGAATGTTTTAAGCGTAATAACTAGTTCAACAAGCAGCCAAACAAGAACATTGTTTTTGTCTCTCATTGCAGTTTTATAAGAGGACTAGAGGATGAGTCTTTCACGGACTTCATGGATTATATTGAAACAGTAAATAACATTTAGAGCGCCGTTTAGGGCTTTCCTTTCGGGGTATGACTGCAGCACACACAATGTGGGAAGGTTCCCTGTGTTTACGGCGATAATAAAAGGATGCAGTTGAAAATGCCTCTGTGCAGGAGGAGTGCATCCTGTCACAGCCCTGTGTTGTCCTCCACAAATAAAGCAGGAGGAAGATAGTGCAGCGTGAAAAAGTCTCGACAGTTAAAGAAGGTGCATCGAAATGAGAGTCGAAACGCACGCCAAGAAAGAGAAGGATTTGATGTGTCTTCACTGTACGAGTTGGGGAACAGTAACAGTGATTCAAACACTGCAGGGCTCTGACATGAAACTATCTGGATTCTGGATCTTTAAGAGGCTGACCTTCAGTCTGCACACCAGAGGCTCTGTCGTGTTAGAGTCGCTCCTGGACCACAGCTTTTAATCATAAATATTTTATGAAATGGTTAAACAAGAGTCTGTTTGTTTGCAAAAAAAATCATGCAAAGGTCCGTTTTCATTGTGAACAAGAAATGTTGAAAATAGTCACATTTAGTATTTTATGAATGTCGTTCAGCTCTCGCTAATGAACAAGAAAAATAACAGAATCTGTCGTCTGAATGACGCCTCGGGACGAAATCTTCTGATTCTTCGATAATAAAAAAAAAATCCCCTCAAGGGCCGTAATTGGCCCCCCGCACCACACTTTGGACTCTCCTGTTTTTGAGATCTTTGATTTTTAAAGGAGCAGTCCCAAACTCTCTCCTCAGCTCTCCTTTCTAATGAAGGTCAAATAACTTGAAAACATGATGAAGAGGAGTTGTAGAAACATCTTTCACATGAATGCTCCTGTCATGCTTCATCTTCTGTTCCTCTCCACACTGCTCAGTGAGGGTTTGTGGAGTCTTCTGGACTCGAGGAAAAATCACAATAAAACCCAGTTTCTGCTAAATGAAGCTGAAAAGTAACAGACTCTTTCACGGTTCGGTCAGATTGCACAAACACGCATCCCTCCCGCTCTGCAGCCGCCTGACTGAGAGCTGCTGGCTCCTTTCTGTGGGTGTTATGTTTTGTTTGCTGGGATGCACTACGTCCAAGGTAGAGCTAATATTCTTCAGTCACGACATGCAGAATCATATAGCGTTCGATCAGTAAGGCAAGAAGTGATGCACACTAAAATAAATAGCAGGTGCAAGTGGGAGGGATGGGATAATGTTCTCTGACGTGCAGCGCAAGGTGTGATCTGAGCTGAGTTATGGCGGCGCGTGTGCATGCCAGGAGTGGAAAAACGCCAGTGAAGCAGAACACTGAGTTCATCATAAATCACATCTCTGTACACTGAATATATACGTGTACATAATATGCACAGCAGATTATTTTTATCTGACCAATCATTTGTTTTCAACTCTTTTTTTTTTATGTGAGTGAGACATTTAGAAAAAGAGCCAAATGGCCGAAAGCTTTTCTAAGTTAGTGACGGTGGTTCTGTCTGCTGCTGCGGGAGAAATAAACGACCCTGCAGTGATTTTTCACCCACAGCAAGCCTGTGACCCCGACAGATAAGTCATCACCTGCGCTAACTTGCAACAAGACGGGAGAGTGTAAAGGGGAGGTCAAGAGAGCCAGAGAGCTGTGGCACAAGTGAAGGGTCTCAGTGTGTCGGTGACAAAACGAGGGAGAGGTAAACACGACCAGAGACGCGAACGACACGGAGGAGTCAGCTGGAGCGAGAGCGTGGGTTTGTGTGCCGATAGCTGCACAACATATTTAGCCAAGTGTGAGCCCGGTGGCAGTTTCTCAGTTCTCAGCATGTTGTCCTCAGGGAAGAGCTAATACGGACAGTGGGTTGTTATGTGTAGGTGTTTGTGTGTGTGTGTGTAGCTTTCTCCCTGCGTGTGTGTGTGTGTGTGTGTGTGTTTGTTTTAAGCTTGGCAGCATTTCATTTCATGGCAAGGAATCTGCTGACCTTGGCAAACTGGAGATTTCATCCCAGCGATGTCTCATCCCTCTCGTTTCTTTTTCTTACCCCCCCCCCCCTCGTGTCCTCACCCTGACTCCACCCAAATCCCCCTCCCAGACGGTTTTATCCTCCTCGCTTTGTCAAGACGAGCCAGCAAAATATCTTGTGTTTCTTCTGAATAATGTGCAGAAACAGAATAGACAAAATCTTTATTGTTCTACAGAGATGGACAGTTGTGCTTTTCTCCACATAGACATCATAACAGCACAGGAACATTCACAGTCAACAAAGCAGCTACATTTAAAGTGAAGAAGACTGGATCCAATCATACAGTGATTGGATCCAGTCTTGTTTGTGACTTTGCATGTCGTCCTGATTTCTGCTGCCTCGTACCTTTCAGGGGAGAGCAAGCCAGTGATCTTTTTACTTCAAAACCCTGCTGTCAGAGAGGCAGCCACTCTGTTGACTGGCAGTTTGAGCTTTTTTCCTCCACTTGTTATTTTCTCTCTTCACTTCAAACACAAATCTCACGAAAAAAAAACAACAGATGTGCAATTGAAGAGCTTTACTATGAAATCGGGCTCAGAAAACAAAAGCTGCATCGTCGTTAGCTTGAAAAAGCTTTTTTTTTTCTGAACAAAAGAGAAAACGACTCACAATGAGCTTGAAGTCTTGTAGCGTTGAATCCGATGACAGACGGGAGTTTTGAATGCTTCCTGCAGTGGCGCCTGTGTCTCAGTGTTCAAGGTGCTGCAGGCTGACAGCAGCTCTCCTGTGGGGAAACAACCGGCAGAGCAGTTCAAGAGAAACGCCAACAAGTGATTGGTATGCTGTTTGTAGAAACACCTGACGTGTGCACCGAGAACATCTTCCACACCTGCCTCCTTTAAAAGTTCAGCTGATGGTTTGACGTCACACAGAATTGATCCAAAACGTCAACAATGAAGCCCAACGGTGGAATAAATCCAGATATTTATTTAAGCTCAGGATTTGATTCTGGGGTCTGATGCAAATATTGTGGAGGCAAATCAGATAAATCAGCTGCTTGGACGACTAACCGCTTGGTTATTAAATGTATTTTAACTAAAGAGAACTCTAAATAGTCTCCTGTTTGCACACGTGGAGCAAAGCTGGATGACACAGTGACCTGTTCAGATGTGGTTGATCACATTTTTTATTAAAAAAACCCTGAAAGTCTCCCACAGGATGATATCTCCTCGTAAACCAATAATGAACCCAGATCCTGTCCTGCATTGGGCTCATGTGACGTCGCGGCGTGCTGATATTGTTCTGGGTCCGCTGGAAGTATGAGTCGGAGTTATATAACATCTGTGTTCCAGCCGTCTCACCAGCTTGCTCTTATCCAGTGTGACATGCAGGACAATAAGTGGATGACAAAAGCTTCCTGAACGCTGACATACCCAAATGTTTCCGATGTGTCTGTCTTGGAGAATAACAGAAGTCATTACTGCGTGTCCGTAACAGAAGTCTTGTCTTTCTTTGTGTTTCAGAGTGAATCGGCGTAGGCACCGACTCTGCTCTCCTGGCAGGAAGCAGGCATGTTCTTTGCCTCTGTTCCAGTATGGTGAGTTCATCTTTTGTGTCTCTATTAGCATGAAGAACTGGGTTCCTGAGGGAGGCGGGGGGGGGGGGGGGGGGGGGGGGGGGGGGGTTCATGCATCACTTGTGGTAGGTTGTGATATGGACGTGTTTGCTTTGAAAAGTCTGTGAGGTATAAACACACGCAGGTTAAGTGGAGCACGACGACTCTACCTGCTCGCATGAACTCAGCTGTTCTAAAAATAACAACGTCGTTCATTTAGAGGAACGGATGTAAGAACCAAGATATGGTACACAAAGATAATCTGACAACGTGTGCCTTCCTCTTCCTGTTCATGCTGTTTATTTTGACATATTTTGACAGCGAGGGAGAGAGAGGGGCGATTTGGACTGTGACATGATTGAAAGAGCTCCTGGCGTCCCTGCACTGTGTCAGATTCTCTCTTAAGATGGTAGCTCTGTACAAACTCACCCGCAGGTGCACTGATAGCTGGTGAATCCGTGGGTGGCGTCTTCTAACTAGGCCAGCAGAACGCACTGTTCGGTTCACTCTCCACTTTGTGAAACCTGCCGACTGACAGAGACGATGAGACAAATAACACGGCTTTGTGTTCCTGTCAGCGACGGATGCAGCTAACAACATTTTTAGGGCTGTTAGCATTAGCTAGTTAATTAATCACATGCTATTTTGTCCCTTCAGGCTCCCTGTAGATAGAGGTCCACAAACAAACTCTCAGACAACTTCCTGTCCTAACTTTCCATCCACCAGAAGGACATAAATGATACTCGGATACATCAGCTGGTCTGTAAACACTTTCCCTTCCTCAGGTCGGTTTCGCTCAGAGTTCGTTTAGCAGCCTCGACGTCATCGCTTGTCATTGATTTGATTGAGAGCCCCCTGGTGGTGGAATTTACACACTGCCTTTAAATTGTGCAGCTTTTATAAAGCTTCTGACTAAGGTCTATCTGTGCCACGTTTTTATTTTTTTTGGCTTTAAGGTAGCAATCGTCACGCGTGATTCTACTCCAAGCCAATCAAAAGCTTTTCTCAGACCAGGCAATGACAGGTGGAGTCTCAGAAACACAAGACCCTGATGCACAGGTGTATACCGTCACCTGCTAACTCTGAAGATAAACAGATTCCCTCTTGACGTTGTTGAATTTTTGTTGACTTATTTCATAAATCTTGCATCACTGTTTTGCACACAGCACTCGTTGCCCTCGGCTTCAACACGGTTTTACAAGGGTTGGACGGGGCGATAGCAGCTTGGGGGGGGGGCAATCCAGAATCATTAAAGCTGTTCTGCTGCACCAATCCCTGTCATTGTGCTTGACGTGATAAGAGCAGCTTGCAGTTCCTTGCCAACTACTGTGCCCATTCAGCAGTCCCAGATTGTACTGGCAGAGTTATAAGGGAGGGCATGGCACAGCGCAGCAGAGAGCAGTGGAGCATGATGCAGCCAATTATTGCAGAATCTCTCATTAATTATCTTTCTTTTTATCCCTTTTTTTTAAAAATGCAATAAGTTGTAACTACACTGATACTCTATTTTTCGTATTAAAGGCATGAGCAGGTTGTTTAGATTTAATTGCAAATACAACCAATCTAGGAGAGGGTGGAAATGTTGCCCGAGGTTTATGGGGGATCTAGTAAAAACCTGATAGCTCTGGGGAGGGTGACGAAATGGAAGCAGACGTTGCCGTTACTAGCCTGCAGTTGCTGCTGTTGTGACGGCAGTAAAAAAGAAAGATGGATGCCAACTGTAGCTTTCCAGGCCGCTTGTGAGTCTTTGAAGACTTGTGAAAGGCTGACTGTGGAGCACAAAATGAATCTTTCACCTTCAAAAGAAAATCACATTTCAAACCTCATGTGGGCGGTAAGCTGCCATCTCGGACATGCTTTAATAAAGCATGTTTGCTAACTGATGTGTAACTGTTGGTCTACATCCCAGATCTAAAAGAAATCAGACACTGATGGTTCTCTGAGGCAGTTTTTCTGACGCTGGCGTGTCTGTCGTTGGCGTGGCCTCATGACGAGCTGCAGCAAAAGGCTAAAAAAGTTCCACGACAATTAATTCTGTCGGTAAGTATGCTCACAACATCTGCAGCCACCCCATGCCTCTGCATACTGCTGCCGCTGACACAGCGCTCAATATGTCACAGTAGGTTTGGAGGTGTTAATTATAAAGTTAACATGTGGGATGAACGTTAAAGTCACTTTCTCTGATGCATCGCTCGCTGCTCATCCTGCAGACACAAGTCAAGAACCGACAAGTCAGCTTTTAAAAAGAAGAGTGTTTGTTTAGGTGTTTGGTGGGGTTTTTTTTTCAGCCCTGCTCAGAACAGGCTGTTTCTGTGTCTGTAGCTTTAAATATGTAAATGAGTGGTGTCTGGCCACGCCCTCTCTCTGGAAGGGCTTGAGTGTACTCGCTGCTTTCTGGCTCCATGTCCTATTGTTTACGGTGAGAAGGCAGACTCAGAGGGCAGAACAAACACCTAGCTGTGGGAGTGTCACCCACCTGGGGGAGGGGCTACTGCCCTTTGTGATGTCATGAAGGGAGCATCTCCAAACGGCCTGTTTGAGCACACATTTTCTGAAAAGTGGAGCAGGCAGAAGACGGAGAGGATGGACAAGAATTTAAAAAACATCTTAGAAATGAACAATGACTTAAATTTGTATCTCACTTGGAGCTCACAGCTTTGACTCTTGGGTTTCTTTCCTTCCTTCACACTCAGCACTCTTGCTGCATCGAGCAAGCATCAAGCATCTTTACTCGATAATTGCTTAGCAGAATTAACAATTGTCAGATTTTTTTTTTCTGTGCAACGACATGCTGAGCTCAAAGATGACATGTCGCTGCAGGCCATCACACTTCTCTCTATTTCTCCCATCATTACCCGTACTCCGACCTTCTGCTTCTGTTATCCACACATAAACACATCCTCCATCTCCTCCCAACATTGCATCATGTCTCTGCTTCCTTTTTAATCAGCCAGGCCCACAATTACAGACCACTACCTTTTATTATTCTGTAGTTCTGTTCCTGCCAGGGTGTCGGTACGTATTTTCATGAATTCATTCATCTTGATTATTTTGTGGATGGAGAGTTATTCTTCTTTCAGGTTGGTGAAGCTGTAATACAGACGTGTAACAGACCTCACAGCAGCAGAGTTCTCTGAGGAGTGGAGCCAAGAGTCTGTTGTGAGCTGAACAGGAAATATGACTCTGAAGAAATGTATACTGTACGTCTGACATTTACGAGCCAAGCTAATGTCTTCTCTCTAGCCTGCTGGAAGTCTAACCAGATGGAAACGAATTTGTAGGCTGAACCTTCTAGCAAAACAGAAGCAGCACTGTGTAGATGAATACTTGGTCAGCACTGCGGTTTGTCAGCCATGTGTATTGTCTTATTTTATTGAATACATTTTAAATGATCCACAGTCTGTTTTTACGAGTTCACCATTGGTCATTTAATCCAGAAACAACCTCTACCTAACACAGGGTAATATTAGTTTGATTCTTTCATTTCCTGTGTGATCAAGCTCGCCATGGTGACGAAAAGCCTCGATCCAGGTCTCAAAGAATTTCTGTAATTTTGAGGGTTTATTTTGGGGGGCTTTTCCTGCCTTCATCAGAGAGATCTAGGAACGTGGACAGAGTCAGAGAGGAGCCGCCCTGCTTGGACTGGACTGTAGCTGCTGTACATTGTGGGGGCCAGCGGCGCCTCTCAAAGACACACCTCTTTCTAAATGTAACCCCCCCCCCCAATCTTATAACCATGTGAGACTTTATTTACCGACATAAGCAGCCCAGTCTGCACTGTTGTGTCGTAAAGAGTAGAGACATTTCAGGACCGGCACAAAGTGAGGGGTGCCAGAATAGAATGACAAAGAAAAGGAGGCGGAGCCAGCGGAGACATTTCACCCCAACAAGTTACCCCAAGAACTAAAATGTCGGATCTAAAATGCTGATGACACCCAGGAAGAGGGAGCTAATGTTAGCCGGGATGCTAATGTGCATACTTTGATTTAAATCCCACCCACCCAATCACAGGTCCAGCTTTAAAGACTGTGGTGTTCTGTCATTTTCACAATCAGCCTGTAAAATGAATAAGGAGAGGCTGAGAGAATCTTTTGGATTGACTATGTAAAGTTTGAACCTTCTCTCATCCAGCTCGAGTTAAATTTTGTTTTAATTAGATCCGCTTTAAGTACCTCTTTCAAGAGCAGGTGAGCCAATCAATACTCACCGTGGTTTCTAAATGGGTGGTGCACTGAATGATCAAAGACCGCATACCAAGCTTGGCCGGCCTCCGTCTGACAAAATACTTGTTTTACATTTCCTCCAGCATTTCGCTTAAGTGTCCCTGTTGTTCCTTGATGCATGACGCAAACTTGTTTTTCTGTCGCTGGATTGGCACACGCGCCTTTGTTCATTCAATGAAGACGGAGATCTCACATTTTTCTCTGCGATAGGTTTAATGAAGGCCTGGCACAGAAAGGCAGCTGCACAATACACACAGGCCTGTCTGCTGTTGTAATCCTGTCGGAAAAAGAAAACAACTTTTTTTTTTAAAGTGGATTTTCTTTGTCTGCACTGCTGGAAAGAATACTCCATAGCAACTTCTATAGTTGAGCTTTTGTTGACAGATCAAAGCCGGATTAGGTATGGCTGCGTGCGCCATCTGAACCTTTAACGGGTTTCAAACATCTAAAACCTCAGAGCATACGGTGAGGCCCAAAAGTAAACTGTTTGATGGAAGCGCTGGTGGCTCAGCGGTTAGAGCGCGTGTCCCATGCATGGAGGCTGTGGTCCTCAATGTGAGCAACCTGGGTTCGAATCCGCCCTGGCTTAACTCCTTTCCCGCATTCTCTTCATCTGCTATCTCTTATCTCTCAAACAAAGGCCCCAAAAATAAACCTGTTTGATGCCACCTGCTGCACCTGCTCATGTGAAGCTGCGCGTCGATTTAAGAGTCTTTTTCACTCGACTCATCATCATCACTTTCCTACACGGGTCCCACCGAGGGGCCCGGCGCCGGCTGTGACGCCTAAGTTTCCACATAGAAGGCTCTTCCGGAGGAGTGACAGTCGGGAGCACGGTGCCGTGGGGTGAGGAGGTGGTAGAGCGTGACAGGATGCATTAGATGGTAAAGAAGTCAACAGGGATGCTGCATAAGAGGTTACACTTCCCCACCAGCAGCAGATAAAGAAGATTACGGAATTAAACAAGGAAGAGATAGTGTGGGAAAAAGGATGTCAACAAAAACTAAGCTCAGAATTGTCCTGGCTTGCATCCTTAAAAAAAATAAAAAGAATCTGTTATCTACAGCAAGAAAGGCAAATATTTTACTTTGGGTTCTTCTGTTTATCGCTTGCTTCGTGGTCGCCTGATAACAGAGGTGCCAAATCAGATTTAAAGCATGAAAGTGAGTGTTGTTCAGAGGAACTTGGAGCTATTGATAGCTGTTTTGCAGCTGTAACTCAGGAGCAAGAGAAGTGATCGTCGATCTCATCGATCTGACACGCTGATATTTATGTTGAAGCCTGCTGTTGTTTCCTCTCAGATGTTCGAGCTGCTGCTCCGGGGTCTTTCCACGCCACTGACAGAGTGCAGCAGAAGCCTCTTGCCTGTTTGGTCAGACGTGAACGTGGAGATAGCGAGCTATGCATAAATTTGAGCTGGGCTGATAACGGAGAGGAGGCACGTTGTGACAACATTGGAGCAGTGTGGCAGCGTAATCAATCATGGGAGAGAGAGAAGCAGCCGACGTGGAGGTGATGCATTCCTCGCTGTAACTTTTAAGAAACGCCCACCGAGACACATCGCAAGGGTTTTCACTGCATCACTCATCTCAGGTAATTTAACATCTATTCATCAGATCCAGGCTCAACTTTTGCATCCCAGCGATTTCAAACTGCATCAATTTTAGTTAGCATCGGGAAACTGAAGCATGGTAGGCCATCTGTCATGACTAATCCTCGGTACTTTCATCACTGACTCGCTCAGCTATCTCCAAGTCCCTCTTCTGTCTTTTTAATGCCAGCTGATTTGTATTCCCGCTACATTTGTCGTTTTGTGTTGCCGAGGCAGTGAGTGGAGGTTTGACAGCGAGGACCAAGTGGCTGACATTTGATTGACAGTGCAATGTTCCAGGAGAGAGGCGGGGAAATTATCTGGATTCCAGGGTGAGGATTAATGCTTCTCCTGGTGTGCTCCTCAATGTCTTCGGCTAACGGCAGAGGAGGAGAAAAACATTATAATGCCATTTTGACTTAATTGAAGTGCAATTTTCGAGGATCCATTAAAGATGTTGACAGACTCTCAAGGTTTTTTTTTAAATTTTATTTTGTGTGAAGATTGAGCCAATAGGGTGCAGTTTTAAACAGTTTACTGAAACGGAAGTCAAAACAATCCTGTTCTACTTTTGATAATGCACGTGTTATAAAATATACATACCAAGGGTAGCCTGACAATGGCTAATAACACATGCTAGCACAAGCTAACATTCGATGTTTTCCTGTCCAACAGGAAGCAAACCGACTCCACGTCCCCCTGAGATCTTGCAGGGAAATATGTCCAATGAGATTCTTTGAATTTTCATAACCCTCTGCCATTTTGCACAGGAACTTTTTAGGCCTTTTTCTTTTTTTTCTTTTCGAGACGGGACATTGAACCGATTGAGAAAACAATGAGAGTGGGGAGAGGAGCCACAGGTCGGATTAACACCCGCGCCGCCCGCTCTCGAAGCCTCTGTACACGGGGCGCACTCACAAATTACCGACGTCCCGCTATCGGTTTTTAAAACAGACACTTCAACATGAAGTGAACCAGCAGCCTGCAGGCCGTCTAATTGGAACTTTAGCAGTGATCGCAACTTAAAGAAAAGCCTCACTTCATTTAGCAGCACTAGATCACCTGTCGGACTCATTCCCCATCGCTGCCTTTTTGCCTCGACGCCCTCAGTTTGATGTTTTAACAAGAGAGGAAGCGGTTCGCTCAATGAACTCTCCTGCATCGAGCAGCCACACCTTAAGTAAGATGTAAGGGCATCGCAGTCAGCCGTCTCACTTCTCAGTCTCTAAAGTCATTGCTCTGTGTCTCATTTCCCCGAGTATTGATGTCTTTAAGTGAGCTCTCCGAGCGCCTGCAGGGAGAGGATCCTATAGATTGCGCTGAGGATGTTGGGACACGGACGTCTGCTGTAACTCAACAGCAGACTTATGCTCGTTTTGTTTTTCTTCAAAAAGTACCGGAGTGAAACATTTTAGATGACGGGGAATATGTTGGTATTGTTTTTGTGTTGGTTGGTGTTAAATTGCATTTTTTTTTTTTTTTTGGAGCAACATTCAAGAAACACAACACTATTTCCCAAACACTTTGTTATTGTCCTCACAGCTGAAGCTCCCAAAACAAAACCCAACCTGACAATCATGCTGAGGGGCTGATTTTCATCTTTCACTTCAAAATGTACCGAAGCTCTGGGTGTTTACAATCCAAACAGGAAGTTTAAAAATCTACAGGGATCATTGGTGGATTCATCTCCAACAAAGAAGATAGTTTTCCTCCACAGTGGGAGAGGAGACTCACTCCACACCTGAAAGTTGCTAAAGACGCAGGGTATGCTTAAAGATTTGTAAACACAAAAGTTGGCTTTGTAAATGAAAGCGCTTTTTCAAAGAGCAGTGGGGAGAAAGAAAACAGAACAGGAATATTGGGTTCCAGCTGAGAGATGGTTTACTATAAAGGAAAGTTAAAAACTGGAAACAAAAGAGGAATCGATACTGTTGCTCTGAAACATGACAATACAGAGAGGAGAATTTGATCGAGGGCTTCAAAGGATACGAGGAGAGAGAAACTGGAACAAGGAAAAATTGTGTTACGCTGGCCTCCTCTTAAAAGCTGCGATGGACTCCTGCCAGTTTGTCCCTTCTCCTTCCATCAGCAGTATTTCATCTTGAGCCCGGTCCTGATGTTTCTGTTGACTAAAACTGGAAATGGACTTCATGTAAATGAAACTGTAAATAATAATAATAATGAAACTTTAAAGTTTAAGAAAAATCCTGTTCATCATGTTCCTCTAACTCTAGTCTGTCTCCAAACCTCCCACTGATGAGAAAAGTCCATCCTCTCCGTCTTCTGCCTGCTCCACTTTTCAGAAAATGTGTGCTCAAACAGGCCGTTTGGAGATGTTCCCTTCATGACATCACAAAGGGCAGTAGCCCCTCCCCCAGGTGGGTGACACTCCCACAGCTAGGTGTTTGTTCTGCCCTCTGAGTCTGCCTTCTCACCGTAAACAATAGGACATGGAGCCAGAAAGCAGCGAGTACACCCGAGCCCTTCCAGAGAGGGGGCGTGGTCAGACACAGCTCATTTACATATTTAAAGCTACAGACACAGAAACGGGTCTGAGCAGGGCTGAAATAGAGGGGTTTATAGTGCAAGATAAATGATTCTGTTTGTTTCAGCTCATCGGTAATAATAATAATAATAATAATAATAATAATAATAATAATCTGATTGAACTTGAGAATATCATTTCAGTCAAGACGTGTGCAGGCCCTTCTCTTTTTTTCTGATCAGATATTCAGCCATTAGGAGAAAGCTTTAGCTTTAGCTTCGGCTAATGGAGTTTTTGTAGCTAGAATAAAAATCACCATCACAGAGACTGAGTGTGTAATCGAGTAATTAGATTACTGTTAATGCACATCCCTTGTATATATGTAGACATAAAGCAGAGCCAGATGTCTTGGGTAAACCCAAATAAAGATGGGTCAAATGCAGCACCACCTGGTCCTTCCCTCCTTCTGGACTGAAATCAAAAGACGACAACCATAAGTGTGTAAGCACAATCTGGCGGTCACACAATCTCAAGAAAACATAATGGCCTCCCCTAACTGCATGAGCACTCGGCGTGAATACAGACGAGGCCAGAAAGGGAGTGCTGGGATGGAGAAGCTGGGAGAGTGCTGCGGAGAGTGTCGGCAGCTGGACTGCAGTAATTAGTGAGTGAAGCTCTTGGTGGTTACAGGGCAGCTGACCACTGGCCTCCATAGCTTGAAGCAAAGGAAAGGGTGCCTCCATCTCTCCAATATGACTGTGATTAACATCAGCAATTACCTGCATGGATTGCCCCCCCCCCCCCCCCCCCCTTCCTTTTTTTAGACGATGTGAAATTAATTGGCTGTCAGATGTAGATAGAATCAAACACATCGTGTTTTCTCTTCTATAGTTTACTGAGGTTGTGCTATTAATTATCACGTGTTACAAGTCTGACATGTGTCACGTTTGCTCCTTTTGTTTCACATGCACATACTGACACAACACACCTCCTGCTCTCTGTACATGATTATTGGGGGGGGGGGGGTAGTTTAATAGTGTTCACCTGCAGGTTAGGTGAAAACGCTCCAATGGAAATAAAAAAAACCAACATTGCCCCTTTTTCACCTTTCATTCTTGAAAGCATGAAACGGTCTCTCTGCAGTCATATCTGCTGTCACTTGCGGTTGAGTTAATGAGCTAACCTCTCAACACCTCCAGAATTTGTTGATGTTTACCTCACCACAACTGAAAAGGGAGCATATCGTGCACATTAATGAGCACGTCACATGGACAGCAGCTAATTACTATGACGTGTTCGGCGCTTCATCTGGTCGGTGGTGTCAGCAGTCGCAGCAGCCCCACAATGTGAGCGCTCATGTTAGTGTGCATTAGCATAGAGTCCCTCTGCGAGTGCACGTAGCATCCTCTGCCAGACAGAAAAGCTTTACTTTACATTTGTTTTTCTTTCCTCTAACTTTGTGCAGAAAACACTTGGGGGGAGCGTGTTCCTTTGAGGTGAGTCAGAGATGCTTTTATCTGCCTCTGTGTGGGCTAACCCCAGATTCTGGAGATCAAGTCGGCATGTTGGAAGATCTAGAAGTAATGGTATTGTTACCCCGGGTTTTGTTGTTTCTTTCTAGTCGTCTACAAGAGAAAATCCCCGCGACAAGTGGTGATGACGGTGATTACAAAGACCTCCATTTCTTTGTTCACGTAAAGAGAAGTAGAACACAGAAAAGGTTGTTTTAATGACAAACTTCAGTGTAAAGCACATTTTCTTCAAAGCTAGAAAATAAATCCTTCTGTGATCCTGCGCTTCCAGTCAATACTTTTTTTTTCTTTTTTTTTTTGCTGGCTGCAAAACAACTATGAAATCAAACCATTTTAAGGTCATTTCTAAGCCGAGCTTTTCACAGTATTATCCTGCACCTCAGAGGGCCCACATGCTGTGACTGTAAGCACACAGACATGTTGAGGAATGTCCTTTCTCTTCAATGTGTTTGCATTCAAAAAGAACGCAGAGAAAGCACTGGACTCCATGACAGGAACAAAACTGAACACATGTGACATTTGATGTAATTGGGAGGACACTGACTTCGCTCTGACTTCACTGATCCCCTGGCTTTCTCTCCAGCTGCAGCACGAGCTTGACATTTTTGTTTACGCGGTGATATATGTGAACAACAATTTCATGGATTGCCATGACAGCCCGTCCAGACATGATGGATTGAAATAATTTTGGTGAACATGAAGGCCGGGACCTGCAGTGCAAAGTTGAAAAGAGAAGTCAATCTTTGCAATACTTTGGTTAATGAGAGATGTTTACACAAGCAGGCAGAGCGTGAGGAGGATGCTGTGATGACTTTGTTTTAAAGCTACATGTAATGAAACTTATAGCATAGCTCCAATGAAGAAGAGGTGGAACAAACAGGAAGTCATATCAGGTTTGTGATGTGCAGTAATCGCTCATCAGTCACGTGACATCATCAACCGCCACCTTCCCGCTCCCTCTGAATTATATGAACGTTTCCACTTTTCATTCACGCATCAGTTCACCATGACTTCACACGTGCACACTTCATACTGCCGACAACATACTGGAAATATATGTAGGCTGCAGTCTAACCCGACTGTGAGCGAGATGTTAGCATCATACTGAACTACAGGTTCTCCATTCCTGAACATGAGCTAACATCAAGCTAACAAAACACAGAGACGTATGCTTGCACCCCAACAGGTTAACAAACAACAAAACAACTTAAGAACAGTGCGAGGATGAATGCCCGAGATGATGAGAGAGAGAGAGAGAGAGAGAGAGAAAATAAGACATCAACGGCCGGTCTGACATAGCCGGCCCCTGGCCACGCCCACCAGCCGTCACACAATGCAAATACAAATTACTAAAACAACTAAGTAGTCAGTTGAATATAAGTTGGGCAACATGCAAAAAGTATTTCAAGAAAGAAAAGCTTTACTTCAAGCGTGTTCAGAAAGGACGAAATAAAATGTTGGGGAGCCACTCTGAAGAAACAAACCAGAAGCACGGCGAATGAAAAGGTCCTAAAGCTCCAGCAGCACGCGGAGAACGAAGATCAACATCATGAGACTGACGTGTTTCAGCTGGTGGCGTGAAAGAATCACGACTAAACTTTAAAACATTCTTTGCACTTGAACTAAAATAAATGGAGGGTGTGGGGACACGTGCTCTTTTCTCTATTTTGCTGAAACTTTAGTGGATGACTTGCAGTTGAAATGCAGAGAGGATGTTCCTCACAGCACCCTGTGGACACATTATTTGTATATGAGCCTGAAGGAGGGAACGCCTGGCAGTGATTGAGAGACACGCGTGCTCTACTGAGGGTGCTAAAGTGTAGAAACACACGTCAGAAACACATAATGGGGAAAGAGCTGCAGTGGCAATTATTAGATGGAAAGAGTAAAGATATATGTATCTGGGGATAGTGACGCCTGCAGCTGTTTTTTTTATGACTTGCTCTTAACTTGTTCCTGAGCCGAGCTGTTTGAACGGCTGCAGTCTGAAATACAAAGTTTGGTTTGCATCAGTGGAGATCATCACGCCACAAGTTATCCTCCCAGGTCGCACCAACGCTGACACTTTGATCAGTCATAGAATACAATACCTATATTGTCATTATACAATTCAACAAAGAAATTATTTGGCTTCACCTTAAAGTGCACACAGCTAAAAAAACAAACGGTAACTCTAATCAAGGTAAGATGGGCTGTGTGTGGTCGGAGTTATTTACAGGTAGAAACATGGTAAATTATGAATAGATGTTGCAGAAATACATGCTAAGCAGAGTCATGAAAGTGAGTGCTGTCAGATGGGGTCCCATCAGGGAGGTTTTCAAATGCTGTCAGCCCTCAGGGGCCCCTAAGTGGGCTCGGGCCCCCGAGCAGTTGCCTGCCTTGCCTGTCGACAAGCAGCGCCTCTTCCTGCCGTGTCTTCATCATCCAAAAGTGGAGATTTGATGACGACATAATTCTCGTCTTTGTATCAAAGTGCCTCCACAGCGTCGCGTTTTTGGGTTAATGCCATATTCATTCAAGTCGATAGTGGAAATCAACATTGCATTATGGGTAACAATCAATCCGTTTGCTCTATTTTATGATGATGAGGACAGGTGCAAAGCAACATCGGCTTTCAGTCATTCGTATTGATCGTGAGGGACATCATTTACTTTTCTCCCAAAGCATGCTCCTCGGCCCATTAGTCTGCGCCCGCGGCTGTTTGGCCAGAGCTGGTCGTGGTCTCCATCATCATTAACACCTGCCTGGTCATTAAGTCGAGCAGTCAGACAAAGGCACAGAGATTATGGATTCCATCATTGCTCTTCACATCACCCGGGCTAATGACTTCTGTAACAGTCTAATGGTTAGAGTGGCGAAAGGCCAAACAGGACCAAAGATCCACAGTGGGGCAAAGTGTCGTGCCGCTGTTGATTGTTTTTCTCTATTCGTTACGAAGCAGAGCACCTGATTGGTCGATGAGGCCTGCAAAATGAGTGCAGAGGTCATTGTTCAGGACACATTTACCTGAAGTAATACAGGACGTGTTCACTCACCTGAAACACATCCAGGCGTCGTGGTTACACCTGACCGTGCTTCTCATTCGGAGGCTGCCAGGTGAACCTGTCAATAGATCTTTACTTTATTATGAAGACAGGCTGATTTCAGCTGCTCGGCCTCTGAACATGAACCATGAGGCCACTGTTGCCTCCAGGCAGACTTTTATTTTGGATGGATTTGTGTTGTCAGAACCACAAAAAGACCGCAGTGAAACATCTTCTCAAGCAGCATTTAATTTATATCATTAAGGCTGGGGTTTAAGATTTTGCAGTGAATATATCAGGTCTGTTTTTTGGTCCAAACCTGGACGTGGGCCGCCCTCTTGGTGGACTACAGTCTACATACATGGGCCACCAGTGTTGCATACCCTGTGTAACACTGATGAAAGTATCCAAATCAAAAATCATCAGCGTGTATCTGATGAATTCAAAGGTAGCTAAGGCTTAAAGCCACCGGCGCTCTAAATCAATAAAACATCCCCCGCCCAACTGATCACCATGAAGAGAAGAGCGCCGACGCATCGGGACAGACGTTAGGCTCCTCATCAGGAAGGACTTAACTTCCCCATGTTTCATTCAGCAGCGGGCTCGCACGTGAAGTAGCTTCAGAAAATCTGGGGGAGAAAAGGTCAAACTGAAGTGATTTCCATTTCTCTCCGCTTCATCCGCAGCTAAACAAGTGTGACACGTTGTCAACATCAACCGAGCGGAGGGAAAATATATATGTGGGGGGGGGGGGTCAGGGTTGGTATTTAAGTGGGACAAGCACGCACATACTGTGCTGTATGTAAATAAGGCCGGGTCCGCTCACCTACACGCCGCTCTGCCAGGTTACCTACCGCCTCGATCGCACTGGATGACGTTGTGATGAGCGACGAGCGTTCATCTATGAGTTATAGTTTGGGAAGGGAAGAAGTCGAAAGTAATCTACAAAACAGAAAGACGAGGAGGAAGAACAAGAAGAGAAAGAAACGCACATTAATGGATAATGACGGTTGCAAATGTGCTGTTACGCTGCATATTCTTATAAAAAAACAAAAGCTGAAGAAACAGTTGAAAGTTGTTTGGTGTATAGTCTGGAAGAACTGTCAGCATAAATATTCTGATTTGCCAAATGTGGTTTGGACAAAGGATGCTCGGCAGAGTAAACAACCGAAAAACAAAAAGGCGAATAACTCGATCCATCTCGGATTAGCCGTTGACAGCCATCGATTCGAGAGGAGACTTGACTTTTGGTGCAGGGAAGATTCAATCCTCTATTGATCCCCGAGGTGTCAAGTTCTTGTCAAGGCCTTCACCATTTCCTGATGCAAAGACTCGGAGACCTGGCAGGGCACGAAACAAGTCAAGAGCAATACGACAAGACGAGGCGGAGACATGCAGGTTGCTGTTTGTGCACTTGTGTGTGTGTGTGTGTGTGTGTGTGTGTGTGTGTGTGTATGTGTGGGAAACAGAAGGGGGGGGCGTAATGTCACTCCTTTACTAAACAAACAAAACTACATCAACAGCAGTGATTGCATGGTGGGTTGCAGGAGTAGTGTCAAATTGTGGTGGCATTGCAAAGTTTTATGGGCCTTTTAGAGCATTTGGACTGGAAAGCTTGGACAGCAATCGGCCACCATTCATGTAAATGGGACCCGGCGTCGCAATCCAATGCCTTCAGTTGAGCGATAAAGATTAACAAAGCTCCCAGAAGCGCTGTAAAGAAGAGTCGAGAAAAGGCTGAACTTTATGCAAATGTACTCTGATGCAAAGTGAGCAAAAAACAAAACAAAAACAAAAACAGACGAGGGCCAATCACGGCAGCTTCACTCGAGGTTCACTTTCTGGGTAGGACAACGACGCCAATCAGTCTGACACGCCGGTACGAGACATGCTGCCTTACAGTGTTTTAAATATGCAAAGAAAAAGACAAACTACTTCCTTGTTCGCTGTAAAAAAGCTTTAAATGAAAAGAAGTCTCCCATCGGTGTTTTTATTCTCATAAATCTACAGCTTCAACACAAGCGCGAGACACGCTTTAATCTATATTTAAACAAAGCCTTCGGTTGGGGATTGGGGCAAATATTATTGAGAAACCTCTTGGGGGTGGACTTCCCCCTTTTTTCATTACACATTAGGTTTAGTTGCTCACATTACAAAACATTGTGTCATTGAAGTTGCAGAACACAAGATGAGTCTCTCGTTTTGGTTTGGAAACGAGCTGATCAAATGTTCTCTTGTTATTTAAAGATGGTGGGTGAAGGAGACGTTTAAAGCAGATCAAACGGACACATGGTCGACAGAGAATGAGCAGTTAGGACCCTTGAAAAGCGGCACTTTTCTAAATCATACCCTGTCATCAGATACAGTCGAGGTTTGGACCTTCCTTCTTTCTTCATTTTGCACCCAATCACCCGGAGTTCACCACACTTACTTGGCCCCTGACTCTCACTGCAAAGTGGAAATTTGTCTCCGCACTCCACCTTTACCTTCCTTTCTGCCTCTGTTGTGCTTTAGTGGAAGCGTTGCACCAGGATACTTGATTAACTTGCTGATGGCAGCTGAGCTCTTCCTCTCCAGGGTCAGGCTCCGAGCTGCACGAATATACAAAAAACCATACATGGATGGATTGGTTTTTATTAAGAATGTTTCCACTGAAGGCATGAAAAGCCTTCAAAAATACTTCGCCACGGGATGCTGCAGCATATTCTGCATTGGCAGCCTCTGTAGCAAATGCTTGTTTTTAACCGTCAAGCAGGATATAAAATATGTTGTCTCCAAAAACTCTTCTGCTGCAGTGGGACCGACCTTCCTTCAGCATCCATCGCCTGACACCTGCATATATAGGCCAGCGTGAGCGATTGGCAGCTAGCCTGTTGATGCTGTGCTCTCTGATGTTCACTAAACATGAACTGCCTGCTTCAGGAAAACCATTCACGCCAACCTATCAGCGCTAACTGCAAGTAGCATATGCTGCGGTTGCTGATATCGTCCAACTGGCATCACGAATTGTTGAAGTGTGTCGGCACAGGCGGGGGGAACACGAGCAGGGATTTCAACAGTGTCAGCAACAAGAGGTGGAACAAGACACACAATTAAGAGCTCACACTCTCAGCCCCAACCGCACGCACGACTCAAGTGAGAATGTCGACTTGTTGTCTGTGATCCGTTGGGATTCGTCTCAGACGTCACATTGGATGTTCACACAAAGAAAACGTTTCACTTCAGGAGTTATTTAGTGAGTTAGAAGCACTTTAAGTAACGTCAGTCATTGTTAGCGCTGTACCTTTTCTGGTTGTGCGTCCATCAAGCTACAATGATTCATGCAACGACCTCAGTTTATTCTGAAAGTTAAGTTGACATTTAACCTCCTCTGTGTCCTGGACGAGCGTCTTGTTGACATCACCTCTTTACCTCGCTAGCTTCTGCGGCTTCAGGAACTGCTAACTCTTTAAGTACAGTGAGAACAGTCACAGGGGCCAATCCACTTATTCCCAGCTCAGCTGTCACACTCCGGCAAGGGGAGCCATGACGCCTTAGACACTCTTATGATGTCATTTATGCAAATTCAGGAACACGAGAGAACCGAGAGGCTACACAGAGCGGTCCGTAGCATGTTAGAAAATACAGACTTTCACATGTGCAGAAAAGTCGTGATGAACTGAGAGCTGCATGTTTGAATGCAAACCACCCGGAGTGTCTTCTCTCGACCCTCGATGTCCTCAGGAGGATTCATCTGGGGCGAGTGGGAGAGGGCGGTGGCCTGTGATTGCTCAAAAGACTCCACTCTCTACTTGGCTCAAATTAAGTCCACTAGCTCCTCCCACTCCGAGAGCCAATGAACTAAAGTTATTTCTTGCAACCATAAATTTAACATGACGAGCAGCACGGCTCTTACAGCTCCTTTCCCCCCGACGTCTGACTCTATCCACCTTCCTGTCTCGAAGATAAAGGCGTTAAAAGAATCAAATAAACTTCTTTATATAATAATAAGCATGTAACGCTAATGAACATGACTTCAGAGTGTGTTTGAACCAGCCCTTCAGTTTTAGGATATCGAAGGATGTAGAGAATGCGACTCCAAACTCCACAGTCGAGTATTTCTGTTATCACAAACGCCAGCAGCGATCTGTATTACCTGTGATGATAAGCCAATGGGTTTAAACCCAGGACAAAGGGAATTGAAAGACGGCGAGCCTGTTGGTCCAACGACGACACTAAATGCACTCAGAAGACGTGAATCAAAGAAGTAATCCCGGGGCTTGTTGACTTTCAGATTTACATCTTGGAGTCACGCTGACAGCTTCCATCAACGTTCACATGCAGGCTGGACCGAGAGGAAACACCGGCCTGCACGTAAAGCTGAGGAAAAGAAATCAATTAAAAAAAAGGATGCAGATAACGTGTGACATTTCTGCTAACGCCGAGGAGATTCTTATCTTTGAGATGACTGCCGGAGGATGGACTGTTTGAATTTGGCCGTCCTCTCTGACAGTCAAGGTCGCAGAGAGGTCGCTGTTGTTCTCATACGGCTTCTGTGCTGATGAGTTATCTCTGCGTTCAACTTAGCCCCTCCCTCTCTCCCACTCCCTCCGCCCCCGGTCACCTCCAAATCCAGACTCAGAAACCCACTCCTCATCACATCCTGCAGAGGGGGTATCACCACCAGGGTCTAGACTCCATCAGGGGGGTGTCACGACCAGGGTCTAGACTCCATCAGGGGGGTATCACCACCAGGGTCTAGACTCCATCAGGGGGGTATCACCACCAGGGTCTAGACTCCATCAGGGGGTACCATCACCACCACCACCAGGATCTACACTCCATCAGGGGGTACCATCACCACCACCAGGGTCTAGACTCCATCAGGGGGGTACCACCACCAGGGTCTAGACTCCATCATGGGGGTTTTACCACCATCAGGGTCTAGACTCCATCATGGGGTATCACCACCACCATCAGGGTCTAGACTCCATCATGGGGTATCACCACCACCACCAGGATCTACACTCCATCAGGGGGTACCATCACCACCATCAGGGTCTAGACTCCATCAGGGGGGTACCACCACCAGGGTCTAGACTCCATCATGGGGGTTTTACCACCACCAGGGTCTAGACTCCATCAGGGGGTATCACCACCACCAGGGTCTAGACTCAATCAGGGGGTACAACCACCAGGGTCTAGACTCAATCAGGGTGGTTCTAATCCAGAAGGAGTTTGCACTTTTCGTTCCTGAATTGTTAAATAATCGTTGATTTATAAATGAATTCTCTGTTTGTCTCCGTTTGCTCGTTGATTTCCTCATTTTACCTTTTTTGGAGGATTTAAATTTAATATATATTTACATTTTAGAAATAAAGAGGACTGAAGCGTCCAACCTGCATGACTCTTTATCGTGTGATTCAGTCGTATTTCATCCCGTGACTCACGCTGCTCCTCTCATCTGTTGTTCAGGCAAAAGTAGAAAATACTTAATTCAGAGGCCTGAGTCATTTTGTCAGACTTTATCAGACCAAAGAAACATTTGGCAAAGTGGAATAAAATAAAATAATACTGGATTCCTGGCGGGCACGGCACTGCACAAAAGGCAAAGATTTGCATGAATCAGATGAAATATGATAATGGCAGATCTGTATAATTGTTCATAGGTCACACAGAGGGGCAGAGTGGAAGCGGGGGGGGGGGGGGTCTGCTCATCAGGAATAACTCGGCGCACAGCGAGAGGCACACATGCAAGATGTCGTGCAGGATTTGTGGTTTTTATTTAGGATGGAGAGCTTCTGTTTGTGGGGAACATGCTCGCTTTGGGTGAAACACTCACAAACATCTCTGCGGGACAAATCGGGGTGTCACTTAGAGGCAGATTTATTTGAGGAACAACATCATTCTAATTGTCCGGAAACCAGTTTTTCATCTGCATCATCGTCAGCCATGAAATTAATTTCTCACAAGAGTAGCTCTGAGTTGATAGAAAATGCTTCAGGTAAAGAAAAAAAAAAAAAAAAAGGAAAAAACAAAAGTGGATCAGACTTTCGTTTTAACAGAGGTCAGCCGGATTGTTTTATAGACGTGCAGCCCTAACCATTAATCTTATTGATGTTAATGATACTGTACGGATAGGAACTGGATGTGAATTTGAGCCTGCGTTTTTAAAAACCTGCGTATGCTCTGCTGAGTCAGAGGAAGAATACATTAAACCATAAACATCAGTTGATCCATTTTAATAAACTCTTCATAAGTCTACGTTCAGAAACGATGAATATTCACACACAGTATTTGTCCCAAAAACAACGAATGTGTCGAAGCATGGACAACAATCACAGACTGACATAGACTAGTTTACAATCACTGATAGTCTCACTCATAGACTTTATGTTAAGATGCAGTGTAGGTCTTAACCCCCTCCTCCTGTGTGTTGATGACACATCTGTACCACATGTGTGGACGAGTCTGAGGCATGCTGTCCATTTGAACGTACTGTTTGTGGTCTCACATACGTGAAGTGCATTCATGTGTCACATGCTGAGAGGCGTCCTTAAACTGCTGCTTGATTATAGTTATTCCAGTGTTAGCATTGCAGGGTGTTTCATGTCCCCTTCTCTGGCGTTCCCTTGACAGTTTGCAAGCTTAACAACAAAAGGGATTTGTACATGTGTAAGTGACGGGGGAATGAAGGCATGCCTCCTGGCTCTACTGGATAACAGGTGTAAGGAAAAAAAAATCACAAGCACCGTGATGCTGAGCGACAAAATAAGTTTACCCTCGCTTCCTCTCACCTTTTAATTTGATAAGAAAAAACAGCCCTGCTATCAAACCATGGTAACACACTTATCATACTCGGATACAAGCGGACACTGAATACAAACAAGGAGGATGAGGAGCACGATCTCTTGAATCGAGCAGGACGATTCTTAAAGGAGAAATCTGCTCAAATGTTTTTTTTCTTTTTTTTTTCCTGAACTTTTTTTTAGTTTCTGACGTTCAGACGTGCTGCTTGTCAACACACACGGAAGGTGACTGCTCGGGGACGCCATGACAGAAATCCCCCTCATCGCCTGCTGTGTATTACCCTCCAAACCTCAGTTTGTCAGTCACAGAAGAAAATCAAGAGGAAACAAGAAAGAGGAAGACAGTAGCTAATACGTGGAGAGCCTTAGATAGACACTTGAATCACATAACGCCTGCTCGTTTTAAAATATGACTTTAGTCTTATTTAGCGTCAGTAAATGTCGGAGCAGCCGAGTGGGAAGCTCAGCTGGCCATGACTGAGGTGAGTCTGCATCGCCGGGAGTCAGAGTCGTCCTTGCCCAGGACCCCCGAGAGACTCGAGAATCTCCTCTGCTGATGCTGGATGTTGTTTCAGCAGAATGTGCTTCGTCATTGGTTCTCAGCTAAAGCGATGGGACCCAAAAGTGGGTCGTGGATGTGTGCGCGGATAGAAACACGAGAGTGTCAGAAAGCCTCTGAAGCGTTTTATAAACGTTTGTTTTGTTCGGTTTCTGGAAATCTGGAAAATGAAGTTAATAAAGAAAGAAGAGTAATGAAGTCCAAGCAGCTGCGTGTGTGGGACTGGTCCTTCACAGCTTCTTCCCTGCATGCAGTGCCACAGTGCTGCTGCATCAGGTTCTTCACATGCAGCTTTGTTTGAATTTGTCTCATAATGAGAAAAAAGCAACTCTTGAACTCTCTGCGGAGGCGTTTTTTTAAACCTGGATAGTTATCTAAAGCGTGTTGTTCTCCTCCGTAACAGACGCCAGAAATGCTGTTTGTTAGAAGCCGAGGTGCAAATATGGGCTTTGTAGTCGGATATGTCAAATATTGACTTTGCCTTTCATCCCACTACATTGGTTGAAAACTCTTTGTGTCTCTTCGGCTGGCTGGATGTCTGACATTCCTCATGCCGATGCCTCGTTTACCTCAGCAGGAATCAAGTGTTTGTGGTGTGCTGGATAGCTTTCTAAGCCCTCACATCTTCCAGGAGTCGAACGGCCATATTTGAGCCGGGCTTGTGAAAAATGGAGACATCCAGCACAATGCCGCGCTATATTTCCATAAGTGTCCTTTCTCTCAATCTGCTTCCATGAAATCCTTTTTGATCATGTGCAATCCCCCTTCCTCAGTACCTGGCTGCTCACCACTTTTTTTTTTTTCCACACACACACAAATGTCCGCTTGGCGCTTAAAATGCAGCAGACGTGATTCCGCCTAACATTTCCAAGCCGGACAAATTGGGCGCCGATACCAGCTGTTAAGCATGGGCAGGCTAATCAGTTTAGCAGAATGCTGAGGATTATGCAGTCAAAGAAGAGTTGTTGTTCGAGACACAATATACTGCAGAGGACAACACATCTGCTGCTGCTGCTGCTTCCCTTATCTGAGCTATTTCTGCTTGTTCATTCTGGAAGCTTGTCTTAGCCTCGTTATTTGCTGTTTACCACAGGCCCGCAGTGAGGGAAGTGTCCAATTAACGCCGGTTTTGGAGGCATGTGCTATCACATCGGGGCTTTTTCCAGAGTCTGGCGTCATGTGTGTTGCTCGATGCGGCGGGGTGTGAGGGGGGCTTCGAGGCCAGACGTTTTAAATCACCTCCCTCGGCTAAATGCAGAGCGGAAAGCACGGCGTGTCTGCAGGAGATAAAAAGACAGAGGCAGCGACTGACGGGCGTCTGCGTGCTACAGAGCCTCGCTTTCTGAATATGCAATGATTTCATGAAGACGTGATTAAAGCTTTATTTAGTTTTTTATACATACAGGTGTGTTTGTTCTGAAGTGAAGCAGACTGTGACACAGGGACTGAAGCTCACCAGCTAAATGACCTTTTTAAAAATCTGAATTTGAAAGTACAATGTTTTGAAACGTGACTCTAAAATGGACTAAAGCTAGTGCCGACATCACCTCAGATATTTCCAACATCTGAACCAGAAGGATCTTTCGTTTCACAGTTGTGACAGAGAAGTCGTTATGTTAATCGTTGCCGTGGAAACACCGGTCGTTACATCAGAGAGACCTCTGCATAAAGAAGCGTGAGCTCGTCTGTGAAACTTCTTCTCTTCCTCCGGTCGGAGAGAGAGAGAATCACTCCCGTGATTCCCCGGCAACTCTCTGTGTCATCTGTTTGTTTTTGTTTCGTTAGAGAGCCCCCTGGTGGTGGAGGGTGACGCTTCGGGTACACATCTTTGACTTTGTCCCTGCAAATGAGTGAGGACCGATTAAAAAGGTGGGACGGTTCAGAGCCTGTAAGAGTGTGACTCAGGCACCATGTGCTACAAGATGTGATGCACTAAAGCTTTGTTTGGGGAAGCAGTCACACAGCATTACACTGTAGTGGACACTGAGCTCTCAGCGAGGGGCTGAAGCTGTTTCCTCTTCCTGTCGGTTTTTTTTTTATTCTCTCCAAAGGGAATTCTTTGAATATTTCTCGGCCTCGTATGCACACGTCTGACTGAACGTGTCGTCTCTTCTTTCCTCCAACAACAATTTATTCCGCTCAAATGTTTCTGTTGATGGTCGTGTTGTCTGATGTCGCAGGTGGAATCACCTTCGTCTTCGTCTCTCCATCTGTTTATGTATCAAGCACCGACGCGTTCATGGCTCCTCCGAGCTGCGTGCGTCTCCATCTTTCTCCGACCGGAATGTTCACCCAATTTTTTGTGACATTTCCGTGACCTTTCGAACCAACGCTGTCCAGGTTTGGATACAGTGTTTCTTTTTATTACCCACAGCTCCTTTGAGAGTCTAAAAAAGGAGAGAAGAGCTGAATTCACCTTTTTTATCTGTTGTGTTTTATTCTCTTTGAAGAGGAGGCTGGCTGTGGCTGTTAATACTTTCTATCAAGCTGCTCCAGGTTTGGAGGCGAGGCGCTCTGCAGCCAGTTGAGTTTTGTCAAATCGTGAAATGCACCTTTACAAATAAACGTGCAGATTGATTTTAAGATAAAAAAACATGGTAACATCACAGATTTCAGGTCAGCGTCTAAAAACGAGCAGGTATAAAATATAATGAATTTAATATAGACGGTACAGTTATTTTGCCCGAGTGAGCGACTGCCTGAACTTTGACCTTATTCTCAAGAGAAATCAGCCGTTACAGTTCTGCAGCTCCTGGGCGTGTACAGGAACCCCCCCCCCTGAAAATCATCAAAATGTGTAAGATCTATGTATGTTGTCATCATACGGCTAATTAATTATCCAACATTTAACATTTAAAGGGGGGGGGGGGGGGGGGGGGGGGGGCTGCAGCTGTTTGTAAAATGAAACGTGAGGCCATGAAATATTGAAATGCGGTTTCAGGATTAGCTCACTGAGCATTCATCCACACAGAAATGTATGTCCGGCGTGAATGTGTTCTTGAACTTGTTAGTGCAGTCGATGAAAGAACGTGGTGCGGCGACACCGCCAGGAATGATTGCAGTTAGTTCTCCTGGTTGTGCATGTAATTGAATTGAGCTGCGGATCAATGCAGCTGGGCCTGAAAGCCTCCTTTTTTTTTTACAGGTTTGTGTCATCAATCGAGTTGAACAGTGCAGACTTGGACTCGGCCTTCATAATGAAGCTGCAGCCCGGGGGGGGGGGGGGGGGCGTGGTCTGAGTAACAGTGGAGCAGATGACGATGACTCGGCGCCCTGTCTGGACTTCTGGCTGACTTCAGACCTTGAAAGTCGTTGAATTGAAATTCATGATGCAGGATGTAAAGCCTGGTCTTAAATCCAGCGGGGGGGAGGGGGGGGGGTACTGCTGATTGAAAGGGATTTATTGCACAGAGGGTTTTCTCGTCACGCCTGCAGGGCGGAGCTGAGCGGAGAAAAACAAGAAAATGCAGCGTGCACGGTGGACGTGACGCTGGAGCGTGTTACCTGCTCGACTCTCGGGGAAATATTCATTTTGTGGTATTTACGTGAGAGGGACACAGAGACGCTGAGTGAGATCTGAAGTGAGCTGAGCCTCGTTGACAGTGTGGCCTTTTGTTCCTGCCGAGGACAGTCGCTAGATTGAATTGATCTGACTTCAGAGCCTAACCATTTATCTTGGTCAGTCATATCTGATCTGCGGCTGTCAAGTGGAGACAGGCTCCTCTGAGAAATAAAACAGAAGACGCTTGAGGAAACAGTGAAGGGTTATATTTACTTCTTTACCTTAGCGACTGCCTTTCCTGTCCTCTCTGCATGTTTGGTGTCAATCAATCAGATAATTAATAGGAGTGGATGCTGTTTCTCCATCAGCCGTGTTTTCTGTGTTAAATGTCCGCTGCGTTTCACCTCCACACAGCCGCTCTGCTGGGAGGAAAAACAAAACCTAAAGATCCTTCAGGCACATTTGCATTTAAGTACTGTCACTCCAATTTAGAAGGCTGCGAGTCGATCCTTTTGACCGTGTCTTCTGCTACCTGGGCCATTTCTAAGCCACAGATGATAATCCTCGAGGGGCCCTCATTAAGCCACACTCACTTTGCCGCAGCACAATTGCTCCGTACCGCCGTGCACAAATCCTCCAACAGTGGATTTAGGCTGATCAGTGGGTGGGATGAAAATAGCAGCATCGGTAAGACGCTGAAAAGAGGTGAGTGTTTCTGACGTGGCAGCAGCAGCCGCCCCGCTCGCACCAGTTCAGGGAATATCAGATGTGAGACTTTACCGTTACAGTATGTTTAAGTGGCTCAAATGTGACTTAGCTGAGCAGGCCAGTGCTGCTGAACTTTCATACAGTGAGGAACTTTAACTGGCCCACATTTTCCTCCTCCTTCAAAGTTTCATAATCCGTTTTAAATCCAGTCGCAGTCTGTCTGGGTCGGATGTCTGAGCAGCTCGTTGTCTTAAATTAAAACACCGATTTTAGAGACTGGAACAGAAACCTTCTTGGATAAGCATCGTTCAAAAAAAAGCTACAGTCACATGACAAAAACTCAGTTTACACAGAAACACCTTAAACAGACTTTCTGGACATTTTGAGCCTGGGAGGAGATTTTTTCTCAGTGGTGCAAAACACAAAACGTAGGAGAAAAAGATGACTGCAGCTGCAGATCAATCAGGCGGCGCTGGTGATCCTTAAAGGGGAAGTAGCTCAACATATAACAGAAAGCCAAACAGGATAAACTCGTGGCTGGTTGGCGCCTCTCTCTTCGCCCAGTGACCATTATTGTGACTCAAACGATGGTGTAATGAGCCTCTCTTCTTCTCTGGCAGCTATTTAGGCAGAAAAAAAAAAAGATGAAGTTGACGAAGCAAGGAGAGAGATGCTGCGCATATGTCACGCTGGTCTTCCCCCCCGGTGCGGCTCAGCTGAGGCTCTTCTTTGGACTTGACATTTTCTTCCAGGATGTTTATCCTGGATCGCTGGGCATTTTGTGGCGGCTGAGTCGGTTAAAGTCGTGAGCTCACTCTCCACGTCCGTTCTCATTTGTGTTTCTTTTGTTTATTTTCAGACCCTGGAGTCAGTGACCTGTGAATAGAGTCACACTGGGGATAGGACTTCCTTGCCTCTGTAACAGTGTATGGACGTCTGACATTGGGAGGCCCAGCAGGTATGTCAAAACCAATCCACGTCTTCTTGTAAATGTGGATCCTCTTATTCCAGTTCCTGAGTCAAACGTGTATTAAAGGTCAGCTCTGAATAACAGAGAAGTGACTGGGTTAGTGTTTCTGATTCTGATGAACACAAACTATAAAGACATAATCCTGAAATATATGGACTCTGGTTTGAGGATGAAGAAATAATGTTTAAAGTGTTGAAAGTGTAAGTTCAGCCTTAAACTCTGCCAACATCCTTTACCAACATTTTAATGTTGGACGTGTGGCCAGTTAGAAAATATGTGAAAGGTCAGATGTGATTGTGCGTACAGTTCGACCTCCCCCGCTTGTTTACCTACTTCAGCTCAGTTTGGCCTCGCAGCAGCAGCAGCAGCAGCGGCGCACTTGGACCAACGATGAAGGCGTGTGAAGAGTGAAAGGCGAGAAGAGGTCAGAAAGCTCCAGAAGCACTTTAGCACAAAGATCCACTTTATAAACTTTAGTCGACGGACGCGTCGTCGGGGTCATCAAGGAAAAAAGAAGACGAATGTTCGGAGGCTGAGTGACGTCAGCCGACTGATCCTGCAGGGGGCGCTGGAGCTGAGGCGGGTTTTAAGCCTCCTGACAAACCACCTGTCAATCACGCCAGCGACACGCCTCATTGTGAATAACTCTGACCCAATCAAAACTGATGAGTCATTAAATGGTTTTTTGAACCAGGATCGAAGGGGGGGGGGTTTAGATCTTTAGGAATGCTACGAACAGAAAGAAGCGAGCAGCGAGACATTTTATAATCAACAGTAACATAACAAACAAACTAAAACATGAAAAGTATTAAACACACGACTTCGACATCATTACTTGTTTTTTTTTTTACCTCGATCCTCCAGAACTGGAAGTCGTTTCTCTGATTTAAAACAGCAACAATATTCTTCATGCAAGCTGGATGTGACGAGGCCATCTGTTCCAGTGTTCAGGTCCCCTGGCAGTGAAAGCCCAATTACCCCTGCTTTATTGTATATCACAGATAATTAACGTGTTTGTTATCCTCTGCTTGCACTTTTAAATTTGATTTTCAGCATGGCATGGTCTGGAATGATCACCAAGCTGGCTGTTCACAGTATTAGATAAACGATGCATTTTGGATTTAACCTCCCATGTCTTCTTCTTTTTTTTTTTTTTTTAGAGAGAAATGTTTTTGGCTTAAGCAGCTTGCAAGTTGCACAACTTAATCTTAAACTAAGAGGGGCCAAAAACCTTCAAATTAAAAAAAAAAAATCTAAAATGGCTGAAAAAGGTTCGTGTTGTTGTAGTTGAAATCAGACGGTCTCAGACTGGACGGACTCTGGACTGAAGACCCCCACCTGACAGCTTCCTCCACGTCATTAATCTGATAAGACGGACAAACAAACGTCCACCTCTCATCTGACCACAGCTGGTTTTTTGAAGCTCCATCTTGTCAACGAGGAAGGACAGAAATAGGAGGAAAAGAAAACCTAGTTAACTGAATCACCAGCCTCAGCGCTGCCTCTCTCGATGCTTCACCACATCAAAGTGACGCCTTCTCCCCAAAGGGCAGAGATGACAGAGAATGACTCGCAGGGTGTCAGACACGTCCGACCAACATGCTTAAATGCCCGGCCCTCAAATGCCACTGCTGCATGTTTTTTACGGTCAGACCTAATGGGCACGGTTACGTAGTCTTTCTATTTTCCTTTCATGTCGCTGTTTCAATGAAAGCGCCCGGGCAAGATGAGGCAAGAGGAGAGCGCGAGCGGCTGGAAATGAATGTGATCACGTCGGGAAAGGGACTGTGCTGAACGACGTGTGGAAGGGAAATGTGTCTCTCTGAACTCCCCCGCCGCCGTGAGGCATAACACAATTAGACTTGAGATTGTTTTTTTCCTCTCCCTCTGCCCATCTGATGTCTGCTCTCGCCAGGCTATTCTCTTTCATCTGCTTTATTCCTCTGTATTGTCATAATGTAGCAGACCCCGAGTGCTCTCACAGATCACTGGTACAGCTTATCAGTGAAGTGCTGCCGCTTCAAATTGGGTACCTTAATTTAGTCTCTCCACATCCATTCTCAGGATTACTCTTTGTGGGGGGGTAGTGGTGAAGAGGAAAGATAAACATACTTTAGGTAGAAAGATAAGTGTGTGTGTGTGTGTGTGTGTGTGTGTGTGTGTTTAGGGGGGGCATCAGGTCAAGTTAAACTACAGCAAAAAGTCCAACTCATCCCTGAAATGAATTGAGCTCACGTCGTCCTCTCTTCATTGCACCTTCCTGCACACCTCAACCCTCCTGCACACCTGAACCCTCCTGCACACCTGAACCCTCCTGCACACCTGAACCCTCCTGCACACCTGAACCCTCCTGCACACCTGAACCCTCCTGCACACCTGAACCTTCCTGCACACCTCAACCCTCCTGCACACCTGAACCCTCCTGCACACCTGAACCCTCCTGCACACCTGAACCCTCCTGCACACCTGAACCCTCCTGCACACCTGAACCCTCCTGCACACCTGAACCTTCCTGCACACCTGAATCTTCCTGCACACCTGAACCTTCCTGCTCACCTGAACCTTCCTGCTCACCTGAACCTTCCTGCACACCTGAATCTTCCTGCACACCTGAACCCTCCTGCACACCTGAACCTTCCTGCACACCTGAACCTTCCTGCACACCTGAACCTTCCTGCACACCTGAACCTTCCTGCACACCTGAACCCTCCTGCACACCTGAATCTTCCTGCACACCTGAACCTTCCTGCTCACCTGAACCTTCCTGCTCACCTGAACCTTCCTGCACACCTCAACCCTCCTGCACACCTGAATCTTCCTGCACACCTGAACCCTCCTGCACACCTGAACCTTCCTGCACACCTGAACCTTCCTGCACACCTGAACCTTCCTGCACACCTGAACCTTCCTGCACACCTGAACCTTCCTGCACACCTGAACCTTCCTGCACACCTGAACCTTCCTGCACACCTGAACCTTCCTGCACACCTGAATCTTCCTGCACACCTGAACCTTCCTGCACACCTGAACCTTCCTGCACACCTGAACCTTCCTGCACACCTGAACCTTCCTGCTCACCTGAACCTTCCTGCACAGCAACAACAGATCAGACTGAACACAGTGTGAAGGTAGCTTCATGTTGCAATAACAACAAAAACAAAAGGTGCACTCTGACTGGAGAAGATTGGCGTACACAATCCTCCATCGTTGTTGGTTTGATTATCGACTGAGTGTTTTTGTATAATAGAGATAATGGTGGACGTGCAACGCCACACGCTAACAGTCCCTCACATGTTCACTGCTCATAGGACCAGTGTGTCACTGACCATGGAGAGGAAGTGAAGCTTGTTAAAGTCTCCAGTGGAGTCGTTGAAGCTGAGTGGCGTACGGTTCGGGGTTAGCCAGCGACTCTGATCACTGGACTGGATTTTAATGGCTCTGTTTACGCAGCGTCTGGCTCCTGCATTAGGATGTGCTCCATTTTCCGACTTGCCATCAGATGCTCGGTGTCTCACCGCCCCCCCCCCCCCCCCCTTTTTCAACATAACCAGAGCAGCTGTCTCCAAAATGTGCAATCCAGATAGTTTTTGGGGGGGACATTACTCATAGATGTGAGAGTTGAAACAATATTCATCTGCGGCCACACTTTACTCGAAGCAACGTAAAGGCATGATTAAGCCATTAAGGACACATCTGCCAGCCTAATTTCTTTTTAATTTGCCGAGAGCTCCGCCCGTATATTGCTACAGTGGATGTGACATTTTGATTAAGCAAGGGCTGTAAAAATGATTACCGCAGGGTTGCACAGGGTTACTGCACTCATCACTGTGGAGAGCAGTAACCAGCGGTCCACCGTGGCTACCACTGCCAAACCAGAATCTACCCCTGCAATCACTCTGACCCCGGTACTATCATTACAGCAATCTGTGTCACACACAGCGAGAAGACAGAGCCAAGCAGAGACGACCAAAATCAATTTCCCTCCGTGCTCGTCCAACGTCCCGCTTTGAAACCGGCGAAAAGAGCAGAATTATTTGATGGCATACTTTGGTTTTACAGCTCAGCTTGTTACATCAGTGTATTTACATCTATTTGAAAGATTGTTTTTTTTTTCTCGTGGTAAATCCCTCTTGAGAATATCTTTTTTTAATACTGCCTTTGGCATAAACACTGCGACTGGAAATAGAACTCTGCGATTAATTTGACACACAGAGTGCCGAGTTGAAACACCGACGCTCCAACACGAACCGTGAATGATTGTGGTAAATACTGTCTATATGCTCGACTAAATGCTATCTGCTTTGCGGGGATGAATCCTCATTTAAAGCGTGAGGTAAGCATATCTGCTCGCACAGGGAGGCTCCATGGACGACTGATAAGAGGAAAACTTAATGAAGGAGGAACGGGAAGCTTCGTTTGTCTGTTCTGAGACAGTCGCAGAGATCCGACTTTGATGTTTGGTAAAAATGACCGACATGTCTCGATGACACAGAGAGTTCACAGCTGTTAGACGGATGATTTAAAGATGGATGATATGAAAGTTTTAAATACCTCAATGAATGTTCAAACCTTTGTTTTCAAACGTCCAGCACGGCAGAACAAGCTGCAGAAACCTTTGTAAAAACATAAAAACTGCTGCAGATGCTCGAGATGTCGATTCAGACGGGATTCTGTGTGTGCTGAAATATGGTTCCTAATTTGAATATTTACAACAGATATTACAGACGTGGTCGATTCACACAGGATTAAAGACGCAGATGTCCTCCGCAGTGATTACAAATGACCAGAGGTCCCGAGGTCGTACTGATCCTGTGCGACTGGGGCTGAAGAAAGCAAATTAAAAGCAGCGAGGTTTCTGGTCAGACGAGGTCGCTCTCGAGGTCTCACACAAAGAGCGGCTGCTGCCCTTGATTCGAGCATGAGAAACACACCGCCGGGCCCAGGTGTGTCTCATCCTGCTGATTACTTTGCTCACCAGTCTGCAGCCCTGCACAAAGACGGACAGCACCAGTAGAATGTATAATGCAGCAGAGACACCACATGTTGTTCGAAATTCAGAAAAAGTCAAATTTTTCTAACGGTTCGTGGCACCAAGAGCCTCTCAGGCACAGAGCCAGGAGGGATCAATGTTGGCCACCAAGTGAGGAGGTACAGCAAGCCTTCATTAAACACGCCGTCTCTCCCTGCACTGGTGAGGATTTCTGTGCTGGTAAAAAGTTAAAAATGATTTTAACGTTAACCTTCAGTGTCTTGTGTCTGCTGAGAAGCTGTTCAATAACATGAGAAGAGAGGGGGGCTGATTCCTGTGTGTAGGATGTAAACGTGCTGTTCCTGTGAAACACACATGATGCATGAATCATTTCACTCCTGTGATGTCTCCATCACTACTCTCTTAGATCTCTGCAGAGCATGAATCACATTACATGTTTCTATTTACTTTATAAAGTTCGGTGAATCTTTCATGAATACGTGAAACTAAAGAGTGGCTTCGGTTAAGTTCGACTTCGTGCTTCGCTCATTGTCTGAACGATCGAGCTCATGAGTCGAGTTCCATGACATTTGCCCGTCCTGAAGCAGTGATGTCAGCGAAAGCACCCAGCATTGGCAGCGTGCAGTTATAATGCTGTAGACTGAAGGATGTTGGAGATATTTGCAAAGCGTTCTGTGCACATCCCTGTCAAAACACAGTTTGACTGGTGCAGCGAGTGGGATGTGGCAGACCAACAAAAGAAGGTGAGGACTGTGTGAAAGCGGCGCTGTCTGTTCTGACTAATGTTGCAGAGAGAGAGAAGCAGTCAGCACTCTGCACCGCTCCCGCTCTGCCTTCTCCTCTTCTCAGGACCTTGGACAGCTCTCCTTGGATCTGACAACCTTCAGGGACTCGTGTCTCCACTGGACAAACACCTGTGTGTTTCTCCTCTCGTCAGCTGTCTTCACTTTACATGCACGACACGACGTCTTCTTTGAAAGCGGATTAATAGGACCGTCTATCACGAGTAATCCGAGGCCCGAGAACACCAGTCACTCTGCAACTCTGTAAAGTTGTTTAGCCGACTTCTTTGACTCGCTGTCATGTAGGATCACCGTCCCGAAACCATTCAACTCTCTGGCTCGAGGCCAATCATTTCTCCGGAGCTTTGTTCCAATACAATGATCTGTCGATTTAATTTATTAATAGGGAGCTGTCGGCAGGATGACTTAATCCTGCAGACTGGATTAAGTCATCAAACCTTATCACACCTGAGTATGCTCGGAGTTTAAAACTGCTATGACCTCGTCCTACATGAGGCAAGCATTGTTGGACTATCACAAAAGTTTTGCCTCTTTATACAAATTTTAATTTGTCATTCAGAAGCAGGGAAGTAAGTTTCTTAAGCTCCAAATAAAAGGAGTTATCTCACTCGTGAGGGTACAATGGACAGGTTCAGCGTTCAGCAGCAATGAGGGCGTACCGAACCGTCGTGAAGGCCAAGCTCTTGATTTACCGCTCAATCTTTGTTCCATCCCTCACCTGAGGTTATGAGCTATGAGGAGCTCGGAGTAGAGCCGCGACTCCTTTGCATTGAAAGGAGCCAGGTGAGGTGGTTTTGATCCTCCTGAACGGTTTCAATGATTACTTCCTGCACCGCTTTCCTGAACTCGATCGTACTCAAAAACACGGCTCATGTCTTCCTGTGGTCAAACAGTTCAGCCGAGTGCTGACAGAAAGATGAGTGACAGTGAGTGCAAGGTGTTCTGGGAGATTGGATGGGGGGGGGGGGGGGGGGACATTGCCTGGCTCTGATAAGAACCCTACTCTGCAGCTGTGTGGTTTGTTAAAACAAGCTGGGAGTAGCATCCGTCGTCTCCATGCATGTGTGTTGACTGACAGCTAATGTTCTGTAACAGCTGCAGGCTGAAACAAAGCAACATGCTTTATCTGAACTGTTCTGTCCTGACTGTTCATCTTTCTAATTGTTTGACGGATGAGATGTTAAATTATTGCATGCATAAGATGAAATTAAATATCCAGCTGCATTTCGAGGTTAACCCTGCACGCCCAACTGGGAGGAGAGGGAGAGCCAGGGGTAGACCCAGAATGTGCCGGGGGGAAAGTCTTTGAATCCTGCAGGAGGAGCCGGGGAGAGAGGGGTCTGGGTTGAATTACTTTGCACCCGATGCATCTTTACTGCGACATTTATGGGGAGTAGGATCCTCCTGGACGCCTCCCTTTGGAGGTTAACTAACCTGACACGCCCAAATGGGAGGAGAGGGAGAGCCAGGGGTAGACCCAGAACGCACCGGAGGATTGATATATCCCATCCGGCCTGGGAAAGCCTTTGAATCCTGCAGGAGGAGCTGGAAAACGTTCCTGGAATGAGAGAAGTCAGAGTTGCCTCTGCAAACCGACCTGAGAAGAAAATGGACGGATGGATGCATGCATACACAGCAGCTTCTGTTGCTATGTGTCATACGCCGGTTGCTAGGGTGTTGCTATGTTTAACTGTTCATGGTATGGTTGTGATGTAAATAGACGCACCAAACATTAAGGTGCCAGGTTCAGAGAGGAGACGACTCTCCCAGCATTAGATGACTATTCACCTCTTTACAGGCTCTGCTTTTCTTACCCTGGCTTTAAAAAAAGAGTCCGCTCATTTGTCGCTTGCAGAGAGTTTTTATCTACCTTCAGAAAAAAAAAAGAAAAGCCTCCTTGTGGCCTCAGATTGGTCACACATTTCATCCTATCCTGAAACGCCTCGTCTTGAGCTGTCAATGATATACATTACTGCCCATTGATGACAAATTACAGGCCAGCAATGGGAACGCAGGCCCGCGCTGATTGGAGCATTCATGAAGTTGAAAGAGCCGTTAATAAGCGCTGTGATTAGACTTGTAATGCAGGATAATTCATGTCAATTCTGATCAGAGTGGCCAGGTATGCAAGGTGTGCTCTGTTCCGTTCTGTTCACACTGCAGGGAAAACACAAGATCCATTACTTAGATATAAGAGCAATAAGGGAATGACAGCCTTCTGCCCCTTTAAGGCAACAAGTAGTGTCATTTTCTTTGCAGGATTTTACTTCCCTTCTTCTGCAAAGTAATCCTTTTTTCTCACGCTGGGTTTACCGAGCGTCACGCAGCGGAGCATATGGAAGGCTTGTAATGGAACTTCCAACATTATCTCACCGCAGTGCACCTGGACAAAAGCTTAAGAAGCAAAATATCACTTTCCAGGTTGTAGCAAATCGGGAAAAAATAAATAAATAAATCCTGGATTGTGTCAAATTGACTCCAGCTAGCTAGAAGCGTCTTAATGTCCTTAAAGATTGACACAGGAAAGAAATGTGTAATTCCCCCTTTTTACCTGTCTGACAGGTTCACAGTGAGTCAATGAAGCTTATTTCTACCTTTTGGTCGACTTGAAGGAGAATTTATGATGTCAGTGTGGGACTCGTGTTGAGTTACGAGATGTGCAGCTCAAAAACCTCCTTGTTTATCTAAGACTGTCGTCGGTAAAATCACATCATTTCAGTGAGCATCCGGGGAGGCGTGTCCTTGGAAGAGCTGCCGGGGTGGGCGTGTCCTACAACTGTGCTCCACGCTTTGCTCCACATGAATGATGGTGAACGATGCCTGGGTTTGGATCAGCTTATTAGTAAAGTGCCGCCTCCAAGGTAAGGACGAGCACGCTTGTTTTCAGGGGTCGCCGGCTGCAAACACATTTGGACCCAGAAATCTGCCCAATCACAGCAGTGATGTGATGAGTTAGTGTTGCTAAAAGTTCGCTCTGCCAACGACGTCTCTCTTTTTTCTGATCAAATTTAATGGTCGCCAAATGTAACCTTCACTTTTTTAGCTTCACATGCAGGGCCTGAAATATTCTGTTTTTTTTCCCGGGCCTCGAGGAAACAGGATCTCTGGGTGGACTGGTCTTCTGCTCGTCAGTGTTAACACATCCTATACTTTCTAAAAGAAGCAAAGCGTGATCTTAATCTGAACGCCCGCGGAGGAAAATGAAAATGGGGGGATGTGAGTTTCCATCATGCTTTGACTCGAACACTTCAAGGCATAACCGAGCTGCCAGCGTCGCCCCGTTCTGTCCTCTTCATCCTCACTACAGAAGGCTGCTTTCACACCTGCCAGGCCTCGCTCGCTCTCGCTCTCTCTCTCTCTCTCTCTCTCTCTGAATCTCCCTTTTCATCCTTTTTTTGGCTTAATGCAATTCATGCACACATTTTTTTTGTATCTCGTCCCATTGTTGGATCAATGTGTGAGTTTCAGACGCTCTTAACCTGTCTTTTATGTTTAGTTGTCAGCGCATTAAGGCCTCCATTACCTTGTGCCCACGACTGACTTCACTACCAATACGACCTTTTCTTGCCTCTCTCTTGATTCTGAATACCATTTAATTCACTTTATGTAATTATGTATGTTAATTACTCGACTTGTTCCTCAATGGACTGTTAATGGAGGACGGCTTTGCTGCTGGAAACGCTCTTTAATTCATGCAGGATTAAGTGGAAGCAGACCATACTGTATTTTTATTCACTTGCCTGCGTGACCACATCCGACAGATTTGTTGAATCATCACAACATTTTAGAAATGGATATCGTAAATAAATCATTAGTGCTGAAAACGTCATTCAGACGACGTGTATGATCCAAGCAGTGCAGGGTTTTATTCTTAATGTATAATCAGTATTCTGTGCAGTCGAAGCCATTTCAAATCAGAATTTAGTGAACCATCATAAATGTGGAGATATTTGTCATTGGGACTGTGGTGGAAACAGGCTGTGACATTTTTAGAGCAGGGTATATAAAGGCTGGGTGAGCAGGCTATAGATTTCAATGCATATTAAAGGACCAATCAGAGAGCTGCTCTCTTCCTGTGTGATCATGAAGGAAACCTGCTGTGTTGAAGCTTCTCTGACAGCAACGCAGCAGCCAGTATGTCCTCCTTCTAACTTTAGATTCTGCTCCTGAATGCTCTGGATCTGATTGGACCAGAGAAGGTAGGCGGGGCTTTGAAGGCCGTTTTGGACGCCCCTGGGTTTGCCAGATATGAGAGCAGTTATCAGGTGAACAGGTGTTGCAGCGATGGAAGCGGGCAGTGGAACTGCTTCAGATAGAAGTGATTGTACCCGAGCTAAAAAGCCTCTGCATGTTTCTAATAAGCTCCAGCAGCAGAAAGCTGCTCAAATTAGGATCAATGTTGGAGATGCTTTTGAAACATGGAGAGAGGTTAGAACGCAGAAAGCTTTACAGACCCATGCAGAGCTGGCTAAACACTGAAGCTACAGTGTCCACCACATGCAGAGCTGGCTAAACACTGAAGCTACAGTGTCTCTGCATGCAGAGCTGGCTAAACACTGAAGCTACAGTGTCTCTGCATGCAGAGCTGGCTAAACACTGAAGCTACAGTGTCCACCACATGCAGAGCTGGCTAAACACTGAAGCTACAGTGTCCACCACATGCTGACCTGTGTGAGAGGAGGGGGGGGAGACAGCTCTCTGTGATGATTAGAGTTTAGACTGCAGTACTCATTTTAAACACTAGGGGTGCAGAGCTACATATCGCTCCTCAGAACTAAAAACAGCTTCAGTGTTTAGTGAACAGTTCTTCTGCAGGGGAAAGTATTCATTGACTGTTGAGCTCCCGACATGTCTGGTGTCTCACAGAGCACTGTGTGTGGTGGCCAACATTTTCTTTATAGCTGACAAGCACTGCTAATTGGCACTTAACCAAATATGACCCACCTTTCAAGCAGTGTTTGTAATTGTGATTAGCGTTATTTAATGGCCTATTCTATGAGGTGTTTACATTAGAGCATGGAGTCTCTGCATCACTGTGCTATTACAGCAGGTGCCAGGAAAGTGTTTGAGCCGCGGTTATGTTGTATCACAAAGATAATCCCTGGATTGCTTTTTGCTATTTTAGCACGTGCTAACTGTGGTATCACTCGATCTCTTGCCCCCTCCTGACTCTTTCTATTTGTTGTGTTAATCAGAGCTCTGCAGTCGGACTAATGGCACAGACGAGATGGCCTCACTCGTAAAAAAAAAAAAAAATAGACATTCAATCTCCTCTCATTGTGGCTCTTTTGAGCGTCCTCTTCAGCCAGAGCTTATATCTTAACCTGTCTGCTCAATAACTCAATTTTGCTCTTATCTCAGGCACAGGGAGAGATTTAGAGTGAGGTGGGCTAGCTTTCACTCACTCACCGTAAGACGTCTCGCAGAGGCCACACTGTAAAGAAACAGCGAATACCCCCCCCTCCCCCCATCAGTGGTGTCTTTGAGAGATCACCGTGAAGATGGACGTTAATAACACGGCACAGCAGGTGACGGCGCAGGCTTTATTGATAGGAGGGGACACAGACATTTGCAACACACGCTGGTGGTGACATATTGTTCCTCAGATAGGACGACATGGAGGGTTTCTAATGGAAAAGATTGCTCTATTTGCTCCATTGATTTTTTTTTTTTCTATAAATGTGAGGCCGGTTTGGGTTAAAAAAAGGAAGAGGGCATCATCGTGCTTATTGAAATAATATCAATACTCTCCAGTGAAAAGGCAAATATTACAGTTCGGTGGTGATGATGTGGATTGCTTCTTAAATTCCCATATTCTGCAAAATCCTCTTCACTATTTTCCTCTATCTCTAACATGTGTCTGTAGTCGACAAACCCCCCAATGATGAGAAGAGGAGGCAGCTGAAATGAACCTCTGGCTGTGCAGGAGCATCCAGTCAAGAATCCTTTAAACACACTTCTACCATCATTACTTATCAGAGCAGACAAAAAAATGCAACTTAAATCAATATGTGTGTGTATGCATTATAATGATGCAGCAGAATCTTTGAATACAAACAGAGAAACACAACCTGAAGGTCAGGTGTTGCATTAAAAAAGACTCATATACATAAAAAAAGCATGATTTGACAAAAGATGTTAAATACCCAAAATGAAAATGTCGTGTGTTGGTGTGTCTTCATATAAATTTGAAAAACGTAACATGCAAAACAATTCTGCGGTCTGTCTGATTCTCTCTCCTGCAACACAAAACGACATTTCATTAGCAGGGAAACATTTGGTGAGCGAGCTGTCATATGGTTCAGCTCCTTCGAACGCTGCAGCTTCACAGAGCCGCGTTTTGCAGCCCGCCACTGGGCAGCATAACCGGGACATCCAGCCCGCTGATTGCCTCGCCAAGTGCACATCAGCAGAGGCTGTTGAGGAAAGAAAGTGTCTGAATACTTCATTTCACCCGCTCGTTTCCAGCCGACATCTGATCCGACATGTGTCCAGTCAACAGCGGGGCTCAGTTTGGATACTGTTTCCTGGCACTGCTCCTCCTCATGCGTGTTGTTTTTTTTTTACTTTGGCCCGTTACCTTCCATCCCCTTCTCTCTCTCTCTCTCTCTCTCTCTCTCTCTCTCTCTCTCTCTCTCTCTCTCTCTCTCTCTCTCTCTCTGAAGCGAACCGGAGGGGGTGAGAGGCGATGGCAGGGATCATTACATCACAAAACACCCGCAGGTCATTGTCCTCAGCAAACTGCCACACAACATTACCACGACGCTCTCTACAAGCAAGTGGACAGGTCTTGTGTGCCACAGCACTGGCACAGGAAGAGGGAGAGGACGGGCGGGGGGGGGGGGAGGAGAGGGAAAAAGGAGAGGAGAACGATGAGGATGGGATGAGAGATCAGAGAGGAAACGAAGGGGCTCTGTTTGTCCCCAGGGTCCAAATCACAACAATTCTCATGCGGAAATATTTGACATTTGTATTTGTGTGACCTAGATAATGTTTGCTCAGACATGGAGAGAGTGCATGAAGTCAGAGTTTGGGGGAAGTATGGAAGATGTCAGACTGGTTATTGACACCTCGGAGCTTTCTCTTATTACTACAGAGAGCTGGCATTTCTGTTTCCATGCGGAGGTGATGAGCCCCCCCACCCGAACACGGAGGTCTTTTACACAACATGATCCCTCTGTCGGTTCAGAGGAGGACACACTCACTCTGGCTTTATTGCTTCAACACACACACACACACACACACCAACTTTTTTCCTTGTTTGCTCTCAACCTTTGTGGCTCCACGGGAGGCCGAGACATCATAAACAACCGACTGTGCTGTCTAAATACAAATCATTATGTCGGCTCACACAGCTCGTATTTACATGTCGACGTTCAGATCAAGGTAAAAACTCATTAAGTGTTACTCTGGGTAAACATGTAATGACATGTCTGGCGGCTTCATCAGATTAGGTTGATGCGTAAATCACGAAAGAGCAGCAACATGTTAGTTTACTGCTCCTTAACTCACCTGCTGCGCTCTCATTGGCTGGAGGAAACACACCAACTCCGCCCAGAAACGTCCCGAATCAACCAGAACAAAGCAGAACAGTAACATGCAGACACTGCAGAGACTCTGCTGCACATGTATGGAGGCCCAGAAGGGACAAGGGGCAGCTTCACTGGAGTCCAAGCAAAGGTCAACACGAGTAGATTTGAACTTATTTACAATGATTTTCCTAAAAGTCGATTTGACCCAGAAACTGCAGAAATACTCGTTTTTGTTTGAATATAAAGTTTCTCAAAAATTTAGGAATCCGTTATCCATACCGCTGATCCTAGCTGTTATTGGTCGAGAGGCGGGGCCTTAGGCTGGTCACCAGCCAATCACAGGGCTGACATGTAGAGACACACTCACACCTACGGACAGTTCAGAGTCAGCAGGTGAGGAGCATGTGATTGGACTGTGAGAGGACGCACGCCATTCACGGGGAGAACATGCAGACTCCACACACAGAGGCTCCTGTTAGACGGGGATTCAAACCAGCAACCTCCTTGTCCCTGCAGCCATTTTGTTCCTCGTTTGTGTAATTGAAAACTGAATTGCTGTTTTGCAGACAAAACTGATTACATAAATAATACGGAGCTATGCTTAGACGTTACGTCACCACTGCAACTATAAAGAGATATTTGTTTTACAGCAACACGACCTGACTGTCATGAAGCCAGGTCATCATTCCCCCCCTTCGTCCTGAGTAACTGATGCATGATGCAGCGGTTTGTCATAAACCTACATTACTGACAGCCTATGGAGACGGATCAACACTGTCACACAACGCAAATGAAAGAGCTCATCATTGTCCCCACTAATGCGTCCACCTTTGATAGAAGAGCTACGACTTCACAGATTTCCTGAGGAAGCGTGCCTCTCCGTGGAGCTCCGTCTTAAACACGAGCATGGTGAACATGCTGCAGGGACCCGTCGCTCCTCTCTCTCTCTGGTTTTGTTCTCTACGAGTGCAGCAGCAAATCCTCCTCACTAAACAGCGAAAGCAAACAAGACAGAACAAATACCTCCTTTGCTCTCTGCAAACATTAAGACAAACACGACGGCAGACAAACACAGAGTCGAACTAACCGGGTATGACAACAAACAAGTTGGCCAAATAATGTCAAATACAGAGCAAAAGAAATAAAGGGCAAGGGAACAAACAAGGGTGAAGCGACTGCAGCAGCCAGAAAATAGAGATCCATTTTTATTCTGCACAGCCACTAATGCAAATAATGTGTCTCATACAAATTCCAGACATATAAATGCAGGGAAATTGAGGAAATAAATAAATAAATGCGGGAATAAATTGAGAGCAGGGCGAGGCACGGAAAAACTTCAAATGAGAAAGTGAAGGGAAATCGGAGCACAAATATCTGGAGTCGGGATGGATTAGTGTAAACAGGGTTTTTTTTTCTTTTTATTTTATCCAAGAATATGTAATCAAATCATTGTGTCCTTTCACTGACTTCTTTTAGTTACAGCACACAAACCGAAGAATAAACAATAGATAGATCAGATAGATAGATAGGTCAAAACACACACTGTTAGCACCTCAAACAATATTAAATCCTAAGTGAATGAGCACTACACTAAAATAACTACGAGTTTAACATTTAAAAAATGAAATACAACATTTTGTAAGTTATTCTTTGCTGGAGGTAGATGAACATGTATTGATATAAAGAGCTGTTCAGGGCTGTGCGATCAATGTGTGTAGACATGTTATCAGCTGAAACTGTTGACTATAAAGATGAGAAGATAAGATAAATAAAGTGTGCTTGAGTTACAGAAAAGATACAAAATAGCCTGTAAAGATTTCCATTGTTCTCATCACAGGGACGGATAGAATGAGACAGTTTCATTTTAAAGGAGCAGTATGTAACTCTGCCCCCAAGTGTTTAAAATGGGAACTGCAGTCTAAATTCACCATGTTGCCATGTGGTGGACACTGTAGCTTCAGTGTTTAGCCAGCTCTGCATGTGGTGGACACTGTAGCTTCAGTGTTTAGCCAGCTCTGCATGTGGTGGACACTGTAGCTTCAGTGTTTAGCCAGCTCTGCATGTGGTGGACACTGTAGCTTCAGTGTTTAGCCAGCTCTGCATGTGGTGGACACTGTAGCTTCAGTGTTTAGCCAGCTCTGCATGTGGTGGACACTGTAGCTTCAGTGTTTAGCCAGCTCTGCATGGGTCTGTAAAGCTTTCTGCGTTCTAACCTCTCTCCATGTTTCATCTCCAACATTGATCCTAGTTTGAGCAGCTTTCTGCTGCTGGAGCTTATTAGAAACATGCAGAGGCTTTTTAGCTCGGGTACAATCACTTCTATCTGAAGCAGTTCCACTGCCCGCTTCCATCGCTGCAACACCTGTTCACCTGATAACTGCTCTCATATCTGGCAAACCCAGGGGCGTCCAAAACGGCCTTCAAAGCCCCGCCTACCTTCTCTGGTCCAATCAAATCCAGAGCATTCAGGAGCAGAATCTAAAGTTAGAAGGAGGACATATTGGCTGCTGCATTGTTGTCAGAGAAGCTTCAACACAGCAGGTTTCCTTCATGATCACAGAGGAGGAGAGCACCTCTCTGATTGGTCCTTTCAGGATTTTTAGAGATATGTCTTGAGAACAACCTGTAACATGTAAACACTCGCTTTGCTTACAGAAGACAGCTGAGAGATTTTGAGTCTGGGCTGTTCAGACCGTGCAGAGCCTCTGTGGCTGTGCATAACAGGAGAAAGGATGTACTGTACATCCAGCAGTATTGCATAAGCCAAGCTGTCAGCCCACCTAAGACTGCTTCAAAGTCAGAGATGCCTTGAAAAGCAATATACACTGAACACCTGAACAGCACCTCCCACTCCTCCCTGCAGCATCTCTTTGCAGTGGGTGACATGAAATCACACTTACTACCTCAGCAGACTCACAGCTCTCGTGGTCTTTTGCATGTTCGACCTCAGAAACCACAACAGCAGAGAATTTAGGGCTTTTTCTCCTGATTTATTGTCAAATGTGACTACTACAAGGATCTCTCTCTGTGAAAGCATCATTCCTCAACGCTTGAGCTTCAAAGCCACTGGAAAATTCATAGCCACAATATCCCTCAATCATTACAACATATTGAGCACAAATTGAATCATATTCCCAAATCTCACTATTCAATCGGTCATGGTTATGCTCTGAGATTGAATACAACAATTACTCAAACTGCAGGGATTTGCCTATTTTTCTCAGCGTGCACGTTATCCACGAGATTGATTAAATTCCCGGTTTGACTGCAGGTGTCTCTTTTCATTGGCTGGATTCAGACAAAGCCAGAGACGGTGTAGGCATACAGAAACACATTAAAGCTACACAGCACAGAGCATCGCAGCATGAACAGGCTTTGAAGAGCATCATTAGATTATTTTGCATACTGTTTCTATCCCAACTTTTAACTCCATGCTGTACTCGTGTTTCCTCCCCCCTGCAGGATTCATGTTAACTCTACAGACTGCTGTAAATGCCTCTGTTTAGGTAGTGAAAGCAATGCACAATGAGTGGAAGCAGATGAACAAGGACCAATAGAGTTTAAGGGCAACAAGTGACCTTCAGGTTGTGTTTCTCTGTTTGTATTCCAGGATTCTGCTGCATCTCATGTAACATTTTTTCGGCCCGTTCACCTCCAGCTTTGGATTCAAGTTGCATTTGGGTTTTTTTTGTCTGCTCTGATAGGTAATGATGGTAGAAGTGTGTTTATAGGATTCTCGACTGGATGCTCAGCACAGCCAGAGGTTCTTTAAAGCCGCCAAGACAAAAGCACCAAAGAAGTAGAACAGCTGAAGCTGAAGAGACAAAAAAACAGACAAATGCTTACATAAACTGTTTGTTCATTGTTCAACATACGAAACACAACTGTAGAAACGTGCAGGGATTCATATTTAAAGGTCACATGATCTCCTCCTCTTCAGGTGAAATCAGTGTCCTCGCTCCTCTTCATCATGTGTGTGAAGTGTGTTGTTGTAAATCCACTCTGATCCAGTATCTGATCATGTCTATAAACCCCTCTATTTCAGCCCTGCTCAGAACAGGCTGTTTCTGTGTCTGTAGCTTTAAATATGTAAATGGGCTGTGTCTGACCACGCCCCCTCTCTGGAAGGGCTCGGGTGTACTCGCTGCTTTCTGGCTCCATGTCCTATTGTTTACGGTGAGAAGGCAGACTCAGAGGGCAGAACAAACACCTAGCTGTGGGAGTGTCACCCACCTGGGGGAGGGGCTACTGCCCTTTGTGATGTCATGAAGGGAACATCTCCAAACGGCCTGTTTGAGCACACATTTTCTGAAAAGTGGAGCAGACAGAAGACAGAGAGGATGGACTTTTCTCATCATTGGGGGGTTTGTAGACAGACTAGAGACACATGTTAGAGGAACATGGGGAAGAGGATTTTACAGAATGTGTGACCTTTGCTCTGATCAGTTGACAGATATTTTTATTAGGATTTTTCCACAAGAATTAAGATATTAAAATGAGCAAAGCTGAATTCAGCTGTTGTCCGGCTCCGCAGCATGAGCGACACTGTCAGTCGAGGCCCCGTGTTCAGCCTCGAGATGAAAAGAGGACAGTAGATTTAAAGGCAGCAGACTCGGGTAATGACTAGACTAAGTATGGGCTCCATTTCTGCAGAGCAACAAGATCAAATTGGTCTTTCTTCGTGGTCGCTGCTTTCTGAAGGCCAAAGTGCAGCTCAGCCTGGAAAATGAAAAGTTCTAAAAAGCCTTCAAGGCGCCCAGCACAGAGTCATCATACAGTAACATGTCTGAGAAATGACGCTTTGAGAATTGAGCCAACATAGCCGACATCTCTGGAGGACGCAGCAGACTGACATACTCCAATCAAAATCTGTTCTAACCCAAACTTCAACTAATAGGAGGAAAATTGTCTGTAATTAAAATGTACATCAGAAGTTCTTGTTGAAAATACTCCACAGGCTGCTCCCCCATCTGTTAATTACTCTATGAGTGGCTTGTTAAGTGAGTGCCTTGGCAATTGGCTCATTTTAAATGCATTCAGCTGATTAGTAGAACTGCAATGATGAGGTACAGATTTGTGTTTGTTAAAGCTGAATTTGGTTCTTTTCTTGGAACATTTAAAAACATGAGCCTGGTAATGCAGTAACCTGTGTTTTCACTTCGCCTCTTTTTGCAAAATATAATTGATACCGTCAGGTACATTAGTTTTCTCTTTTTCTTTTTGGTGCATAATTTGAAATTTCTCGTGCATATGATCACATGGTTTCACTGGCTGTGGCTCACTTGGATCCTCCTGCAGCCACGTGTCCGACGTGTCCTCGAGCGAGACATTTAACCCTGAATTACTCCCGCTGCTTCGACAGCAGCCTCTACCATCAGTGTGTGAATGTGTAGGTGTGAAACAATGTGATGCAAACAGCTGAATGTCTGATGATACAATCTTGTTTTATTAATGATCTCATCATGACTTGCATCTTTATGCTCCATGTTCACGCTCACTGAGGCCGACTTTAAAAACTCTCATCCATCAAAGTCCCGGCGTGTTGTTGAGTCACACCCTCCTTGTGCAGCTCATTTTCACCCCTGCTCAATCACCAGTCCTGTTTCACTTCAGGCAGTTTTCATTCCAAATAATAAAACTTTATTTATTTTTTTCTGGGTAATATGCAAATAATTAAAAACAGACTACAGTAGCTGCTCATTCACTGAAGTGTTGATTTGTTGAGGCTAATCCAATCAAGTGCTTCCCAACATTATGTCCCGCCTTCTGGCTTGTGATTGGTTCTAACCCGTTTGAGTTGGAAGTCTGTCAGCAGAGTTAGAGATGCTTGCTTGTCTCTTGGGGTTTATCGCACCGCTTTAGTGTATTTCCAAACAAACCTTTCTTCGCAGACAGAATCGTTCAATATTTCACGACTCTCGCTCCTGAGCTGATTTGATTCGATTATTCATCAAAGAGCTTGATCAGTGCCAACTCTAAGATCTTTGTAAAGCTGCTTTGGTTGCACTGGCAAAGTCCCAGCTCAGCGGAGCCTGCTCCCACGAGCGTGTGCGTGTGTGTAACGCACATACATGTGAGAGAGTTCAGATTAAAGCCAGCATTTAGCATCCAAGCTAATCTTTGTCGAATGGGAGTGAGCCTCGTGCTGCTCGTGTGTTTCCGGCTTTGACTAGCGAGAGGAGTTCTTTTGATATGCAATGTGTCAGGTTGTGGTTATTAGGGTCGGACCACAGTGGAGTGCTTTGCCTTTAAGCCCATGCATCTGCAAATCAACTCTGATAAGTGTGTTGAGGTTACACAACCCTTCATTATAATGTTGAAGCCGCAGCCAGTGGTGTGTTTTCCCCGTGAAGAACGCCGTCACAATGCATTGTGATTGCGGTGATTCACCCCTCGAAATTAGTCGTGTTTCTCTTCTTGCAGAAGGACGTGCTTCCAGCAACAAAAGCCTGTTTGCGCACTTAAATCTGGCTATCCCTCGCTAAAGTGAGGTCGCCCACACACTCCCCTCTCCACTGAAAAAGGATTTGATCACTGCTGCCAAGTGGAGTCAACACACGAGTGTGGAAATGTATTGCAAGGAGTGGGAGAGATGTGTGTGCACGCTGAGGCTGCTTGTGATGTCTTCATCTGGCTTCATGCAAATGGAGACATCAACAAATGAATGCAATGGATGGAATACGACAACGTACGTGTATGATGCAATTTAACCATCCGGCAGAGAACCGCACTCTTCACTGACTGAGTGACACACTTTGACTGTGTTTGATTATTCTGTCTTATGTGTGTGTGGAGGAGGCGTGGCCTAACAGTTTCAGAGAGCGCCATCGACTGGATCAAAAAGTTCTTCCTGCAATCAACAAGTTGCAAATAATAATCTCATTAAAATACTTGTCATTTTGAGTTCAGTCAGATTTCACTCTTCCTCTCGTGAGTTTTATTTTTTCATAACTCAAAGCACCTGAGAATAGCACCTTCCCTGAACAGGCTTCGTATTTATTTCGGTTCGTTTTTAATAATTTAATTTTGGGGAGGGTGATAAAGCTTCATCATTGTGAAATTTTAACTCTGTCTTTACACCTTAGCTGTGGCTTTTCACACTCCTCCCACACTCCTCTCAGCAAAGTCAGGAATAAATCATCTTGACAGAAGCACCGTGGAGTGGCTTTGGCACATTTTCTTCTTTGTCTGTTCCACTGTGAGCGACCCCGAGAGGCATCGCGTCTTACACCAGACAGAGCTCCGCCTCACAAGAAGCCTCGTCAGCTCGTTTGCATGACTCCCCCCTCAGGGAGACGTTATAGACGGTGGACCTGAGGAAAAAGCCCCCCACCTTAACAAGCACACACACACACACACACACACACACACACACACACACACACACACACACACACACCCTGCATGCGGAGGCTGCTTGGTTCCATGTTGCAAACCAGAAATCACTCGAGGCCTCTTTTAAATAATTTCATGCAAATTCCACGTGGGAGACTTAACCTTGTGTGATTTTATTTTTGATGCACATTTTGTATAAAAAACTCGATGCTACAGTCCTGAAGCGAACCCCCCCCGTCTGCACCTGAGGCCTCCAGAAGTCGTCTTTGGCTTCCAGAGGCGTCCTTTTCTCGTCCGCCTTCAGAGAGTGACGTCTCAAATGTTTGCCTGGTTCATAAAGAGCTCTCCACTCTGAAACAGATGATTTCTGTTTATTAGGCTTCAAGGGGCGTGTCCAGACGGATGGCCCGGACCGAACCTTCAAATGTGATTGGCCACAGCAGGTAAACGGTAACTGGACTTTGAGCTTGTTAGGGGCCATTTTGTGTGTGCGTATCAGGCTTCAGGTCGGGCTTCCCCAGCCCCCAAAATGATTTAGGTGAGAAAAATGTCGCCTTGCAACACAATGTGGAGCCGCCAATCAAGTGTGAGTACATCTTGATATGTAAGTGAAGCTGCACTTTGAAGTGGCGAGGGGCTTTTGTGTCTTTGAACCTTTTTTTTTATTTTTCCTGTGACATCCTCCATAAAAGATGTGCTCTGCAGAGACTCGTGGGGGTTGCTGTCAGAGGTGATGTGTCTTTCAGACATGAAATATGTTCTCTGTCATATGAAGTCGCTTAGGGTAACTGATGATACCGAGGAGTTATTATCTGAACCCTTTCTTCCCATATGGACTAATCTAGCTGGCTCTATCTATTTATCGTACCCACCATGGCTGTCTGCCACTGAAATATTTACTCAGGAGTCATGTTTCAGAGGCAATAGTATACCTGCAGATAATCCTTTTTATCTCCTCTCCGTTTCTCTTCCTCTTTATCATATTCACCCACGTGTGTGTGACATCAAACATGCGGTGTGTAATGCGTCAGAGCTCCTTGATGGATCCTGGGCAGCATGTGCACAACACTTGTAAATAGAGCGATTTAATCCCCCGCCTTGTGGAGATTAATGGCAGCCAGTGCAGTTAAGCAGATCTGACTGTCACATGTAGACAATTAGAGTTCGATTCGTCAACAAAGGGAGCTTCACTGCTGAAACCACAAAGAGGTGGCGTCAAACGTGGAGGCAGAGTGTCTTTATACACTTGAGTCCAGCCTCCATATGAGAAGCTTTTTGCTGTTAATGGGAAACAGTCAGATTTCTGTTTTACACATTCACACTGCTATCAAAAGTATTTACTCTCCTCCGTGGAGCCTTCTCAAAAACCCACGGCCTTTTTTCCCTAAACACAGCTAGTTTTCTAAATGGCTCATGGGGGTGTGTTGGGGTTCTGGAGATGTATAAATGGTAAATGGACCGCACTGACGCAGCGCTGGTCTCGTCTTCCAACCACTCAGAGCGCGCTGCTCTGCAGAACACGTTCACACTTTGACACCACGCAGAGGCTGCTGTGCCACGCATCAATCACAGTCAAACACCTCGACACACTCATGGACTTCAGAGTCTTGTCCGATGATGTCATCACGTGGCCGTGTGTGTGTGTGTGTGTGTGTGTGTGTGTGTGTGTGTGTGTGTGTGCTCAGGCTGAATTCTTTCAGGAGAAGATTTACTTTATTGATCCAGGAAGGGAAATTCGTTGCCTAGGAAGTCTCTCAAGCTGTCCGACCAGATTTCCAGATTTTTTTTGTGCTCAGGCAGGCGGCGCCGGGTTTGCGTCCCACCTGTGCCCCGTTTCCACCAAGCGGTTTGGTTCAGTTCGGATCTTGCTCGAGTTTCCACAGCCAACCTGTGTCCTACAGATGTGTAGTTTCATCTTTTAAAACATCATATCGTTTTAGTACCGCTTCTTCCAACGACCTCAGAATAGAGACTATATTAAAGCTCATTTAAATAAAGGAAACTCTGGCGTAGACGTTCGCAGATGCTCGGGGATCAATTAGCCAACTGAAGCGCTCTCGACCTTGATCGGACGGATCAGTCATCATGCTCTCGGCGTTGTTATTTAAGGATTATCTCCCTTATTTCAGAAGACTTGAATGTGTTGCTTATAGCCTGCTTCATCAATTGGATCAATACCACGATGCCCGTGGGACGCCTGCTAAGCCTTTCCTTGACACGGCTGCGCGGCGGTGACAAGTCTTCACCTCGCAGTGACAGAATCAACAAATTGTACCGTTCGTTCAGCGAGAGACTAGCAGTGATAGATAATTGCGGGTTGTCTCACCACAGTGGTAATTAATTAGGATTATTGGGGATTTGTAGATTTCCCAACCTCGGAGAAAGACCTAAGAATGAAAGTGGAATCAGGAGTCGTGGAGCTCGTAGTTCAAAGAGGAGGGGAGCGTGCCGGGGAGGGGGTTTAAAGTCTGGGGCCGGGAGGTCGCCCGCTGCTCTTCTGATGTGCTTTCTTAATTACCCTTATTGAATTCATTATTTAATTGCACTGTTGAACCTACTTAACCTTGCTGCCCTTCAGCGAAAAGATGATTTAGGAGGCTGCAGGGACCTCCACCTTGGAGAGGACGTCCAAGTTCGCTTCACCTCCGAGAGGTCGGCAAGTGGAATTAATCACCGTTTAAGAAACGCAGCAGACGGTGACAATCACACTTATATTAATAATTAAAATCAGCATCATTCAAATGTGATGCATCAATAAAAAGATCAACATTACAAATACTGGCTGTATTAAAAGTCTCTGCTGTTGATTGAGCTGTGAGAATCCTTCTTTATTCTGATGTCGTGTCAGTGCTCCCTGTCAGCCGTGGTCATGTCTCTGTCGAGGTCTCGCCGTGACATATCCGTCATGCGTTCTGCCCCGACATGTCAAAATAACTCATCACACAGTTCACACAGAAAAGACAGGCGACATGGTTCGGACAGAATCCCATTAAATTGTGATGGATGAGAAATACGGACGGTCAGAAAAACACTGAAATGAAACGTTATCGAGCCGTTCATTGAATATGCAGTTCATCGTGTGGAAGCTTCACCTCGATGAATAGAATCAATTAATGAAGAGATGATTCTCCTCGGCTTTTCTTTTTTTTCTAACGCCTAAATTACTTATGTGGTTCGAACTCTGCCCCTCTTCACGCTGCATCACAACTCTTCATTTACTGTTTTTTAAAGTCCCTAAATTAACCTTCAAACCTATTAAAAATCCTGCTTCATTACAACACGTTTAAAAATGATAACACGAACGTAATATCCAGCTTCCACGGGCACATTTTATAAATTCTGTTTTATTTGATGGTCCTCTGTTTTTATTTTGCTTCCTCACGCTGCAGGACATTTGTAAAAAGTTAGAAATGTTTTGCCAATTTTTTCATCCTCATATGTCTGACGCTCGTCTCTTTCGTGTGTGTAAGAATTCGAATGTTGTTGCACAGCTCTGTTCTCATGAAGTGAAAGCTACTGGCTAACTATCAGCGAAGCTTTCCAATAAACCTTTCCTGGCAACAAGTACACAAAAAAACACTCTTTTTTTGGCAAAGGAGATGTTAAAAGTAAACTTGTGCTCAAGATTTGGCTAAAAACGGCAACCATCAGTTTTGCAGTATCTTAATATCTGAGAAATATTAATCTTTAATTATGTCAGAAGGGAATTTGAGCTCAGAAATCTCTCCAAAAGAGCGGTGTCACCTAAATCAGGCTTTGCAAAAATGACATTGAGTTGCCAGAAAGACATGAAGGAGTGCTTTGAAATGAGTTATAAAGCCTGCACATAGAACACCTATCAGCTCCACTCCATTGGGCAAATGTGTCTGTTTACTCCGAGTCCTTGAAGGGCTCTGCTTTGGAGCTTGCCAGCGACTGGAACACATCTCACGGTCACATTTTCTCTCTGTTGCCATGGCAGTGCAGGCAGAAGTCGCCAGATAGTGATGATCATTTCTGCACACCTTTAGCATCCAACTCACTCGTGGAAAAATGCAAAAAGACAGACAGAGAGAGAGAGAGGGAGAGAGAGGGAGGGAGAACGAGAGCGAAGCATGCACCAATTTGTGCGTCTGTCCGTCTCGAGTATTGAAGGAGGCAGCTCGGCGGCGTCGGGATTCAGTGACAGAAAGAAGAAGCAAAAACAGCCCTGAGTGTCGGGCTGGATTCTCACACCCAGGAGGCCTGGCGTAGCGGATCATTTATTAATGTGTTGGTCCCGCTTCCTCTCATAGATGCTGCGTGAATGATTCATGAGTTAATTTATACAGTAAATAACAAAAGGTGAAGCAGTCCGTCCATACATCGGGAGCTTCGCCAAATAAAGCCTAACCCCTGTTTCTAACCTCTGCGTGGCACATTTACTCATCATGTATTTATGAAGCGTTTCAGCAGACCTTCATTGAGCCGCCGTCGTCGTCGTCTCATTTGACTAACTGACTTTGTTTCCTGCGTGCATCTCCCAGTTAAAGGAAATAGCCTGCAAAGACTTTCCTTTATGATGTGAGTGGGGGGGACTTTGAAGGAGTTTTCTGTCTTCCACTTCTCATTAGTACCGACTGTGATTCTGTGGCGACTCTGTAGGGTTTGCTGTGAAAGAAATGTATTCAGATCAAACTGAATTATGAAGTAGCCCTGGAAAATTGGGGTCAGTGATGGATGCCTTTGATTTTCCTTCTCTGTCTTGCAGCCGTGTGTCCACAGAGCTGAAATCTGAATTTAGTGGAAACATAATGGTCACTGAATCAACAAGAGCAAATCTTTCATTATGACGTGAAGGTCGGGTAGATTTAAGGAACCTTTACTCCGGGGTCCTTCGTTAAATATGGAGAAGACTCGATGTGCTGAACATTTAACGACAGTAGCCTGAAACAAATCTGCAAAACATTTACGACTTGATTAAACTACTACAAGTGAAAGGCTGAAACACAGGTTTCAGAGTTATGCTAAGCTTAGCAGTGCTAGCTTCTGTCCTCCTTAAAGGTTAAAGGAGCAGTCTGTAACTCTGCCCCTAGTGTTTAAAATGAGTACTGCAGTCTAAACTCTAATCATCACAGAGAGCTGTCTCCCCCCTCCTCTCACACAGGTCAGCATGTGGTGGACACTGTAGCTTCAGTGTTTAGCCAGCTCTGCATGGGTCCATTTTTCAGTTGCTGGCTATGCATCGCTCAGGTCGAGTGGTCATGTGACCGTTGCAGTAAACTTTACCTCCATTTTCTGGATCCAGACATCAGACAGCTCTGCTATGAAATGTCGTCGGTCCATCATTCGATTTTTAACATCGTCTCATTTTTTTTCACTGGCCGTGGAAGCAAGAGGTCCAAAAACCTTTTTTAATGTATATACATGTATACATGTCAAAGCGTTTGATCATTTAATACAGGTGACTGTAGATCTCATAGCACTCAATGAAGAAATGATTACCTGCCATTTCCACAGTGGCTCATGTGAGCTGACTAACTCCACTTTGCAGTGATTGTAAGGGAAGAACAGTTTTAGCACAGACTTTTTTTTATCTCAGCCAGCGGGACCTCCTGCGGTGCCACGCAGGAGGTCTGGAACAATCTGGGCTTGTAACCTCACCTCAAAAGAAAAACAAGCAGTGAGCACATCCATAACAAGTCCTTTGGCCTCCCTGCGAGTCCAACACCGGCGTGCAACAGCGGCGTTGAAGCACCACCAGTCATCTGCCTCTTTTCTCTAATAATCACGATGTATACGAAACACGCCCGTCCTCTCAGCGGACCCCCTTTAAAAGAAGAACGAGGATAAAAAAAAGGGGCCATAATGGTTTCCACAACTACCTCCGATTACACGGGAGGCATTGTGTCACTATTCATTAGTTATCATTACGTATATTTGCATGAGTAATGAGGGAGAAAGGGAACAGGTGAGGCGCTCCCTCCCTGTTGCTGGTGATAAAGTTGCAGCTTGACGTCTCTGATTACAAACCATTAATCAGCGATGGAGGTGGTTCACAGTCAGCCCGCATCAATCATCACAGGAGAGCACGGACACCTGCGACCGACGAGGGGGGGGCCACGGTTAGCTCGGCCCTTTTATCCAAACATATCCATCATGCATCAACAAACATATCCATCACGTCTTTTCATTTTATTCATATCGACTGAAATCAGACGAGAGGATGTTTGAGGAATCAATAAATCATTCTTTATAGTTGAATAGCTCCAATTAACTAAAAGCAGGTAAAAGACCTCACTCTACGTTACAATCCATCACGAGCAACATTTAGCAAAGTTACAGAGACAAGAAGCTGAATGAATCCCCGCTCTTTCTACACTGAAACCGCACGTCCACCCCCGTGCTGCATTCACTGACTCATGCAGAGGAAACATGGGATAATGGGAGGATGGGATAAGATGCAGGAAGGAGGCTCGGGACAACCAGTGGGGTTCGAAGCTGGATGGTTGTTGATGACGGTTCACCGTGTCAAAGTGCGACTCGGCTCTCTGAAGCCAGAAGAGTAAAAAGTTTAGTCTCCTTCATCGTGCGTTCAGATTCATATTCTTGTCAGCCAATGAACATAAATCCAACCTGTTAAATATGTTTGACTGGAGCCGCCGTTTTAATGAAGCGCCGACTGTGAGGAGGTTCCTCGATGGAACAGTTTGTAACGCCGCTCGGTTCCTTTTTCTTTTTTTACCCGTCTCCTTCATTTGGCCGAGAAACAAACAAACGTTTTTCATTTTCCAAACAAATTAACGACGATGATTAAAATAATACTTCTGCAATCGTGATGAATGGCACACGCTGAAAAAGTGTCACACAATGAACAGAGAATAAATGCAGGTGTATTAAATCACATCGTGCTCATTTAAAATATAACGTACAGCTTGTGAACACGGGCTCATAATCGAAGCTGACTTCTTTAAACGTGTTCATTTTGCTCACATTTAGAAACATAAAGCTGCTAATAAATGGCAGTGATGTGGCACCCCTCCCTCGGTGGGGGTCACATAGACGGCCAAAGAAAAAGCAGCAGAGCTAAATAAAAAAGTTCTGTGAGTCACTGATGCAAGAAATTGGGGTACAAATTGGGATTGTGCGTGACCTGGAAGGGATGAAATGAGAGGTCAAATCTTTCCTTTAAATGGAAATCCATCACGGCCCATATGCTGCTGCTTGTGTTTGTTTTTTTAAGCACAGGTGTCTCAGCTCTTTTCAAGCCAACGTGTCCCAACACACAGGTGCCCCCCCCCCCTTTTCTGCTTTGTCAACCACTAAATGCACAGCTGTAGGTTCACTCCGGTCAAAAAGTCCAGATGCTCTGGCGTATGCTTGGGCAGCACTCGTCATGCACTCCGGACCACACCGGCTCGACACAGATATGTTTCCAACGACGTGAAGCCTTTCTTTGTTTCTGTCAGAAAATATCTTTTTACTTCTGTCTCCGATGTTTTCCAGAAGTTTCCAGGGATTTTATTATTGTGTTGGTTTGGTGTTTAGTCTACTTGCCTGCGTCTCTGTCGTGGCATTGAGTTAAAAAAAAGGGGGGGGGGGGGGGGGGGTTTGAAGCTTCTGACCCTCTTAGATGCACTACGTCGGCTGTATCTTTGTTTTCCTGCTCCGACGCCACGTGCAGCGTTTGTGTCGCCAGGCGTTCGTCCCCTCGAGTTGTTGGAGCAGACGAACGTTCGTTTTACTCTCCTCGCAAAAATCAACAACATGTGTGTGCACGTGTGATCCCAGACAACTGTACCTTCATCAAATATAGATTCAAATCTCAGGTGAGGAAAAGCCAGCTGTTGTGCTGCCCTATTTTCCCGCTACCTTTGAATCCTTGAAGCAAGAACTTCTCTGCCCTAGGGGTCCCGGAAACTCCCCCCCTCCCCCCTCCGCTCCCTGGCAGGAGAGATAATTGAATAACCTGTATGTGTCAGATATTTTTGATTAATCACACCGGGGCGGCAGGTATGTATGGCCGGGTGCTAAGCAGAACCGTCTGCTGATTGGAATGTCACAGCTTCCATCCAAAATATAGCCATCTCGCCAAAAACGCCCTTGAGCGAACGCGCCCGCATCACGGCCGGCTCCAGGTGCGCCTCTTCTGGGACGCTTCAGGCTCTGAATCACCTGGCAGAAATCTATACAGAGTGTCTCAGAGGGATGGGAGACATCTTAATTACCCTGTTTAGGTGTTATGATTGATTTGGTTTGATTTACAAAAAACAATCACAGCTTTTCTGTACAAACCACGATGAAGAAAAGAATTGATTATCCCCGGAGGACACGCCGTACGAGCGTGTGAGGGTTTTAAAGCCTTTTAGCTTATTTTCTATAAATCTCATCACACATATTATTGCCCCCCCCCTCCCACACACACACATCTATGCATGTTGTTGTAAGTCAAAGAGGTGAGATCGATTTGAAAATGTAAAACTGGAGTTATGGTCAAGGTCGTACGCTCTTTTCAGCGTATGAATAGTCAATGCGTTGTCTTCATTCAGAGCAGTATGTATGCATGTGCCGTATGAATGTATGCAATATGTCTTCCTTTTCACGGCTCTTTGTCGAGGTCAGAGGTTTTTACAAAGGCCTCTTTGTCAAACTTCCTCTCCAGAAGAATACAGCAATAAGACTTTTCACAGTGGTGACATCCTGCTGCTGTGCTGTAACCGTGTCCGTGCTCATGTTTGAATATCAAGGGTGAAATAGGAAACGTACGAGGAAAAACTTCCGAATGGCCCTTTAAAGACCTCACATTCACCTCTCATGTCTGTGAAACCTGGAGAGCTGAAAGCCTCCTTTAAAGCCTCGCTTGTCTCTTTAAGGCGCCCCCCTCATCGCGTGACCACTCTTTTCTGATTGGTCAGAACGCTGCAGGGCTGCCAGGGGCGGGCAGCCCTCCAGTGCTCGGAGAAGAGAGTCTATGTTACAGCTCTTTTAGCGCCCTCTGCAGGCTCGCGGGGGAACACGCGTTGACCTCGTGATCGGCCATGTTTAGTTTGGGTGTCGACCCGTGTGTGAGTTCATCATAGATCAAATTTTACACCAACATTTCCCTCGCCAGATCACAAACACGCCACAGTCACAGGGCTTCATTTAGAGTCTCCAAAACTGAAAAAATGTGTTGTTCGATCGCTTGTTTAAGTTTCCTTTTCTCTTCTTATTAGAAAACCCTTCCTCTCAGACGTCTTAGTCAGCATGAGCAGAGAAAAGGTCGAGCTACTGTCTCAGATCCTCTGACATTAACGAGGAGTGAAAATCGATTGTCTGCTACATGGGGGGAAAAAGAACCTGTCTCAGACAAAAAATATATGCAGAGCTTCAACATTTCCTAAATACATCAAACACTCCAGCGTCCAATCAGTGTGAGCGCTTTCTTTGTGTGGACGGTTTGGACAGAACGAGGGAGGGAGTGGCAAGGTATCCGAGGATGCATTGAGCAGCGAGTTAGACTGTTTCAATACAAAATGAATGGAGGGTGAGTTTTGATTGACATGTGAGCTGCCACGCCCACATTTCTGGAAATGACTGAAGTTATTACAGTTCAGTTTCCTTCTACAATTCATGTCAGAGACGAAAACGAAACAAGCGAGGATCGAGAGAGGAGGAGAAGACGACGTCAGGAAGTGCAAACAAGTGAGCACAGGCACTGACAGGAAGTGACCAGCTTTCTTTTTCTTAAAGGTGCAAAGGGGAGTTTGGTAGTTTTGTTCCACCACCAGGGGGCGACAGAGCAGAAGAGTCTCGTCTTATGGAGGTCGGATCAGATGCCTTTTATTGGCAGAGCGTAGAGGACGGGAGGGAGTGAAGACGAGACGTTTCTCCAGCTGCTTTGTGAGTTTTAAATTTGATGAAGAGCGCTAACTGGGAGCCAGCGGAGGAAGATGAAGAGCGGTAACTGGGAGCCAGCGGAGGAAGATGAAGAGCGGTAACTGGGAGCCAGCGGAGGAAGATGAAGAGCGGAGTGACGTGTTTCCAGCTTCTGTTTTTAAACGAGGTTTTCCAACAGTCATGAATGTTTATTTACACTCAGATTTGTGTGGATTTGTAAATTCCTCCGTTTGTGAGATTTGTGCATCTTCAGTGCTTCATGACGTTTTGCTATCACATACAGATTTTTTACATTTGAAGTTTCCAGAGGCTTTAATTTGAAAAACCTGCCTCGACGATCCATTTCCTGTATTACTTTGAAGACGCATTACTGTGTGACCTGAAGCGACAGCTCTGCGACGACATAACGAGAAGACAATGTCAGCGTTTTAAGTACGTCCTCATCAGACACAAATTAAGTGACACTTTGCCCATTAACATTGAAACGAGCCTGATGGATTGACGAGCACGCCGCTCTGCTGTTTCACCGTGCGAGCGTCTGCCCCGGACCTGCCATCTGGCGGGAAAATGAAACGAGAGCTGCAAGGCATGCGACAATTCATTTTGTGAGGAGGAAAGACGAGAGAGTCCTTGTGGAGCAGCTCGGGGAGCGTGCAGAAAAAAAGAGAGGAGATGGAAAGGAAGGTTTTCACGCTGAGGGGACAAATGAGAGACGTGAACATGTGAAGCATAAATGAGGAGGAATCATCGTTCATCTGATTTGACGGTTTAAATACAAAGGAGACATTTTAGTTTCTTCACAAATCACAGGTCGTGTCAGTCTTTAAATCCTGATAAACAAGGTAGAGATGTTTCTGCATTGTTATTGTTTGAATATCACACCGTGCCAGTCTGTCTTTGAGTTCAGGAAACTCAAAACGAGCGCTAATAGCAACACTCATGAATTATTGCAGCAGAAAATAAGACGAGTGTGAAACATAGACGGGGAGAGAACGAGAGTCTGCCGGGCTCGGAAGTTCAAACAAAGTGTTGAGAAGATTGTCTTTGGTGGGAAATGCAAACAGTCAAAAAATTATATATATATATATTTTTTTTAAAGTACTTATTTAAAAAAGTACTTTGACATTTACAATTCCTGATTGGTCGCACTGCCTCCGACTAAAAAACCTGCAGCAGCCAATGAGAGCGAGCCGACTCAGAAGCACTTCCACATCCGTCTTCATTGTTGTTATTTCCTGTTTTCTGCTGCAAAACTGAACACACAGCCGGACAGTCAGCTGACGATGCCGGTGGTCATGCATGTTTTGTTTTGTTTTCTCCTGAAGTCACGTTTGATCCCGCGAGTTTCTGTGAGATTTTGTGGCATCGTTACTGCAAACAGACAGCGGGCGTGTGGTCTCCCAGTCCGACCCAACAAAGTGATCGCTGTCGAACATTTGATGCAAAGACACGATGATGCATCACAAGAATAATCGTGAACAGCTGCTAATAAGAGAAACGTGGAAGCTCTGAATTATTCCAGACAGATTTTCAGAGTGATCCGTAGCAGAGGTGGAAATCAGAGTCGGTGTCAGGAAACTGGAGGATCAGAGGATGGAGTGTCTCTCTCTGGCTCCCTCTCCCACCAGCCCTCCAGAAAGGGCTGAGAGGAGGTTCCTGTTACATCGGAAGACATTTTCTGTTCATGCATATCAGCTGACACGAGCCAAGCTGTTAGAGACCGGACCCACATTAACTCCGAGCCAAGCCATCAACCATCTGATGTGCAGCCATGTTTTCCTCACCACATTCAGTTCACCAGAAGAACTTCCTGCTTCCTCTTTCACGGGATGATTTGTATGTTTTATTTTATTTTGAAATTGACTGGATGCTCTGTGCGCTTCCTTGTCCCGACTTCCTGTCCGGGTCGATCTGTTCTGTCCAGCGTGTCACATGGTTGCAGGAACTCTCAGCGTATTTGAAATGAAGCTGAGGAGCGTGTAGCGGTGCTGCTGGCTCGCTCCGGAGACGGACCGCAGAGCCCGGCGGCAAAATAATGTGTCGCCCTTTACATCATCTAACTCAGCAGTGAGGATCTGTTGATGATTTAAGACTTTAAACAGAGATTCAAGTGATTGTTATCAAGTAGGAGATGAAAAACTAAAGAATAATTCAGTTTAGTCCGTGTCTTTCTTCTTCTTATTTCTTCTTCTTATCCGAGTGACCGGTTCCACCCCTTTTTACACAACCACTGATTTAATTTAATGGAAGAGCAATCTGCAGAAACCAGTGGGTTGTGTTCCAGTGACTCAAGTGCATTACAGACACATGGATGAACGCCCTTTTTTGCCGGGTGTAAGTGTGACTCCGAGTTGATTTGAGTGATGGCTAATGGCTGCACGATAATGAGGTGGAGAGGACACGGCATTCTTGTGAGCGTATGTCACCCATTAAGAGATGCATCTCTGCCCAAGCAGAAGTGCGCCGCTTAATTGGCTCATTTCATCATGGCCAAAAAAGCTTTAATTGGGTGACAAACGGAAAAGATGGATGGATCAGTTGTTGTGCAACAAAATGGAAGTAGCATGCGAGGTGATGCAGCTTGAGTCCTTGTGTGATGAAGAGAGTGGAGGCGTCTGAGGGATGATATTAATACATCATGCGACGTGGAAAACATGTTTTTATTTAGGTGTCTGGTATTCAATAAAGTGTCGTACACGTCTGTAAATGTGGGTGGAGCTAACTACTGGAAAATGCTGGTTTGCATACGAGAAGCCCTCGCTGTATGAATACGTAGGTCTGCTGTGCATTCCTGCATCTACGATAAAAATAATAACATGCACATGTGTTTGAAGTGTGAGAAAAATCCCCTTTGCTCACTTATAAAGCAGCTCTGTGTTAAAAAAGAACATAACCACAATGTTTAGTCTTTGAGTCATGGGAAGCACGAGTGACAGACATCGCTCAATGCTGCATTAATGATCAAATACAGCTGCTCCTGTCGAGCTCATTCTCTCTTTTGTGTTTACTTGTTGTAGCTCATTTTAGTCCAACATAATTGAAATTGCAAATTACTGTGACAGTAGGTATTCAGAACAACTCTCCAGTCAATAGTTTTGGAGATAAAGACAGAATAATTATGTGTTTTTTTTCCCATCCTCATAAGTGAGGCCATTATCTCGGCAGATGTGGAGGAGTGTTGAAGCTTCCGATCACGCGCCACCTATTACTGTAATGATGTTACGTCTTCCCCCCGGTGACACGGCTCGATCCCTTTCATCTCCTGCTCACAGTGAAGCTGAACCACTGACTCCAGCAGCTGGCATCAACACAGCTTTTACAGCTTTTATTTTCATCTGTGACAAACTCACTCATTTCAAAATAAGATACCTGAAGTCAGGTCTTTGTTAGCGTCACACATTGAGCTTTGTTAGCGTTCCTTTGAGCTGTTTGACCTCACTTTGGGGCCTCTAACCACTTCCTGTTTCTTTGCTCAACTTCCTGTCCTAACCTTCACTTTATTAGGAGGATGTGGATCGGGTGGTTCGGGGATTAGATCCCCACCTCCTGCAGTCCGATGTGTCCTTGGGAGAGACACTTAACCTTGAGTTGCTTCGTCGGCCATCAGTGTTTGAATGTGTAGTCGTGACCTGCAGTGTCAAAGAGCTGTGAGTAATCAAAAGACTGGAAAAGACCATTTATTTCAAAATAAAAGCATGATTGAATTCAAAGGTTACAAATTCAAAATAAAAGCGAAATTATTTGTTTTTCTTAAACATGAAAATGATGGAACTAAAAACATACAATTAAAAAAAAACCCAATTAAACCAATGTCCTCGCCGTTATGTCAACTGACCACGGGTGGTCCTCTTTGGATCTAAATCCAACCTCGACCCCGTGCTCGCATGTCATCACCCCTCCCCCCCCCCCACCCAACCATGTAACCATGTAACAATGTTACTTGATTGACAGCTCTGTGTTACAAGTGTCAGCACATAAAACCTTACAAGAATTATTGAAGATGAAGAAGACTCTGTCAAAGTGAAAAATGAATGAATCGCTGCTTGTTTTGTATTCAGCAGAAATAAGAAGGTTTTATTTACTCTAACACATAAAGAGAACTTTATTTTCTACCTTGTAATACGAATATTTGTCTCCAGTGAAATCTGCTTTACACGTCGATTTTCTTGTACAAATAGAGTTTAAAGAACAAATCATACACACTGTTGGCTTTTATGGCTGTGACTGTGTGTTCTCACGCCACAGCTTCAGCTCACTTTATAGAGGTTACCCACAGTGTGTGTGTGTGTGTGTGTGTGTGTGTGTGTGTGTGTTTGCACGCGCTGTGGTTAAAACCAACAGTGTATTATTTCATTCGCTCCACGTCTGCTCAGACCTTTTTAAAATGTAAACTTCATGGCGTCTGTCCCCTTTTTTTATTTATTTGAGCGTGGGATATTTGGAGTGTGTGTGTGTGTGTGTGTGTGTGCGTGTGTTTTGAAACCTTTAGTGGAGCCTGTAAATCGAGCCTGAGGGGGCCGCAGTACCGAGCATACAGAGAACACGAGAACTGCAGGTAACTCGGCCCGCCGCTCGCTCCAGTCTCCTCCGGCACACGCCTGCACGCTGTTCGAGTGCGCTGCGTCTGACAACAGTTTGAAAAAGTTACTGATGTAGAAACGTGGAAGCTCCACAACAGCCAAGGGTGGAGTGTGACTTGAAGAGTGACATACGTGTAAACAAACAAACAAAAAACAGGAAGCAGGAAGAAGGCATTAAATAAACTCTGCTCTGCGGGGGGTAAACCAGGATCAGCCCACATGTCTGACACGCACGCACTGACCAAACAAGCTCCGCCCCCCTGTCAGAGCGAGTGTCCATGAAATGGTAGCAGTGTCAGTGCATTTTTCCTGGACAGCCATGTGTCGGACAAATCAGCACCCAGCACATATTGACCAATCAGCAAGGTCTCCTGTCAGGAAGGAATAATATCGATCACTAACAGTTTCATACTGGAGGAAATGGATTTAAAATGTACGGAGTGTTTATGTTGGAAAAAGACATTTGAAGGCAGCATTAAGATGTCACAGTTTGCATTGAGAACACGTGATGGAAAGAATCAGACAAACACCTGCTCAGCTCAGCTCAGCTCGGCAGCTCAGAAACGCCCAGGTGCTCTCTCTCTCTCTCTCTCTCTTCTTCTCTATGTCTCCGTCTGTGTGTGTGTAGCTGGAGTGTGTGTAGCTGGAGTGTGTGTAGCTGGAGTGTGTGTTTGTGCGTAGAGGAACAGCATGAGTGCATTTCTGTGTGCCTTAACTATCCCGGTGGTGCCTTGCCTACAAGGTAGCGACCTATTTTTCTTGGCGTTGAACGAAGTAGACGTTTGAACAAAGATAGAGAGGGGGGGTGGGGGGGGGGGGTGTTGGATCAGTTCCTCTGCTTTTATTCAGGCCTGTGGATTAATTACCCCGTACCTAAACCTGATCCCGTGCAGTGAGCAAGACACTTTGGCATCAACCTGATCAATAATGCATTTTTCTGTCTCTCCATTTAATTTGCACGCAGGCCCCACACTGGTGTTACCATCTCCTTTTAAAAGTGCAGAGGACACCTGATACCTAAAGTGCAATGCTCCACCCCCCCCCCCCCCCAACCAACCAACCTCCACGCCATGCACCATGATACCCCCTCCCGTCTCCACTGCTGGCAGACAAATTGACTCTCTCTTAATGTGGCGTACGGAGAGAAAAAAAAATCAACTCAATCCTCAGGCGCTCGGTAATGAGATACGTGACATGTCGAATTAGCTGGAGGGTTTGTACAAATTTGTTCCTGTTTTGGTTTGAATTGTTGGCACTCTACGTTTCTTCGGCGAACACGAGGAAAAGCTCGTGTTAGAGGAGCACGACGAGGCGCGGCGGGAGCTTCAACTCCCGAGAGAAGCAGCACAGTTAGCAGCCGTCGAACAGGAGGAGCTGTTAGCGGGAAGGTCAAACTAACGGGGGAGACAGGTAGGTTATCTGATCTCGTCTGATTTATCTGTGTGTGTGTGTGTGTGTGTGTGTGTGTGTGTGTGTGTTCGGCCCTCCTTTGAAAGGAGAGCCTCACACTCTCGCTTCGTAAAGCTTGTGGTTTCCCTTCGTTTCCTGATAGAGTAGCCGCTCTCGAATGTTGAGTCTCCAGACGTGGTGACCTGGAGGGCGGGAAGCTGCACCTTGACAGAGTCGGAGCTTCACTGAAGTTCAGCTGTTGGGAAGTTTAAGTGAATCAGAAAAGAGGCTTTGTGTTGGACGGAAACTGGACACACCCCTGTTTCGAGCAAGTAGAGAGCGGCTGTGATTGGCTCCTTATATGGAAGCTAACCCTGATTGGCTGTTCGATTTAGACCAGATAATTAAAAAAAAGAAGCACATGTATTTAAAGGAGCGCTTCAGTACAACATGCAGAGATGAATCATTGAAACTCTAACACATGACGTGCTGCTGCTTTAAAGGTGAGCGTCCTCCTTCACGCAGCTTCACTTGTCCTTGTGTTTGTTCTGCGAGTTAGCAGCGCTGCCACGCAGACGCTTTGTTAAACGGCACATTCACTGCGCTGGTTAAGTGTTTGAGGGTCGTCAGCACTCACATGCACCTTCGTAGAGATCCAGACTGATATCATTAGAGCGTTGAGTGCAGAACGCCGTGCCAATTAACCAGCTGCCTGACTTCTGGCAATGCAGCGAACAAATAAACTCCTCTCTCTCTCTCTCTCTCTCTCTCCCCCCTGCATCGCATCTGTGTACCTCTGCATCTCTATTCTGCTAAGTGCAGTGGAATATGATCTTAATCTTTTATTATGTTTAAGACAGAAAGCTTGGAATTAATTGCCGATTAAAACGGCGTTAACCCGACGACACCATTTCCTGCAGAGCGATAGCAGCGTGGCAGCGGAGGGGAGTTAAACGGGAGCGTTTCTTCACCTTCTGCAATCTTCCCGTCTCTACTGAGTACGGGTGTGAAGACTTCATTACAAGCACATGAATATTGTTTTATTAGCGATAAAGTCAGTCGTTGGCTCCTCTAAGTGAGTAACAGCGATGTGTGTAAATCCCAGCAGAAATTTCTCAGGGGTCACCAAGTGTTTTTCAGGTGTTTACAATAATAAAGTCGTGATGTTTGAACCCGTTATACTGAGTGGATATCGTAGATGACAAGCAGACAGATCACGCTCTAGACCTCCTCATGACGATATGTAAAAGACAGGGCGCTTTAAAGGCCCTGACACACCGAGCAGAAAACGTGAAGACGACAGCCGACAGCAGATCACCGCCTACGTTCTGCGTGAGAGGAAACAGCTCTCCGTGCCAGCAGGCGGCGCTAGTCTGTAACTGTGATTATAAAAAAGGAGAAACCAGAAGACGAGGAGGACGGAGAAAGCGTTGTTTTGATGTGACGCTCACCACTGGAGAATAATGTCTGATACACAGTCTCCTCTTGAAGTCGTTTACTTGCTTTGGTCACGCCCATTTTTCTTCTCGCGCACTGATTCGTTTAGCTGAACGAATACCAGAGGAGCGATTCGTTTTGAGACAAGTCAGAACGACGACGGTCAACAGGGTGACAGTGTTCACCGAGGAACAACCAGTCATGACCACGAGGCCTCCAGCAGCTCGCATCAAAACAAAAGTGCAGAATCCACTGAAAATACAACAACCAATCAGAGAGAAGCACGCTAATTCAACATGCAGCTGATGGGTAGCGACGTAGCCGGACAGCCGACGAGCTCCTCGGTGTGTCAGGACCTTAAAAGTTCTGTTTTAACCTTTTTAAACAGAAGTTAGCTCACATTAAAAATGTTTTTTTTTTTCCTCCGGTTTGTTGACAACAACAAAAAAAAAGCAGCTCGAGAGGTTTAAGAAATGCAGGTTAATGAAAACACCGAGTTGTTTTTTTTCTCTCCAGCCGGGGGACGAGTGTGCACTGCAGGCACGAGAGTTTCCTGCTTACAGCTGCCTCTTCCTATTTGTCTCCGTTACACGCTGAGGTGCAGCCACGTGTGTTTTATCAAACACACACATTCCTGGTAAATCATATTTATGTGTGGAGCTCCCGGAGACAAGGCACAAATATCTCTGCTGTTTGTATTTTTATCCAGATGTGGGGACATAAAGCCAGAGAGTGGCGTAATGTACCCGTGTAACTCAATCTCTAAGCAGCCCGCCACCCAGCGCAGAAATGTAGCTTCTCCGGCTCGCAAGACTCTCTCATTTCCCTGCTGTGACCTTTTCCACTTCCCTTCTGCCGAGGGACCGGCCTGATCCCGGAGCAGCCGTTTGAGCAAGACGGGGAAAAAAAAAAAAAAAAAAAAGTAAAGAGATAGCAGCAAAATGTTTTGCTTTCATTTACGGGGCTGAAGTGGAAGAGGCTGCAGACGCTTAACTGTAAGGAGCTCTTTAACCACGCAGACGTCATAAAGCGTGTAAGCCTACTGATGTTTGCTTGTGTCATCATGTGGTTCAACATGACATGGGATAAACTGTGCATCATCATCATCATCATCAGCAGTGTTGAAGCTTCAGCGAGGGGAGCCTCTGATAGCGAGCTCATTCAAAATGTCTGCAGTCGATTAACTCGGCTGTTTGTTTTAGCTAAGTTTGAGCGAGGCCCGGGAGCGCTGTGGCGGATCATTTGAAAGACAAACACGTGATGTAACATAGGGGCCTTGTAAATATTGTAGCAGCACAAAGTCACTCAGGAAATAAATAAGTGATGACAAAAATACCTCCAGCTTTATCCGACGCGTTGCATGCATACAGAATGAGGGAGTGCCCGCCGCTTCGCTCTGAGGGGGATGATATCTCCCCCCCGTCCCTCCGGGGTAATTGCTTCGGACATATTCTCTGACCTCTCCCGTGTCTTAACAGGCGGAACAATCAAGCGATTGAGCTCTCCAGACTTCAGGAACGGTGCTTTGATTATCTTCCACACATTCATAGTGAAATCATCTCTGTGTAGAAACATGGGGACGACTGTATCCAAGGAAAACGACTTCCTCCGTTCTGACCGTGCCTTTCTAGTCCATCAGAATCGACAGTAAGAGACTCTGTAGCCTTCTGTCAAGCTAGTTGTGACGACTTTTTTCAGACTGTGTGGACTCCGACTTGTGAATCTAGACTGGTCAAGGCCGCTGATCTCCCGTTTTTCCACGTCATCACTGTGATTAGAAGGAAAACGTCCTCTTTCTAAAAGAACAAATCACTTCCACTCATTTGTAGTTGGATTTTTATAAGTGACAGCCGCAGCCTTCGCGAGGATTTCTGAGTATCGTTTCTAGTTTTGGTCTCCCTCTATCAGCTGACTCATTGTTCACCAATAAAGAGCTTTACATGATGCGTTCTCCTTAAAGATGAAACGTCACGTTTAAACAATAACAGTCGTACTCGCTGAACGGCCTCAGCAGATATAACGGTGCATGTTTAATCTTTGTGAAATATCCTGGATGACATTGTGTGTGTTTGATGTCGTTTGTAAAGCCGACAAGGGAGCATTGAGCTCACTGATGTGAAACAGTAGAGCCTCCTGACCAACCGTTACACGGCGCCCACCTGTCAATCAGCTCAGCTACACGCCTTATTGTGAATAACTCTGATCCTTCATCCAATCAAAACTGCTGAGTCATCAAAACATTCCCCCCCCGTACAGTGTGTGTGGATGGAGACATGAGCTAATCACACCTATGTGCTGTAAACATGTTCATGTCTGCTGTAAAAACAGGCTTTTTGAATGGGTGTGTATGTGACTTCCTGTGCGTCTGCAGCCAGCCTCTAGTGGACACTTCAGGAACTGCAGGAGGTTGCACCATTGGCTTTATTTTTCACACCAAATAAAAAAAAATCAAGCATGTAAGGTCAGTGGATGAGCGCGACTGGATCATCAGAACGAGCCGTTCGTGGGTTAAAGAGAGCTCGGGGGTGAAGGGTGCAGGTCCAACCTCACGCCCGTGTCCTCGAAGACGACGCTGAGCACTTCCTGCTCGCCCACTGGTCGATCCTCGATGTGAGCTTAATGCTCCGTAATGAGAAATCACTCTGATCCGCTCTTCAGAGACGAACCCCGCAGATAAAACCTTGACCTCTCCGCTTCCTTCCTCTGCAGATAATTAGCCAATTGTTTTCTTTTAATCATAAACGCTTTATTTGCATGACAAAAGGAAAAACTGAGTTCAGCACTTTGCCATAAAATCAAAGATTTCATGCTCTCTTCTTCTCATGCTCCCGGTCCGAGCATCGTCACATGACGAAATAAAGAACCTGAGTTGAGAAGTGTGATCGAAGGTCCGAGTCCACAGGTGAGGACAAATGAATCAATATATTTCAGTATCATTTGCCCACCTTGTTGTGGATTATTTGGGAGTTGGTGGCCTGCTGTGTCATGCTGCTAATAGTGATTAGCAAACAATTAGGAACAGATTACTGCCACCTGGATTGGAGCGTTCAATCCGTGTTGACGGACTGCGGCGTGCACATACGTTTGAATCGGGGATTACAGTCATCCAAGAGCCGATGTCTTCCACCTCCAATATAATAGCACTTAAAGAGACTAAAACTAATATATCCACTAAAGGAAATACATGCCAAAAAAATAATCATTCCTGTGAATTCCCCTGCACAGAGAGAGAAAGAAATGCAGAGTGTCAGAAAGACCAACAGCTTTTCCCTTTATGTACAATTTCAGAAGACTTAAGTGATTCTCAATCCCAGCATGCCTCAGCCTGCCACCGCCATGACAGATGCTCCAAAATTGAATATAGATTTCGGTGAGCAAGGCAGGCGTGCCTGATGAATCTCAATTTGCTGCTGTCCATATTTCATAGTCCTCACTATGGAGAGCTCAAGGGGAGGCAGAGAGCGCTCCGGCTGCACCTGCCAACCTGTCAGACGGCTCGTGTCAGAGGATGATGTGTGCCTCATAGAAGCCCATATTTGTCCCACACTAATTCATGCCCTTCGTCATTTTATCACCAAAGTGTGCGTCCGTGAGCAGGAGGGAAGGAAGAGACGCTGAAAAAAGGCACGCTTCATTTCACAGCCTGCGAGGGAAAGAGCGCCCACATGATGACAATTGCTCGGCAGTAGGAGATTGTAGAAACGGCGTACAGTAGCTGCAGGGTGGAACGAAGGCAGAGAGCTTCCCCAAGGTGGGTGGAGGTGCCTCTGCTGCCGTGTACCTGGACGTCTATTTATAGCGTTGTTTTGAAGTGCTCATAAAATGACACTGAATGCTTTGGTGTTGAGCTCGTGTTAGGTGGATAATCTCTGCTTTATTGGATCACGTGTTACAGCTGTTACTGCTCTTATTGAATCTTGTATGTTTCTATTTCATAACCCACTTCATGGCATGTTGCGTGCGCTTCACGCTGCAGTTGAAAATTTTTTCTTCAGTGCAGCTTCTCGTAGACATGAGAAATCATCCCTTCCTCCTTTTCACCTCCACCTATCACATGAAGTTATTTCACAGACTGTGCACACGCGTCACGTCTGTGCAGCCTCAGAGGAGCTGCAGGAGGAGAAAAAAAAGCAGGCCTCCAAACATGCTGCTAATGAGCAACCAGTCATGTAACCAAATCCTGCAACACAGTGTATGTCAGGAGCATCGTGGTACATTATGCAACATAATAAGCTCAATGAAACAGAACAAAGTCAGAGACACGGAGGTGCGTGTTGAAAATGAATGCGTGGAATAACAGCTTCATTATCGGTGTTATTTAGGCCACGCTGAGCTCACAGTGTACTCACAAGAAAAGAGTTCATCTCACTTTGATGTGACCTGATATAATATCATGGAAATGATGCAAGCAAGTCGGTTCAATGTCAAAGCAGAGCGGAGGAAAGTTTCTGTGAGGGATTCAAAAAGAAAAGGAACAATTAAAACATTGTGAGAAGAGAGCCTTCAACACACGGATCATATCGTCTGTATCACAGTCTGTTTGAAATCTGGGATATGAATGAGTAAACTATAAGCAGCGAGTAACAGAGGCATCACGAGTAAATGGGTGCAAGTTGGCCCCGCCCACCTTTAGAGGAATGGACGAATATTGAAGCAGATCAGCATGTTGGAGGAGTTCACACTTTCTTTGAGACTTTGAGCTGTGAATTCAGACTTCATCTCGTTTCTCAGTTTGATGTTTGCACGATCACAGGAAGTAAGCTCCCAAACGTCGTAGTAAACGAAAGCTTGAAGAAAAAGACAATCATACTTTCCAAAGTCCCAGAGCAAAGATGGACAAACAAAATAACAAGAGCAAAGACGTCTGTGAAGCAGTGAAGCTCAATGGAAATGTTATTTTGCTTTCTGTAAGAAGGAGTGGTTTTGTCTCGTCCCTATGTACAGAGGCTGTGTTTGAATCTGACCTTCGCCCTTTGCTGCATGTCCTCCTCCTCTCTCCCCTCCAAACACTTCCTGTCTCTCTTCAGCTGTCCGGTACAATGAAGTCAAAAAAAAAAAAACCCGCCCCCCCAAGACCCCATCAAAAGATATTTGAATAATACCTGAGAAATGTCGTCATCAATTCATATCTAGGATGGAATAGTAAAATAGATTAATGCATTGCAGACGTAATTAACATTTCACAAATCATCACACCATGTATTTTATCAGCACCTGTTTAATTGTGGTATTAATTATTTCACGCGTCTGTAATTTAATCAGAAAGAATTCAACGTTAACCTGATCTATCATCATTAATCTAAGAGAGCAGAAGCCTTGAGACAACACGCCGTGGTGCCAGCTTTGAAAGAAAACTCTGCAGCCTCTGCTGCTGCATTTTTGAATTTAAGAGTCGAGGCTGCAGGAAGGAGTCTTTGATGAACGCTGAAGTTGAACAGCAGCCAGTATATATGATCATGAGCCGCCCTCTTTAAGGAAGAGATTTGTCAAAAAGGTTTTTTTGTGTGTGTGTAATCTCTGCAGCAGGGCCAAGCTTTAGACTTCCACGCAGTTATCAGAGCGAACGGCAGTCTACAATTTAGATTTCATGTCGAAGCGTTCAGAGCAATACTCATTACGACTCTTCACCAGCTCATTAAATGTATCATGCTGAAATATCATCCAGTGCCCCCTGCAGTCACACTGTCAGACACACTCCCAACACAATCCAAGTCGTCCAAAGAGAGAGACACAGTCTTTGTCTTCAAAGGATGACGTATTAGTAGGATAGAAAGAACCATAAGCACACACTTCTCTTCTGGTGGTGTGCCGTTTATTCTTGACAGGTGTTTTTGTTACTCTTAAAAAAAAAAAATTGCACGATGCCACCAGGGGGTGCAGGAGAAGGCAGAGCTTTCCGCTGTGATTAAAGCAGACGTGCTACATGTGTCTGCGTGTGTTGCCGCATCTCATTAAGGGGAAGGTATGGGCCACTGAGCCGGCTAAAGGGATCAGATATGAAGCATGTGGTGGTGCAGCCCCCCCTCCCCCCTCCAGCCTACCCGCAAACGCAGCCGCTCTTCTTCTTTTTTTTCTCCCCTCCATCCTTTGAGGACTCATGCTGAGGCCCCTGGAGCCAAGGCCCGTCAAAATGGTTCCACTTGATGCAAAGACCCTCAGGAAGCCCCCCTGTCAGAATGAACACAGGCCGCGCACACAATAGAGTATATAGTGTTTGTAAATGGAGCGTGGCACATCAAGAAGATCGAGAAAATGTACAAGTGCACTCACATGTGGGGTTGTTATTACAGCAAATTGAAATGTCGAGAAAAAAGTATGTGATGAAAAATGTGAATGTGTTTGTCACTCGTAACGCTAACGCAGGCATGCAAACAGACACGTGTATGTCCTCGTTTTCCTTTGTTTTTCTCCGTCTTCTTTACTGAGCTGCAAATTTTTACAATGAACACAACTGTTCAGATTGTGCGAGCCGTTTTGTATTATTTTTTTTATCCAGTAGATGTCGCCCTTGAGCTCCAGCATTAAACCCTGTTAGGCCACGCCTCCTCCATAATGACACCTCCGCTGTCCTCCAGAAACACACCTCCAACCCCCCCCCCCCCCCCCCAATCAGAACGCGCGTCCTCGGCCCGAGCTGTGACCGGCGTTGTTGTTGTGCTAGCATGCTAATGTTAGCGCTCTTTCGTTAGCTGGTATCTTCAATCACCTGTGTCCTGCACTGTTGTGTTAGCATGCTAATGTTAGCGCTCTTTCGTTAGCTTCGTTAGCTTCATGTAAAGTGACACAGAATGATCTAAAAACTCTTCATCCAAATAATCAGTGAGTATGTTCTTCTTCTTCTTGACTCAAACAGCTTTTATACACAAGGGGAGGAGCCTGCCGTCCCGTCCATGTAAACACAGCTCTGACAACAACACAGCCAGCAGGACTCCAGCTTCTCCCTCACTGGAGACAGTCAGGACTCACACACACATTCACACAGGACACACTGCAGTTATGATTGATGGGTAACATGTTGGACACTCTTCCTTTAAAGTGCGCTGCAGGATTCGTCGTTCTCTCACACTAAGCCATGAAAGTCCTCGCATAAGATGCTCATCTTCAAAGTGATATAATTGAACATTTATAATGAATTCATAGTTAGAGTACAGTTTGTACTATGTTGTTTATTTTTACTCCTGCCTGTCGTAGATGAAAGCGCCTGCAGCGTCTCGTGTGTCAGTCAAGGTTCCTAAAAGAGCTCGAGTCGTTCTTTGCGACTGTTCGTCGAGTCGATCGTTGTACTTTGGATGTGAAGTGCTGCAAAAAAAAAATCCCACCAATCCCTGAACCGAGCTATCAAAGATTGATGTGAGCCGGTTTACCCAGAGGGCAGTTTGTTTTTACCCGTGGTGTGATGGGACCTGAAAGCTTGGTCAGACTTCTTGAGCAGTTCGGCCCATGTTAGGGAAAACATACAAACACTCTCAGCCAACACACGAGAGGAAGACTGAATGTAAAGCAGCCGGCCTGTGAGTGGGCCGTAACGGTGAAACCATGTGACGTTGTTGCTCTTGGGTTCGCGTTCACTCTTCAAGTGTGTGTCGGTCACACTCGCAGGAAAGTAAAAGAGCTGAGAGTAGAGACCGGCATGACACGAAATAAATGATGCATAAGACGAGCAGACAACAACAACAACAACCTCCCACTGATAAACAGGGACCATGACTTCATTATGCCGGGTTAAAGTCAACTTGAAAGGGGAGTTGAGTGATTGGCCGGATGTTTGACCTTCAATTCTGATTTAACTTTTATTTAACATCCATGTTGTCTTATTGTTTTTTATTGCCAAGTACATTTACACATACGAGGAGTTTGTCTTGGTGTATTGGTGCAAAAACAGTTAACATGGAATCTTTTCCTCTGTAGACTGTATTTATGCTGTTTGACGCCCGGTGTTAAAAGTCCACGCCAGTTTAGGTCAGATTGAGGTGTTTTCAAAGCGAGAGTATATCGACGCCCGAGTGCAATATCTCTATATTTAAACGTAGTGACTGTTTAAGAAGCAGCTCCAGGCGACCTTCTATCAGTCACAGGTCGCTTGTACGTGAAGCAGACTCTCAGCGCGTCCTCGGTTTGAACCCGTTGACAGGACTTTGCATGTTCTCTGTGTGGCCGCCTGGGCTTCACTCGGCTTCCTCGCAGACTTCAAAGACATTCAGGTTAGTGTGTGTTCTCACCGCTGACGAGGTTGAACTCTGCCTCACTCCCAGTGTCAGCTGGGACCGGCCATGGCAAAAAGCATAGACGGCTTATTGATCTCACAAGACAGAATGGAGGCTTCCAAGTTTTGGAGGAGGGTCGAGAGGACTCATTGATTTCATGTTAGCGTTTTAGCTTCTCGTTAGCTTACAGGAAACAAAAAAGCATCCATTGTTTACTCCCACCCTGTTGTTGTAATCGGAGCATCGACATATGTTATAGAAAGATAATTAGTCCTTTTTACACATAATGCTGATCAGCAAAGAAATATAAGTAAGAGGAAGCCAAAGGTTTTAAACAGCCCTCCAGTGTTCGCTAACACGTGAAGCCTTGTGTGTGTGGCGGCGGCGGCGGCGTGGGAGTGATGGATGTAATTTAATGGTTGGCATTAACTTCCTGGAGGGCCTCACTCTCACATCTTCAACTCCCTCGCTCATTTTCCACCTTCACTGAAGCAGACCAACTTCTTAATTGGCATAATAATGTGATTAATTGCTTTCTTGTCGTTGGGCCCGCTGAGTTTTACACAGTAAAGAAGTATAAATCAGGCGTGTATTTACAAGCAATCAAACGCTCCCAATCTAAAAAGGAACATATAAAAGAGACCCAGCTGTGGAGACTAATTGGTTCTGCTTTATTAGCTGTGTATCATTAGCTGAAAGGAAAGAAGTTTGGATCAGGAGGGCGAGTTATTTTGGCTTGCAGTGAAATCACCTCGGATAAACGTTGAAATTAAAAAACGTCTGACTGAAAGCAGAAACACTGTTGACTGTTTCTGATCCTGCATAATAAACCTCGGCTTCATCCTGCACCTTTCCAACCATTTCAAAAAGACAAATATTTATCATTATTGTTCAATAAATATTCACTGCTACAACTGTGAAGTCCTAACGTGTCTCCTCGAGTACCAAAAAGTCCGGATAGAGTTACAAGAGGCGGGGTTACACCCTGGACTTTACCAGCCAATCACAGAGCTGACACATAGAAACAGACAACCAGCCTATACGGGGAAATTTAGATTCAGCAGGTAACCTAACCGGCATGTGTTCGGACTGTGGGAGGAAGATGGAGAGAAGCCACGCCGTACACGGGGAGAACATACAGACTCCACACAGAGAGGCGAGGTCTGTCAGGCAGGGATTCAAACCAGCAACCTCCTCTCTGTGAGGGGACAGAGCTGAACCGCTAATGCAGCCACACAAAAAAAAGCATTTTTGCTACCAATGACTGAACAGGTGTTCTTCTTCTCAGCAGCACCAGGAATTCACGGTAAATAAATCCTGTTTCCCGCTCTCTGAAAATCCGCCCTGAATATCTGAAATGGGGCCGTGGCAGTAAAGAACGCAGGCTGATGAAGTGCTGATGTCTTTTACAACATCCAGGTGCTCCTGCATACTAAGAGCCTTTATGGTCACATAATTAAGCAGGGACATCATTGTCTTGATTGGAGTGCATCTTGATTCCAGGTGGCGAATGGCGCGCTAATGCATCTCTGCGAATTGGGGCCAAGCTTATTGGGGGTCAAGGAAATTGGTGAGAATATTTTTAAAGTGATTAATCTTTAATGACTGGTAATGAAATCATAATATATGCATTGATAAACTGCATTTAAGCATGAATCATAGTCTTGTTTATACGCCGGCATTTATCTGGAACTCAGTAATATTGATTTTTTTAAAGAGAACCAAAGGCAGGAAAAACCGTAATAAAGGACGGGAGAGCGATGGAGAGCTGAGGCTGGTGGGCGGTGACACCAAAGGCCCAGTCTCCAAACACACAGTCTGGTGTGTGTGTGTGTGTGTGTGTGTGTGTGTCAGAGGATGGGAGGCTTCAGGACGTGGTGTGTGAGTGTAGGAGGTCGAAGCTGGTTGTGTCGTTGCTTGGCTGCACCATGGAGACGACATGGGACGTCCAAGCCAACAATATTTAATTTATCCACATTTTCCTTCCATTTTCTTCTGCATACATCAAACTGTTTTTTTGTTTTTGTTACGGAGGACTTTACGCCGGAGAAATCTGGACTGTTGGTCAGCACAAATGTGTAGCATGGATAGAAAGTCAATCATATCGTGGACTCCTCCCCTCCCGTCTGACAGGGAGAGTCTCAACAACCAGAACCAGAAGAAGCTCCGGAGCATTCCTCCTAAAATTATCTGGATCTTTTCAGGAGTTCATTTGTAAAAAAAAAAAAATGGCTACCCGGTGATTCTTCAGTGAACTACATGAGGAGAAAGGAATCCAGTGCGTCAGTGTGGGATGTCAAAGACGATTGGCTCATATGTCACATCAAGGGCAGACAGAGAGGGGAACATTATAAATTCTGTAAAATCTCCCTTCCACAGCTCATCAATATTCTGCGGTCATTGTGAGGAAGTGGATTCAGGCTTAACGAGGAGATCCAACAGATAAATGATCAAAAAACAGGACAGCGATTGCCCTTGAACTATTAATGGTGTACTAATAGCGCAGGGTGTCAAGAGTGATTTCAACAAGAGTGTTCAAGTGAGTCAAACTTTTTCTTTTTTTTCTTTTTTTAATCTCTCTGTGTTGCCTTTGGACTTGAAGGAGATAACTGTCTCCTCTTTCTCTCCCACTCTCGCTCTCATCAACGCATTACCAACTCAGGCACGCCTTTTTGCATAATCACCATCCACAGTGTTTCCTCCTGCAGTCTGGATAAGGGGGCTCATTATAGAAGAGAGGGTAGATGGCCAGGGAGCAGAGTGCTCTGCGTAGGTCACAATGTTTGCTCGGAATTCAAAAAAAAAAAAAAAAAAAGAAGTAGAAAATCAGGAAATTCTGGTCAAATTGAATCTCTGGACGGAGCAGAGTGCTGAGACTGTACAGTGTTTAGAAATAAGATCAAATAAAACCACGGACTATAATTATTGATCCTGCAGGGGGCGCTGGAGTCCCCCGAGTGTTCTTGCAGGGGGCGCTGGAGTCCCCCGTGTGTCCCTGCAGGGGGCGCTGGAGTCCCCCGTGTGTTCCTGCAGGGGGCGCTGGAGTCCTCCGTGTGTCCCTGCAGGGGGCGCTGGAGTCCCCCGTGTGTTCCTGCAGGGGGCGCTGGAGTCCTCTGTGTGTCCCTGCAGGGGGCGCTGGAGTCCCCCGTGTGTTCCTGCAGGGGGCGCTGGAGTCCTCCGTGTGTCCCTGCAGGGGGCGCTGGAGTCCCGTGGATGGCGGTCTCCGTGCTGGAAATGCTGTCTCAGGCTAACTTTGAGTCAAGCTAACGACAGGCTGAGAGCTGAGGCGGGTTTTAAGCCTCCTGACAAACCGTTACATGGCGCCCACCTGTCAATCAGCTCAGCTACACGCCTGACTGTGGAGAACTCGTATCGTTCATAAAATCAAAATGATCCGTCTGCACGGTGTGCCAGTGATGACACAGTGATGTGACTGCCAGCCTCTAGTGGACACTCAAAGAACTGCAGGATTGTGCACTTCTGTATTGGCCCCATTAGATGGCATGTTGTCACTCCCTCCTTGTTTCTTCACTGTCCGTTTCATTTCCAAGCACTGTTTGACCACTTCCTGCTCTTCTCCTTACAGATCAAACGAGGAGAATAGGGAGGACCACAACAAAAGAAGAGAGTGAAGAATAGGCCATGGCTGAGGGGATGATTGCTTCTCAAAGTGGTGAGCAGCAGACACTGTTTCTTTGCGGCTTTGTCCCTTCGAGTTGTCGTTACTTCCTTGGTGCCTTTAAGTTAGATAGAAATGGACGTATTGCATAAGATAGAAAAAATCCCTCTCTGTGCTCTCTGTTCGGTCAGGAGGACATGATTGTGTGACTCACTGCCTGAAACCATTTTAAAGTTTAGTGTGCCGTTCAAATATTGTTGCTCGTTTTATAACAGCTACAACATTTTTCATTCTGAAAACTAAAAATCCTCTTCATGGATCTCCAGCTGCGGTTTGAAGAGCAGCTTATTACTGTACTGATCTCCGTTATGCACAGATATTACTCGATGTACTCACGAGTCAAACCGCCTTTCGTTTAAGTTTCGTTGAATAACTCTAGCAGTTCTCTGTCACCAGCAGAGGGCGCTGTATTAATTACAACGCACGTACACGATCAGTTACTCTCCAGTTGAGCGGCCACAACACAATAAATGTGTTTATCTGAATCGATATCTCTACAGATCGAGGAGAAAATCGAAGAAAGATATCGGCCAATATATACGATTATTTTTTTCTGTATCGTCCCCAAAAATCCAAATCAGTCAGGCTCAAAGTCTTCCCTTGCCTCATACAGAAAGGAGCAGCTGTATCAGGAGGTAGACATGGCAGCCATGTTGCCTCGTGTTGCGCTGCCCTGCATGAAGCTGGGAGCAAAGTAGGACGCTCATTGTTACATGACTGACTAAAGTAGTTCACTCACAGCCTTCTCTGAACTCAAATGCCGTTATGTCATGAGCTCAAAGAAGTAAATGGCTTGTTTGATTCACGTCTTTTAGCCTCGTTGGCTTTGTCGCTCTCACCTTCTCCGACTGCTGGCATCAAGCCTCCTCACTGAGCGAGCGCTCGATTCTTCGTCAGTGCAGACGAGGATGTTTGCTATCCAGGGACCACGGTTCACTCCGTCACCCTCCTTTCTGTTTTTTTTTTTTGTTAAAATGTCACACCAGGAGCGTCCTTTAAATTTCCAATGAGTCCATGAACTCCTCACAGCTTCTAAAAGAAGCATCTATGGCTCATACATAATTGAAGATTATGGATTGCAAAGTACAGGAGGTGCTGTGCCGCTCTCACTTTCGAACAGAAAGTCATTCACAGGGACTCCACGTCTTTATTCTCAACTATCACTAAACATTTTGTCCTGTCGCCATCACTTAGCGACACACATCGTTTGTTTGTCGTAATTATTTTGAGACAACATGTAGCATAATGTTTTCTGCATGTGTGCTAAACATGATATCACCTGTAACTTTTACAAATAGAAGCCTGACCCTCGACGTCAGCTTGAGTTCATTTTTTGAATTTCTCTTCAAGAATTAAGGGAAAGGGAATATTACTTATATAGATCCTTTAAAAAAGCCTGACCTTATTAAGACATCATGATGACATACAGAACAGAAGCTGCATGATGGAGCAGAGTGCTGTCAGCTCTCAGCGAGGAGGTTGCTGGTTTGAATCCCCGTCTGAGAGGAGGAGTCTGCATGTTCTCCCCCGTGCATGCCGTGGCTTCTCTCCAGCTTCCTCCCACGGTCCAATCACACGCTGGTTAGGTTACCTGCTGACTCTGAGCTGTCTGTAGGTGTGGATGTGAGAGTGGCTGGTTGTCTGTCTCTATATATGTCAGTCATGTGACTGACCCGATCGCCCAGTGACAGCTGAGATCTGCCTCAGCCCCCGCAACCAGGAAGAAGCAGCACAGATAGCAGTATAGATAATTGATGGATGGATCCTCAATCTTTAGTGATATTAAGTCATTTAATCTGACAGCTTGGCCTCTCATTCTTATACCCCACATGATAATGCATCAGGCACATGTCTTGATGACCTCTGACCTGTATATGTATCACACTGTTTGCACAGCACAGATCGCTGCGTCGCCTTCAGGAACGTTTGCTTTGCCCGTCGATTCTGAAGGATTCACACAACAAAAAAGATCATCTCCACCAGTTTTAATTTACAAGTCGACTTCCCCCGCCAGACTCTGAGCTTCCTGTCAGATCGTAGATTGCATGAGAGCGTGTAAATCACACTCGCACACACACGTGTTTGTTACCTCCACTTGACGACGTGCACGGCAGGACGTGTGTGTCGTCTGCAGCGGCGTGTTTTTGGGCAGAGAAAGAGATGCAGCAGAGGTGATGTAGTGTAAAGAGACGACAGACTGATAGTGTCATTCCCTCACTATCACCATTAAATCTTAATCTCCCGGCCCCTCGTGGGAGGAGCCAGCCGAGCATGGGATTGTGTTTTGCATCCAAATCGAGCTGTGGTATTTCTTCAGAGGGAGTTTGATGTGTCTGTTTTAGATTTCACATGTGTCTCTGGATGCACCGCCTGATCGTCCAGCTGCTGCTGCTGTTAGCGCTCAAGTCTTGTTCATCTCAATTGCTTCTTAAAGCGTAACATCTCTAATCAATTAAAAAGAGAAAAGAAAAAAAAAAAAAGTCCCGAGCGAGCGAGCGTAGTTAAGATATCAACCACTCTCTGGGAGTTTCAGGCGCTTACATCATCGCGGCTGAGTCTCCACCGCCGTCAATGTGCCAGCTAAAAGTTGATGTTGCAAGAACACATTATGAAGTTTCTTTTTTTATCTCACGCTCACTAATTGACGGTTACACCACGTTAACCTTTTGATGGGTTGTCTCCAATTAAAAAGGGAATAAACTTTGGTTCTTGTTAAAACATTTTGAGCATGGCGTGGATTGTTTGTGTCGAGGCTCCATGCCGCCCGATGATGATCGTTTTTTATCAGTGTCGACGTCACAGGCTCAGCCACGCCCCTCATGACGCAGATTTATGAAATATTTTTTGGTAAAAAAAAAAAGTACAGTGTGAACCGATAAAGAAATGAGCTTTTTATACCACTGAAAAATAACTCTGGTTGCGGTCACAGCCTGGGGGCGGAGCTACACACTGTGAATATAAAGTCAGTTGCATCATTGAATCCCTCATTCATCAATCTGTGTTCTTCAAATGACATTTAAAGGTCTTGGAGCTGTGGGAAACTTAGCTGGTGACCTGAAAGAAAGGTGAACACATATGGAAGTGTTAATGATGGTAGACTGACAGAACTTATGGAACTTAAAGGGGAAGAGCTTCAAACAGCCCTGAAGACAAGATGGACGCTGTCTGGATTCAATATGTTGGACGTGAAGGAAGCGCAGGCGGCTCGGTCATTAGAGACAAACATCTGTACGTCCCTCCGTTAGCTTAGCTGAGACACTTTCTGAGGTTTCTTCTTCTGACTGCCTCCGTCACTGTGACCTGCTCAGTGAGCACGTTTGTCTTCTTTCACGCCAAAGGTCACACCTACACACTCGCACGCTGATGGTAGAAGCTGCGAGCGTGTCCATCAGTATTAGCACATTTTCACACGCTGTGGGGAGTGTCTGACATGTCGCTGAAGGAGCTGGGGGATCGAACCCCTGACCCTTCGGTTAAAAGACAACCGACTCACAGCTGTGTACTTTGGTCATGTTTTTGGTGAATACTCTGCTGAGCTTCGTCCACTTCCTCTCATCAGCAGGAAGTGAGACGCAGTCGTGCGCCAACGTCCCGTCTTCTCAGGGTGGAGAAGACGTGACGAGCTGCATTTCCAGATGTCTTCGGGGTAACTCCCCGGACACAAAACTGTGACGGAGCTTTTAATGGGAGTAAAAACAGGAAGGACTCAGAGTGTTTATCCAGACGGATTAGAGATTCAGCGGCTGACATTTGCACACGGAGGACATGATATTTGTCGTCGTTGTTGTTTTTTTTTTTTTCCTCTCTCCCCAATAAAGTGCTACATTTTCCACAGCATCAATTGGATTCTGTATTATTAGATCTGGCTGCACATTTTCAGATATGAAAGAGGAAAATAATACGTGTGAAAGAGGCAGGCGCTGACAGCACACCCCGGTGTAATGGAACGCCTGGCTGCTGTTTCAAAGGGAGAACACAGAGAGCAGACTGGTTTAGGAGAGGGGAAGCTGCTCGCTGCAGAGGACACCAAGCAGCATGGATTCTCAATTCATCACTCTGTACCTACGACTGATTTATTATGGATATGCTTTTTTTTTTTTTTATTCTTGCTGCTCAAAGGCAAAAGCTCCCTCTTGATTTCTCGAGTATAAATGTAATTTGGTGAAAATGTACAGAAAACACAACAACGGGAGCTGTCCTGGATGAAGACAGCTTCATGTGTCACAATGAATCATCATCTCTTCAGTAGTTTTTATCGTAATGGGAAGAAAGGCATGGCTGCGTTTTTCGCTTTTGGAAGGAGAACACACGGCATCCATCTCGTCCACAGTCGTTCCCGTGCTGCCCACATGCCTCATTATTCCTGCTAATAGAGTCACATCTCCACCAAGTCTGTTGATTCCTCCTTAATTTCTCTCAGCCTTCTCCTTCCAAACATATCATTCCAAGTCTGGCAGTTGGAATGCAAATGATGCCAAATGAGCTGTCGCCGTGCGGATCTGCATGTGTGCTACGCTGCACCTCCAGCGTTTCCTGTTCTTACATTCAAAACGGGAATTCTGCCTTAAAACACAAAACCGCAGCGAAAGGTTCCCATGACAGCAGATTTATAATCTTCCTCCCAAAACGGCTGAACTTCTCCTGAACCCGGAAAAGCTTCCCACTTTACGACTTATACTACTTTTAAATAATGTATAAAGTCGGCGTGCCGTGGACCGTGTGGCGCTTTTAGACAAAGCAATTAGGCGGCTACAACAACACGTTAGCTTGGCGCTTGTTAGGTCAAATGCTTTGTTTGCATTAAAAGGTTGAAGACACGAGCACACAGCAGACTCCAGCTTTTAAGTTTGCCTTTCATTAATAGTGAATGAGGAAGTGAGTAAATATCTTTTAATGTGCAAGATAGAAAACTACTCACAATAACAACATCAAGCAGAATGTTAAATCATCAACATATTAATAATAAAGTGGAAATATAATAAACTGTTACTTATAAAAGTAAAGCCAGTGATTATTGTAAAGCACCTGTAACGTTTTAATGGACGAAGTGACGCCACCTGTGTGTTCCTGCAGGGGGCGCCGGAGTTCCAATTTGACACGGGGCCTAATTGGCTGACTGGTAGTGGGCGGGGCTTATTAATGAACACACTGACCCAGGTGTGTGAAGTGACAGCGTCCAGTGTTGATCATGAATCCCCTCGTGTGTCCTGACTTGTTGGAGCTCGCAGTGAACGCCGCCAGCTACCCGTTTGCATTTTTTATGTCCCCTCGACGCCACACATGAAAAGGCGTACTGTCTCGTCCTCATGTGGTCGCCTCGAGCGTCCCGAGGTCAGGTGATTTGAAGAGCACGCGTCGGTTCAGCCCGTCTAAACATCCTTCATCGTCTGACACTGTCCTCAAAATGCCATCATGGGCTGATTAGAGGAACGCCAGCAGTGATCAGAATACTCGCCCTCTGATTCGAGCGTGTTCGCTCCTTCGTGTTCGTGTCAGGAATGATCAAGAGGAGACAACCAGCGCCACCACGCCATCATCGTCTCTGTGACACCCCCGTTGTCTCCTCCACATTAACATGCTGCCGCGCTGTCATCCCCAGTGCACCTCTCAGACCACATGGGCCTCATGCAGGTCTTTCACAAAAACACGGGCAGGCACGGATCCTAAATGTCATTCTCAATATCACCAAAGTCATAATTAAGAAGGACGCGTGCTTCTGTCTCCCGCGTGGACAGACCTAATGAGGCTACACAGAAAGGCCGACTCATCCCATTGGTTGGAGCTCATCGTGTCTTTGAAATGTTATCCCTGAACATGGGATGAAAAAGTATGTTACGTAATTTCACATTTTTGATGATCATTGTTTGACTGACTCCAGATCCACTTCTTAAGAGTCTGGTTGAAACAGAGATTAATAACTCCTGTTCTCTAAAGAAAGGAACAAAGAAAATCTGTCATCTGTAGCAGTTGAGACAGGGAGGCCTGTGATTGGTTCATCAGAGAGCAGGGAGACAGGGAGGCGTGTGATTGGCTCATCAGAGAGCAGGGAGACAGGGAGGCGTGTGATTGGCTCATCAGAGAGCAGGGAGGCCTGTGATTGGTTCATCAGAGAGCAGGGAGACAGGGAGGCGTGTGATTGGCTCATCAGAGAGCAGGGAGACAGGGAGGCCTGTGATTGGTTCATCAGAGAGCACGGAGACAGGGAGGCGTGTGATTGGTTCATCAGAGAGCAGGGAGACAGGGAGGCGTGTGATTGGTTCATCAGAGAGCAGGGAGACAGGGAGGCTGTGATTGGTTCATCAGAGAGCAGGGAGACAGGGAGGCCTGTGATTGGTTCATCAGAGAGCAGGGAGACAGGGAGGCCTGTGATTGGTTCATCAGAGAGCAGGGAGACAGGGAGGCCTGTGATTGGTTCATCAGAGAGCAGGGAGACAGGGAGGCTGTGATTGGTTCATCAGAGAGCAGGGAGACAGGGAGGCCTGTGATTGGTTCATCAGATTGGCACCTCGTGGCAGACATTGGTTGAAGTTTTTACAGACTTACAAACTGATACAGATGATTGATTTACTTTGTTCCTTTTTCAGAGAACCTGAGTTATTAATTTCTGTCAGGACCTAAAGAAGAGTTCAACCAGAATCTGAAAAAGTGGATCTGGAGGAAAATGACCAACGCTGCCTTCAAAGATGTCAGAATCATTTGGTCATGTGGTCGTTGTCTGCACTACTTTGCTTCCATGTTGCCTCTGTGCAAGGTTACCAGGCACTTTGTGCTGCATCTGCACAGTCTCTTTAGATGCAAACTGATATGCATGTCAGGAACGGAGAGGGCATGCGTGTGTGTGTGTGTGTGTGTGTGTGTGTGTGTGTGTGTGTGTGTGTAAGGAGTAACCTTTGAAGAGACCAGAGGTGAATAAAAGAGGAAGAAACCAGGTGTTTATTGGAGGCTCTTATTCAAGGCTTTGTCCTCACACGTAGCTCTCAATTATTGCAAACTGTAATAACAGAGTGCATTGCTGGGAAATCAAAGGCTACGCTCCCTGTGGCTTTCTTCCCCCTGTGTTTGTTTGTGTATTTTTTTTTCCTCCTCCTGTTGTTTTCCAGACAGGAAATGCAAAGCTTCTAATTAAGTCTTGGAGGGAGAGAATGAGGCGTCTTAGGCGGCCAACTGTGAGCGGCTATCTCGAACTCAGCTTCGATGTTTAATTTATGTGCGCTCTATTATTTATGGATGCCGTGATCTGTGTGTATATTGGAGCTATACGCAAACTTTGGATCAGTGCAGTGTTTGGGAGTTCGGAACAAAGAGGGAGAGAAGAGAAAAATAAAATGTGAGTGCAGAGCTGGCTGGGATGAAGTAAATATAAATGTGCTCCGTCTCCCTCCTCCCTCACTGAATTATACACCCACTGCACATTTCAGAAATGCACTCACATGTACATGTAGTATACAAACACATGCACACACTTAACACACAGCAGCAGGGGATGTGTTGACATGTTCATTCAAACACGCTGCTTGTCAACAGGCAGCGAAGGCAGCTGCTTCAGGGGCCGAAAATGTTCAAGTTCTGCGATGACAGTCGGAAACCTCCCCGAGTCGCCCCCTCTGACAGCACGCACTGCCCTGTTGGATGCTGGTTGGACCACTCCCACAATGCTGGAATCAGCACAGTGATTATTCTCAGGAGGATTATTCAAAAATTGAAGTATAACCTCCCGTACAAAACCCAATTTAACCCGGAAACAAAGAAGGCAAACTGTGAAAACTAAACAGAGGGAAATTATTTTAATCCCATTCAGCAAAGCCTGCCCGAATCAGCTTCATGAATGCAAACCAAACATCTCAAAAACACACACACACACGCACACACACACAGAAACACACACACACACTCTGCTTCTACTCCATCTACAGACCCCCTCTCCTCCGAATCTCTCCACAGCAGATGATGATGAGCCGGTCTGAGAAGGTGGACCGGGGTGACACCGCTGCCTACGAAGGCCAAGAGGGGCCGTGTTTGTGCTCCCTCCACTTTAGCCTTTAATGTGCAGCGACGCGGCTCTAACCCGCTGAATAACACCCACTAAAGGCACAGCCGAGGGAGGGCTAAATCCACGCCTTCAAAAATGGCTTGGATCAGCAGGTGTGACTGGGAGGGATAGCCCTGGATTTAAAGCAGGAGAAATGTTGGGGAAATAAATATTTCATGGGATATTTGCTCACAACACAGTTGAAAAGGAGTGTGGATAGAGATCAATAGTCGGGAGGCATCTGGCTATGCAGAGATACAGTTACTGAAGAGAGGCTGATTTTCTTCAAATAGCAAAGAGGGCCTGCTACTGTATCTGTTTGAGATATGAGCTTTAGGTGAGAGATAATCCAGAGTTTTTCATAAAGTAAGAGACCCTGCTTATAGAACTGTAGCTTGCTATTTCTAGTAAATATTTCTCTGCCTTCATGCAGCCAAATACTGGCTCCAACGTTATCAATAAATTCACAACAGCTCTACATTTATGAGGGGGGATATTTAGTCGGGTTGGGAAGCGGAGGGTCGTCGGTTAAAGATTCGGTGAAGACGTAAGTGGAAGTTTGTCACGTGGCTGGAGAGGGCTAGAACTGCAGAGGTGCCTTTGAGCAAGGCACTGAGCCACCAACATCTGATGTCTCTCCCCTCTACAGGATCCTGTTTGTGCATGCGTGTCAGAAGCATTTCTCTCAATAACGGAGTGAAAACAGGAAGTTTACCTGTGAGCTTTATAAAGTCAGTTAATGGATTTTAAAAAAATGTAACATTTTTTGCATGAGGATGATTCAGACCAGTAAAATAATCGCAGGTGCAAAAGTGGGAAAAAATATTGATATCACCTCATCTCATCATCCTGACTCATCTTTTCTCTGGTGCCACACACACACACGTTTAGATGTATAAAACACTTCACTCAGCGCTACCTCCTGCCTCCTCAGGGTGGCGCTGCTGACATGAATGAGAGTGTTGTGATTTTATCCGTTATCCCGGGCCGAGTATCACACCTCTTATCTTGACTTACCTTGCCACGCATACTCATTAATTACCTTATGAAACATCATGAGGTGATTTGTTGTTGACGCAGAGAGCGTTTAAAACTGTGACTTTTTATTGATCCTTTGTCTCTGCATGTTCTGAGAGGAACATGGTGGACCGGGGTTCGCTTTAAGTCCTCTCACTGACTCAGTCTGGAGGCTGGAAATTTGGCCCTTGAGTGATTTTACCACCAAAATTTTGGCACGCAAGAAAAAAACCATTTGGACACCAGTGGCTTGTGCACTCGTTCATGTGCAGCCCCCTCACTCTGACATCTCTCCATTAGAGCATGTCCAACTGATCCTGTGTGTGTGTGTGTGTGTGTGTGTGTGTGTGTGTGTGTGTGTGTGTGTGTGTGTGTGTGTGTGTGTGTGTGTGTGTGTGTGTGTGTGTGTGTGTGTGTGTGTGTGTGTGTGTGTGTGTGTGTGTGTGTGTGTGTGTGTGCGCGCGCGTAACATGTCTCAACAACAAGAGAGGAAAATCGACTTTCCCCCCCGAGGGATTTTCAAATTGCCCTTTCTGCATGTCGTTCAGGTGCAAATGTAAAACTACAACCCAGAACCCTGCACATAAGGAAGCAGTCACAGCCCATTTCCTGTTATCATTCACTAAACTAGATAGATGGTCCTTAATGATCGATCACTTTTATGCATCTGTTGAACCCAACCCTTCTCCAGTCGGCACACTTCAGCTGCAGGAAGGAGTGAAGCAGAGGACGTGGACTTCCCTGCTCACACATTGACTGATTCCAACCACATGATCATAAAGACGCCTCGTGCAGGTGCATTCCTGACCGTCACGGCTGGGAGGGAAACGGCCCGATGGATCAAGTGCAATGAAACAAACAAGCCGATGTCATGCAGGAAATTAGCCTGAGAGCTAACAAGCTTACAGCCCTTAGAATGCAGTGATTGAGAGTGGGGAAGGCAGGAGCACTGGACCATCAACCTTCAGTCTCACATATCCAGTGGCCCCTGTCCAAGAAGTGAACACACACACACACACACACACACACAGAGAGCAAGGTGAAAGAAGCCCCTTGAAGCCAGACCTGTGGCTCTGCAGCATACCAAACGACCCAGATGATCTGCTCGCTCCTCGGGGGGTCGTTGCTGTTTTGAGCATTTAAAGAAAAGAAAAAAAAACTGGTTTTGAGTAGTTTTGACTTTTCATCATATCCTAAATTAATTCCTGTGACGCTTCTTCCAAGATGATCAGAGGAAGTCAACTTGAAGTAATTCCTCTTGCTCACCCACAACATCATTATAAACCACAGATTAGTGTGAATCCTGTTTAATTGATAGCTGCCTCATCTCGTCACACAGCCCTGATAGTTCCCGTGTTTATCCCACTTCTTCAGTTCAGTGTGGAGAGGCCTTCCTTAAAGAGCGTAACGAGCGCTCAACTCTTAACGATGTGTTCTCAAAGCAGCCAATGATCAGCTTTGAAGAGTTTGAATCCTTCATGTTTATCCTCTGTACTTGACGTAACTCTGAAAAGTGATGCCGTCAAAGATGAAATGAACTCTTCATTATGACCATTGATCGACGAGCAGAAGTTTACTTTCCACAGATCAACCAACCAGCAAAGCCTTCCCGGGTTATTCATGCAAGATACAATTCACTTTGCACACACTTTTATCATATCAGAGAGGAAGAGCAAAAAGATCAAGTCTGATTGGACACACAGGTGGTGACAGGAAGTGACCAGAGGCAGAGCAGTGACCAACTTCAAAGTTCTGATCAACATAGAAGCCATCTTAAAATCATCATCACGAAGGTCGGAGATGTTCACAAAGAGCTGAGTCTTTAGCTTTTACTGAAAGCTGCAGATCGAGTTCGATCCACCACCGGGGGGCGACAGAGGGGGATAATCCAATTAGAGCCCGAGGAGCCTGTAGTAAAGGTCGGATCAGACACCTTTCATTGGCAGAGCCAAGTGTAGACCTGGAGGAGACATTGTCGCTGTTCCTGTAAGCGAGCAGCAGAGTTTTAAAGCCAGTGGAGGGAGATCAACAGCGGAGTGGCGGGCTGTTCTGGGCGTTTCATGGCGGGGGTCAGATCATCGAGGTCGAGCAGAGTGCAGCACCCTGAGAGCAGCAGCAGCCGGGGTTCAGCCGTTTGCTCATGGGCTCTTGATTGTGGATGGTGGTCTCAAAGATGCAATCCGCCTCCAGTTGTTGGCAGACAGACGCAGCCTTCTGTCACTAACAGGAATCAAACCAGCCATCCTTAGGTAACTGGCTGGCCTGTCTTTGTCTCGGTCTGCTGCCTGGACAAACCAGCAGTCTATTTGTGGGTTTTCGAGCTCTTCATGCAAATGGAGTGATCCGAGGACGGCAGCGAAGGCAGAATGGATGAATACATTGTGGAGAAATGAGCGTGCACACATTGAACTGAGTACGCCGGGAAATACTCAAAGTACAGGGCCACACTAGAGCGAGTCAATGAGAGCCAACAGGCACATTGTGACTTTTAAAGCCCTCTCCCCCTCTTCACTGTTTCACATCCTGAATCCTCCTCGCTTTCGATGGACTCGGTCCTCAGCAGTTTACAGGGAAATATACGACGCAGGAAGCTCATAAGACGGCGTTTTATGTGTTTAATCGGGAGTCGGGATCGTCTTGAGCGATGTGCTCGGTGAGGGAGTGGACTTCATTTTTACGCCTGACTGAAGGTGAGCCTGACCTCGCTCTCTCTCTCTCTCTCCTGTGAGCCGGAAGGACGGTAAAACTCCGAGCAGTGTGGCATCAGCATACACAGCAAGTTCAGACAGTGAGGAGTCGTTACCCCGAGGATACGAGCTCGGAGCGCTGCCAGCACCGGGCCGCTGTCGTCTGGTTGGTCCAGGTGATTCTAGTTTACTCTTCCATAAGAATCATACAGGCACTCATCCTGAACTACACTGCGTCTCCTCGCCGTATTTACACATCTAATGTTGATGTTAAAGAGTCTTTAATTTACACTCGCACGTGTTCTCTCCACCACACGGTGAGTGTGTTTTATCGAACAGACAGAGAGACAGGCCGACCACCTTTCTGTTTCTGTTGGCAGTGAAGGGTAATGAAATCCATATCAAGAGGACGGTTAGAGCAGAGGCCTTGACGGAGGAGAAACATGAAACGAAAGAAGCCTCTTTGGGAATAAACAGGAACAAATGTGGCATTTATAAACTAGGCAATAAATAAGAAAAGGCAAAGCATGCTGGGATGCAGAGTGGTGTGAAGAAATTGGCCATTTGTCAGCTCGGATAAGGTCACCATGCAGGATGCAAACAACCCGGTAATTGACTGCAGTCGGGATGTTTACAGCTAATGGCGGCTCGAATGAAAAAAGCCTCCGAACTTTTAATGATGTTCCACGCTTATTATCTTATCTCTGAATAAATGAATGTCATCACCACTGTCATCATCTTAATTAAGACGCCGAGGCCTGCAAACAGCGGGACAGAGGTCAGAGGTCAGATCCACCCCCTCCCCCCCCCCCTTCAGACACGGCTTCGAGGACCGCTCCATGTGCACGCCGCCGGACTCTTCTCAGACACGATGAGTTAATCGCCGAGCGCGGCTTCAGAAAAATTAAAAAGCACGAGAGGCTAATACAATCACACGTTTATGAGATGATAGGCGGCGTGTTTGCGGTTCAAGCCTCAGCTAAAAGGTTAAATCCGGGGCGTCCTACTGGCATGTGGCACAGCCGAGGGTCGCCCTGTTAATTAAGCTTGCAATGCTCGGCTGAGTTGATGCATTTCACATAGAAGCTAATTACTTTTATACTCACAGATTGTATTCATATGAAGAGAAATGCGGAGGGCGCCTGGCTGCAGTAAAAAAAAAGGATTTTATTAGATTAGTAAAGCATGTCACATTCCCATTAAAGACATTTCAGAGAGTGACCATTGAGCTTATTTATATTCATGCACGCCGCAGCGTATGCGCCTCTTGTCAACGCTGTTTCCACAAACACGTAGGAGTCGCATAATGAGATGTGTCAGGAAGCGGGAAGGTTTTTTTTTTTTTTTTTTTTTTTTTGATGGGACAGCAAACATCCCCAACAGCTGCACGATGAAGATTACTAATTATTACCACATACTGTAAAGGAATTATTACCTGCTGTGTGCGACCCTCCCGGCGAGCGAAAAACATGAAAGCCACTTTCACAGCTTGTAACTGTCTCGCCGTGTGCGGGGAAGGAGCGCGTGATCGGCCTTTGTTTGAATTAGAGCTGCCAACAGTTGTTATTTGTTACACGTGTGAAGGACGCGTCTCTGAGCCGTCCCTCAGGAGGACGCCTTCTCTCAGTCTTCCTCCGTTATTGGACCCAGTGAAGTATTTCTTTCACACAGGACGCTGCGAGCTCCGAGTCGGTTCCACCTGTAAATCATCGACTGACTTTATTGATTAACTATAAATGTGCGACACGTCTCACACATGTTAAAAACACACACACACACACACACACACACACACACACGTGCACAAACACAATGCATCAGTGGAGAGAGCTCAGCGTGAGGCGGCTGCTACACGCCGAGCTATGGGTGTTTTCTTGCCTTGCTCAAGGGCACGCTGTGGTTGTAATGCATATAGCGCCCTCTGCTGGTGACATACGATGACATTAAGATGAAACAGTAGCTTGAGTAATGTTTTAAATCATGCTAATATCGGCTGATATCATTTTCTGGCTGGTGAATCAGTCGGGCTCTGATACACTCTGATATTTATCTTGAGTTCATTCATCTCAGTCACCTCCTTTAATTAAGACACTTCCAGTCGTGCCTGTGTGCTGCATGTCAGCCAGCTGCCACCTGACCTTGTAGCTGTGGTCCAGAAACACGGCGCTCAACAGAGCGTCACTGATTACACTGCTTTACCTTCTTACATTCATTTAAAGTCTGCATACGCTGATTAACTCTTGGTGTCCTCGCCCACCTTTAATACCAGCACGACGCCCACGGCCCATATTGCTTTGTGCAGCGCTCCTTCTTCCTCGTTCAGTTATAAGATCTGCAATCACACAGATTTTTTTTAACAATGTCAAACTGACACATAAATCTCTCCACTTGGGGGAAAAACATTTTTTTTATGTCCTGCATATAAAAGAAGTCCATCACAAACTTTTGGGATTCATGTTGGACCAGGTTGACTCATAAGACATAAATAACTCAAATAAAAAACAAAGAACTCGCAGCCACGAGGAAAAGTGATGACGACTAGGTTTATATGCTGATATGAGTTGTGGAGGGAAGGGGAGCCTGAACTTCCTGCCATGACATTTAGCACGAGCAGACTCAGGTACAGTGAGAAAGAAGGCAGCGCTCTTCATACAGTGTGTAACAGGAGCAGCAGTACAGACTGTGTTTATCCAAACACAAACTGATGTAAGGAGGTCCATTCATACTGGAGCTGTTATTTTCTTCCATTGTTATATTTCCAACATGTACCAGACGCACTTTAAGAGCAGGTATCATCTGCATAAATATGCTGTTGCCCACAGCGGTGGTTCTGGTGGGGCCCAACATTAACTCATTGGGGGGCCCAGGATTCATCTCCATTGTCCTGGTCTATGCCGACTCCTCTGCATGCAACGCTCAGCAGGGCAACGAGCGTGAGAGCCGTCCTTCCCGCGTTGCAACATTTGCACATTTTTAAGCCACAGCTTTGGTGAGCCCTCAGGGGCCCCTTACTGACCAGGGGCCCTAAAGTGTTTGTGTCTGTGTTGTCAGACTGCAGCTCTCGAGCCGAGCTTCCATTTAATACCGTCACTTCTTGGACCTTTCCTCTTGGACTGTGCGCATGTCGCCCTCGAGGTCTTAAAAAAAAAAAAAAAAAAAACTCTGTTCAGCCGCCGCTGCTGCGGAGGATGATGAATAGAGGTGGTGTTGCGCCGGGCAGCCGACTCTCTGTGGCACCCTTATCTTTCAACTCGTCTTTCCTGTTCTTGGTTTAATTAGATTAAAAGTTTTCTGCTCCCCCGGGAGAAGCTGCAGGCCCGGACCGGCCGCGCCGCGCCAGCCATTGTGTGGAGAAGTTTGTCTTTTCTCTCTCTCTCTCTCTCTCTCTCGCTCGCTCTCCTGCTCTCTCTCCTAAAAGTCTGCCAAGTCTCCCCTGTTTCTCTGCTGGGGCGCTTAGCTGGCTCAAACTGTGCTCCGGTCAAACATCATGCAAACTTGTTGGCATTGGCGATGTTTTAAGGTGACTCAGTGGCTAAAATCTGTTCGTGGAGCAGCAGGCTTACCCTTGTTTGACTTTAACAAACACACTCCAAATATTTCAACTGCAGAAAATCCCTGACTTGATGGGTGTGTCCTTGCACCTCTTGAACTAAAACATCTACTGTAACTATAATGTGTGTTTCTGCTCCATCAGGAGGGATAATAATAATAAACACGATTCATCACAAGCGTGCCGGGGAAGGTTTGAACTCCCAGAAATCAAACATGACACATCACTGTGAGCAAAGACGCGGCCTGTCATGTTCAATCACGTCAACATCTGGCTGTTTTGTTGTTTGGCTGCTTTTTAGGTGGCACATGAAGGTTCAGCATCTTCAGGCTATTAAACCTTTAAATAGGATGAACTCGTCTCTCTGTTCAAACAGTGCGTTATGTCTTCAAACTCTCATGTTCTGTATCTCTGTCGATGTGCAGACATGTAGCTCCTCCCCTCCACCTGTCAGCAGTCACAGCGGTGCTGAAAGGGTTAACCACGGTCACTCGATGATGGAATATACGATCAGGAGTCTGTGTGTTGTGTTTTATTTTGAAATAGACCGGACGCTCTGTGCGTTTCCTTGTCTGACTTCCTGTCCGGAAGAGACGGTCAGATCTCATTTGTCCAGCTTGACGCGTGCCTGCAGGACGAACTCGGACTTGTTTCCAGCATTGGAGATGAGAGAAAATGGTGACATCGTGGGAGTCAACGAGCAAGCGGCTAAATTGCTAATTGAAACATCGGCGCTATTGTTGCATCTCTGCAGGACGAGCTGCTCCTTCAGTCAGGATCGTGTCTGATGGAAAGATGCTGTAGATTCATCCCTTCTACTTTTAAACTTCTGAATGGATCTGAAAAAGTTCAGTGACACACCTTTGATAGTCTCACGGCAGGACTTGATCCTGATCCTGGATCTGATCACCTGATTCAGGGTTGGAGTCTGGTTATTTTGGCTCTGACTTCAGCGCACTGTGTTCCTCACCACTGACTCACACTGTTTGCTCACTGAGCTGCACACGAAAGCTAACTGACAGTTATGCTAACACATCTTGATGAGGGTCATTGTCTCACTAACGGAAACAGAGAGAGGTATGTGAAGTTCCTCTGTCTTTGCATCGAGTCCCCTGAGTTCAAAGATAGACGGCACGAGTCCTCTGAAGAGTACAGGGCGAAACTTTTCTGTCATTTGTTGAATAATTCACAGAGCTGTTTTTCTTTTGTAAATATTCAACAAAGCACAAATTGCATAATTCATCAGAAAATACCAAAGTAAAAAAATATGCTAACTAAAACATGCTGCTAGCTCACAGCTCTGCTCGATTAAGCGACGACTTAAAAACTTACATTTAGCCTCAAAACAAAAAGTGCTCATGGACGGTTAGCGACAGCTGTCTGCACGCCACCGCACTTAAAGAGTCAGGGTGCATTTAAGCAACCAGAAGGGGGCAGCGTCGAAACAAAACTTAACCTCAACATTATGACATGTTCTTCACAAAGTGTTGAGTCATGAAAGTAAATCCTAAAGTGCTGACCAGTCGTGTCTTTGTGGTTATTTTGATGGTTGAAGACTTTATTTGGATCGTTAGAGAGAGAGAGGGAGAGCATTAGGATGACATGCAGCAAACAGCGTGAGGATTGGGAGTTGAACCTGTCACCATGGTGACGAGGACTGAACATGAGCCGCCTCCTCCTCCAGCTGAGCTACGGCAGCGACCCGTCATCCAATCAGTTTGACAGTTTGTCTCTCAGGCGGACTGTGCGTCTGCTCGAGCTGGACTGTAGGGTGGTTAAAGTTCTGTGATGTTCTGACATCTGTGTTGGACTCGTGCTCCCGTCCGTCAGATCGAGAGTTGAATTCCGGCACATTTATTATTATTCTTTCAGTTAATTGAAAGAAGAAGCAGATCTACTGAAGTGATCTCGCCCCACTCTCTGATTGAGGAAAGCTGGACAAACAGGATGCATGCACTGAGAGATGTCAGAGTGAGGCAGCTGGGTCCAGAGCCTTGCTCATGGGCACCTCAACAGCGCTTATTGAACTGGCTGCAAGACCAATATTCAGACGTGAACTTGTTCCCATCCCAAGTCTCTGCAGACGGAGCCACCGTGATTTTCCTTTTCCTTCATATGGTATAAAGAAGATTCAGTTTTGACTCGATTTAGAATCAAAGAAAATCAGATTATAACCCCCCCCCCCCCCCCACACACACACACACACACACAACCAAAGCAGAACATGGCGTTTTCAGCAGGAACTACACTGGTTCAATCCCAGGACATCCTTTCTGTGTGACAACTCTGCTATAACCATAAAGACGGCGTGGCGCAGGATGTCTTTGCACCTGTGAGTCGGTTGAAACTGCTTCATTATAATGCAGATCAAGCCGCTCTTTTATAGAGAAGAACAAAGCAGCTCTTCAGGTGTACAGCTGCAAAGGAAATCATGCTGCGTTAGCTGGAAAACTGCACTGACGTGAACTCGGGATAGCTCCTCAAACTTCAGTCTGTGTCTCACATTTAAGGAGGCTTACTTTGCAAATTTATCTGTAATTTAGGGTTTATGAGAAAAGCCCTCAGAGGGATTTTGGCCTCAGTTAAACCTCGGTGAAGCTGTGTCGTCCCCGATGGCTTTCCAACTCCACATCACACCGAGCAAACCCGTTTCCTGCAAGATTGCTTTTCAAGCACCGGCACAAAACACTGCAATATTTGACCATCAAAAGCAGTATTTTCATAGTAACAGTCGTGGAAAGCACTCGTTAAAAAGCGACGATGCAACATGAAATCTGTGACTGAGACGCCTTCATTTCACATAGAAGCACTCTGTGACACACTCGAGCTGTCGAGGCGTATTTTTATGGGACTTGGACATAATAAAGATAATGTTGATGATATGGCAGTGTGCTCATGCTGGTGTTGGATTTAATTGAATACAGGAGGGGTTGACAAGCAATTACACTGGGTGAAAAGTAATAATGAAACAAAATGGATTTTTCTTTTTAGAGATAAGCCGAGAAAAGTGTCAGAGGAGTTCTTAAAGGCCAGCGGTGCTGAATGGCGATTGCAGCCGACGTGCACGCTGATGATAAATATCTTGATAAGGCAGCCTTCCTGCTCCCCTCGCTCTGATATTGTGCTGACAGCAGGAAGACGTGTGTGCCACTTAAAGTAGCTTGAACAGAGCCGGCGCCAGACAAATATTTTATTTTATTTATCTAACTTCTGCTGCTATTCATTACCCCGGTGACAGGCCGAGCCGCGGCGTACGTTGACATGCAGGGAAACGGGTTGTAAAGTGCACAGGAATGTGCCAAGCCAGATGTTTGTGCATTCATTGTAAAGACAAATCCCATCACAGCGGAGGTGAGAGAAAAGAAGGGATAAAAGACAAACGTGTTTCACGTCCTGCAGGATCGAATCACAGATAATTATTTGATCCAAAGCGGATTTTTAGAGTCAGAGTCAAAGATGCATGATTCAGCAAGTCGAGAGCGATCCAAATCCAGGTGGATCGTCTCGTTTCGTTGGAGGTGAGTTTTCTGCACAAACGTCATCAGGAGTGACCGCGCTTAACGTCAACTGTTATTTGCATTTCTTTTGAAAGGAGGGAAAGGTTCCTCTTGGACCAGAATATCGAGCGTTAATGAGCAATCCAAAATCTGTTTTTCAACCTCAGCCTCAGCGTGTATGTGCTGCTGATGAAACCAGAGGTTTTTTTTTTTTTTAAAAGCAGATACCGAACAGCTCGAGACAAATTAGCGTGTTCAGTTGTTTTGAAGGAAACATCCATTCATCCCGGCTGCCGTTTGTTTGGTATGCAGTGCCGTTGATTAAATTGTGACCCTCATGGCTGTGTCGTTAAACAGTGACTTATTTCAAAAGAATCGATGCTCGCCAGTGACTCCAAAATCTGTGTGTGTGTGTGTGTGTGTGTCGGTCAGCAGCTTGTATAGCCAATAATTACTCCAGCCTTTGCATTGATGTGGAGCACCCTTGTCCCCTCTTGTATGACTGACCTGTTAGCACAACACAGCCTGGAGTCAGAGAGTGAAGAATACTCCGTGATGTGGCCGGTCGCTCCTCGTGACAAAGGGGACGAGATAATGAGTTCTGCGGGAGAAGATTGTGGCACTGCTGAGCTCAAACCTTTCCCCCTGAAAATGAAGGCTTTCAGTCGCAGCGTCTCTTAACTGTGTTTAAAAGGAAGCCTAATAAGGAAAGATGGCCGACTTGACTTCGTGCTGTGTCATTGCCACCGCTTGTTGTTTATCTTTGTGTATTCTGAAGGATTGAGTGCTTTGTTCACAGGATTATGGGACACCCACACGGACCTGCTATGAATGCAAACTGTGTTAATGTTCCTGTGCAGCCAAAACGGAAGTGTAAAACCCCGACAGATTAACCAGCGACTGCTGCTGACTAGAGGGTGCTGGCTGCACCGCAATTAGACGGCAAGTGAAACCAAGTTAGCAGCGAGGCAGCGTCACCTCTCTCACCATCACACGTGTTATTTTAAAGGCGGTGAAGCGTCCCAAAAGTGCAACCATTAATATCACTAACAACGTGGTTATTCTCAGCTTTTCATAGTGAGAATTAAATCTTGTGTTTCTGCACTGAGAGTCAGTTTTTCAGTTTCAACACTGACGGATTGCCATAATACCAGAAGATAAGACTTAAAATCAAACAGTGTCAACACCTCTTTCAATACAACAGAAGAAGAAATTACATTTTGTTCATTTCTTGTTTCATTTGCCAAATATTGTTTCCAGACTCCTGCACTCGGTCTAAATTGCACAAATGCGTTGGCAACATTTATGAAATATTAAAGAGACGTCAGTAGTTTTTTCACAGATCATGTTATTATCCTCTTCATACGTCAGAGCTCCTCTTCATCATGTGTGTGAAGTGTGTTGTTGTAAATCCACTCTGATCCTGTATTTGATCATGTCTATAAACCCCTCTATTTCAGCCCTGCTCAGAACAGGCTGTTTCTGTGTCTGTAGCTTTAAATATGTAAATGAGCTGTGTCTGACCACGCCCCCTCTCTGGAAGGGCTCGGGTGTACTCGCTGCTTTCTGGCTCCATGTCCTATTGTTTACGGTGAGAAGGCAGACTCAGAGGGCAGAACAAACACCTAGCTGTGGGAGTGTCACCCACCTGGGGGAGGGGCTACTGCCCTTTGTGATGTCATGAAGGGAACATCTCCAAACGGCCTGTTTGAGCACACATTTTCTGAAAAGTGGAGCAGGCAGAAGACGGAGAGGATGGGAAGATCTGATGCACTGTGGTGCAGAATAACAAATCCTTTATTTCACAGGGATTGGTCTACTGCAGGACATCTGTGAAATCCCAACGTTTACAGTGAGAGACCGAAAAATGACCAGTGCATACACACAAGTGTGTTTGTCTTTGTGCGATTTCAACATGTGAGTGAACATGGCTGAGAGACCCGGAGAGAATAGAAAGAGATAAAGAGCGTGAATGCTACTGTGCTTTGAACAAAGACATGGCCTCTTTGCAGACAGCTTGTTAAAGCTGCAGAGAATGAGTCAGAGTGCAGTCCCCCTTACAGGAGCCTTTGTTGTTCCGAGTCCAGTCTGGTTTCATCTTGTCAGCCTTGCTCAGGGCGGGTTCAAAAAAAAAAAAATCAAATTTGCTCCTGCACAGGAAGTCTTCTCCATGTCCTCGTCTTGACATTTTCCTCTCCATTAAATCACCCGAGAGGCTCGGCGGTAATTTTACAGTCTCAAGATAAAGGAAAACCACCAATGATAACCTGACTATCATCCAAACTACAAATTAGATTTGTGTTAATTCATTAAGTCAAGACGTTTTATTTTATAACGTACACTGCAGTGCTTAAAACACACACACACACACACACACTCACACACACACGGAGCGCAGCGTAAGTTCAAGCAGGAACACTGGTTATATTCAACATAGCCCCTTCCTCTCTCCAGGTCTAGACTCCATGGGGGGGGGTCAACTGAATTGTTCAATACATGATCGTTCATAGACGTCCCCAATGATTGAATACGGTGATCAGCTGATCAATTTCAAGGCCTTAAAAGTCCTTGAAATTAAAATGTTTGAATGAGATCAAGTGATATTTCCATCCCCTGTGAAAGCATGTCACATGACAAGGACAAAAACAACGACGACTTTATCATCTGTTCTGCCCGGAGCCTTAGCGCTCACTGAAGCATGAACGGTGTTAGGCACACGGAGCGGCGCCGCTTCATCAGGCCTGGATTACATCACTGCAGAGCTGAAACACTCGCACCCAAGAAGATTGCTTTTCACCCCGTTTATCACCTCCCAAATAGGTTGACATTTTCTGCACAACATTCACGTATGAATTCATTACATAAACAATACACCACGTACATTCTGAAGTCAATATTGAGGGTTCAAGTTTTTAGCAGGTTAGAAAGACAATTTTTATCTTTATTTCCCTTCAATCAAAGCATACAATTGAATTCAAATAAAGAGACCCCTCGGATCATATTGATTTAGTTGTGTGTGTTGTTTCGGAAGAAAATGGGTTTCTTTATTTAATAACCTCATAAACCACGACTCATCCCTTTTTCTTTTAAAAATGGCAGCCGGCAGGTTTTATGGATGAATCATTAAATTGGTTGCATGTGAACCTTCGCTGTTAAATCCGTCCTTTAAACTGTTAATGATGGAGCGCCACAGGGGTCGATTATGAAATATCACTTTCATCCTTTACGCTACTTAATCCTCTTTTTTTATGACGTTTGACGCTCCTTCAATATCCATCCAGGCTTTTACTTGTCACCTGTCTACCTTTCTATGAGAAGCTAATCCTGAAATGCTGATGCTTTAAAACAGGTTTCACACAAGCTGTAAACTGTTGCTAAATGAAGCCGACGCTGAAGTGCAAAATCCTGCAGTTTCTTTGAATGTCTGCGAGAGGCTGGCTGTGGAAGTACAGCAAATCAATGCAATTAAAAAATTATTCAAAAATCAGAAATTAACATGTTTACAGCCTGGTACAAAAACCACATAGCTCTGATTTGCTGAATGATAAGATTTATCTTTTCAATCATAAGCTCATCCTGAAAATAATTTAAAGGTCACATATTATGCACTCTACTCTTCTCTAACATGTGTCTGTCTCCAAACCCCCCAATGATGAGAAAAGTCCATCCTCTCCATCTTCTGCCTGCTCCACTTTTCAGAAAATGTGTGCTCAAACAGGCCGTTTGGAGATTTTCCCTTCATGACATCACAAAGGGCAGCAGCCCCTCCCCAGGTGGGTGACACACGACGTGACGTTCAATCTAAATGTCATGGAGGCTTAGTGGAGGGACAAAGTGAGAGGTAGTAACTGTGGAGCCAGCAGAGAAGCGCAGAGGTGTGTGTGTGCAGGTCTGATTGTGTGTGTGTGTGGAGCTCCTGCTGTGCACACACACACACACACACACACACACACACACACACGATGTAAATTCAAAGACTGGGACACGGTCTCAGATGAACGTACAGAGACGTGATGACGGCTTATATGAGCTTATATGAGTTTATATGAGTTATACTTTGAGTACAGTTTGTTTTTCGGGGCGATAAAAAGAAGAAATCCTTCATTCTTTCATTTTGCGCCTTTAATGCACAGTATTCCCTGCGTGTCATATCGTATCGTATCATCTTAATGTATATGTGTAGCAAAGACTGGCCACATGTTTGGATGTATACATTTCATGCATGTGTGGATCAGTTGTGAGGCCCCGTCATGGCTCCTCAGTGCTTGTGTGAGCCACAGATTGCAGGAGGTTAATATTTAATGGCGGTGGAGCTGCATTTGACGACAGCCCAGGAGTTGGGTCAGGTTAACAGGGCTGTTGCGTGCCAGAGCCCAAGAGAGTGTTGAATATTTGATTGCCATTTTTCTTCTCCGGCTTCCTTCTCTTTTAGTGCATGCACTTCAGAATGGATCCCCATATTTGTAGTTCAAAAATAAGCTCTCATGGAGATCCCTTGTTCAGCCTTGTCTGTGTTTTTTTCCACTCTGTTGGAGATTTAAAGTGCTGAGATGCACTTATGTTGTGCTGTGTTATAACAGAGGTTAGTGCCTCCTCTGGAAGTCCAACTCCAGTGAGTCATTAAATTAAAAGAACAAAAGAAAACATGCTACAAAATGTATAAGCTAGTGTTTATTTCATGGAGTTATTACTTTCATTATGTTAGTGTGTGGTGTCACATTACATTACAGACTCAGCTCATGTGAAAGATACACAGATGTGAAACACTCAGTATTTAACTCGTGTGTGTGTTAGCATCACGTCACATTTCTTAAAGATCAGGAATCTTCTTTGACTGATGCTTTAAAAAAAGGTTTTTACAAAAGCAGCAAATTCCTATGTTAACAAAAGAAGCTGATTCTGACGAGTAAGAACCTGCAGTTCCTGGAGTGTCCACTAGAGGCTGGCTGCAGCAGCTCAGGAAGTCACATACACACCCATTCAAAAAGCCTGTTGTTACAGCAGACATGAACATGTTTACAGCACATAGGTGTGATTAGCTCATGTCTCCATCCACACACACTGTACGGGGGGGAATGTTTTGATGACTCATCAGTTTTGATTGGATGAAGGATCAGAGTTATTCACAATAAGGCGTGTAGCTGAGCTGATTGACAGGTGGGCGCCGTGTAACGGTTTGTCAGGAGGCTTAAAACCCGCCTCAGCTCTCAGCCTGTCGTTAGCTTGACTCAAAGTTAGCCTGAGACAGCATTTCCAGCACGGAGACCGCCATCCATGGGACTCCAGCGCCCCCTGCAGGGACACACGGGGGACTCCAGCGCCCCCTGCAGGGACACACGGGGGACTCCAGTGCCCCCTGCAGGAACACACGGGGGACTCCAGTGCCCCCTGTAGGGACACACGGGGGACTCCAGCGCCCCCTGCAGGAACACACGGGGGACTCCAGCGCCCCCTGCAGGAACACACAGGGGACTCCAGCGCCCCCTGCAGGAACACACGGGGGACTCCAGCGCCCCCTGCAGGAACACACAGGGGACTCCAGCGCCCCCTGCAGGAACACACGGGGGACTCCAGTGCCCCCTGTAGGGACACACGGGGGACTCCAGCGCCCCCTGCAGGGACAGACAGCTTCATCCTTTAATAAATAAAATCTGTGGTTTTTCCAAAGAAACAAGGCTCGGTCTAATTCGACTTCATTGATTCATTTTTAATCTTTTGATGAGCTACTTTGTGGAGATGGAAAATTGAGCCCACCAGGTGATGAATCCTGCACAAATCTGCAGGATCCCAAAGAACAGAACGTGTTTCTTTATTAAAAGCCCTTTATCAACTGAGGAAACCTTACTAATACAGTGCAGCTTATTAAAAGCATCACAAGATGAGCGTCATTGCTTTGCCTGTTTATTAACTATAGAATGTTAAAAAAAAAAAAAAAACCTCCCTCTCCAACACTGATAATCTGTCAAAAGCTGATTTACTTTTATATGAGCGGGCAGAGAGCTGAGTTCAGCAACCACAAAACAAACTATTATCCTAACTGTGGAATATGACCATCAGAATCTTAAACAGATCAGACACAAAAAGGTGCAATGAAGGAGCTGAGCAGGTCTGCACATGATTGAAAAAAATGATTCTAATCAAAAACAAACGTTGGTTTTGTTGCCGTGGATACCTAGAAATAGATTGCACTGAAATGAATGTGTGATGACTTATTAAACAGTACTTTAATGTAAACCTATATGGGCTAATGCTAATAACATGTTGTTGGACCGGCCTGCCAAGAATAGTTAGAAAATGCAGAGTCTCGAGAGGCGTCAGTGTCACAAGAAATCATCCCTCGAATCCGTCTGTTTAAATCTGCCTGTGCTGCAGCTGGTGCCAGGAAGTCATACAGCGGTGGCATATGTGCTCTATATGCAGGCTGTAGCTTACAGGAAACACAGCTCTGCATGCTTTAAGGTATGACTTATCCATGCAATGACCAGCCTATCCATAATTCATCAGTGACAGACTTGTCAGGCATGCACTCAGCGAGTGAGGGGAGCAGCGGGAAAAGATGATTTACTATAAACCATCGGTAAAGAAAAAGCTTTAGCTTAAAATCGACCGTCTCTTTAAGCTAACGTCAGAGGAGTAGGTAGAGCACCTGGTCACAGCACCAACAAAAGTGGCGCTAGAGTCCCCCGTGTATCCCTGCAGGGGGCGCTGGAGTCCCCCGTGTGTTCCTGCAGGGGGCGCTGGAGTCCCCCGTGTGTCCCTGCAGGGGGCGCTGGAGCCTCCGTGTGTCCCTGCAGGGGGCGCTGGAGTCCCATGGATGGCGGTCTCCGTGCTGGAAATGCTGTCTCAGGCTAACTCTGAGTCAAGCTAACGACAGGCTGAGAGCTGAGGCGGGTTTTAAGCCTCCTGACAAACCGTTACACGGCGCCCACCTGTCAATCAGCTCAGCTACACGACTTATTGTGAATAACTCTGATCCTTCATCCAATCAAAACTGCTGAGTCATCAAAACATTCCCCCCCCCCCCGTACAGTGTGTGTGGATGGAGACATGAGCTAATCACACCTATGTGCTGTAAACATGTAAAAACAGGCTGTTTGAATGGGTGTGTATGTGACTTCCTGTGCTGCTGCAGCCAGCCTCTAGTGGACACTCCAGGAACTGCAGGTTCTCAGTGGATCACCCCACTGTAGTGTGAATTGAAGTGACGCGATGGTGGACGGGACAGCAGGCGAGTGATGAGCCCTTTCTTCTTCAGCTAATCCTCACAGGACACTCTCCAGATAATGGCGGTGCTGATGGATGAGGAGGAGGGCCATGTGGTGTCTGCATCCAACAGCACAATGCGAAGGAGGAAGTTGCATCGGCCTGACACGGTGGTTTTGACGCGCTTGACGTTTAAAATGAATGTTTGATCTGTCACATTCAACAGAAGTGGAGAAAATGGCCGAGGGAGTGGAATAAAAGCAGTACATCCTCCTTAACAGACGACAAGAACAATTCAGCTTTCACAAAGACATGATCACTTCCTTCAATCACCATCGTAACGACATCATCTTCACGTCTGATTCAGTCCAGTCACATTCGGTTGCACTGAATGTGTCAGCTCTTCAGGGGAAGGCATTTCACTTTACCCCTATGGTGGAAATAATCTGTCCTCATGCTGCAGTTTCCTCTCCCATTAATGCAATATTTATATTCTTTATTAATTCATGCATCAGATCTGACCACTAAACTCTCACGAGCTAAATGCATCTGATGAGTCTTTAATGATTGCAGAACATGCAGAGTGAGTCATTCCTCTTTTCACAAGTGTTTAAACTTCGGTGCTCGCGCTGGTCCGTTCTGTGAAGATGTTCTCGTGTTGATTTGGAGTTTCGCATGAATTTGTATCACAGTAGATAAATCTCCGCTCTCTGCAGGCAGAACAAAATCTTCGGTATTTTTCACCGTCACTGTGTCGAGCGCTGCATGAGAATACAGAGCGGAAAACATGGCGAGTATGGAACATGTTTATCAGCGTATCCGTCTCATCCGAGTCCCATCAATTCCCTCCAAAGAACCATTTGTCCTGGGCTCTCTTTGTTGTCCTATCAGAGCGCTGTCGCACAGCAAATTGTCTCCCAGGGTGCAGTCCGGGTGGCGGGAGATGAAGAAGAAGAAGAAGAAGGAGGAGGAGGAGGAGAAGGAGGAAGTGACAAGAGTGTTGTCCTAAATTGCTATCGATTCAGTTGTTTGAACCTTTTTTTTTCCCCCTCCTCTGGAAGGTTAAGAGTCTAGGAGGAGCCTCGGCGGCGGTTCAAAGGAACGACCTGTCACCGGCTCTTTATTCAAAGTGATGTCTGTCGCACCCTGTCATCCTCTCCCAATTGTCCGTTTAGAGGGAAATTGAAAAGTGAAGCATCCCGGGGATTCTCACTGAACTGTCAAGCTGCTGTCAGCTCTTAATACCACGCCGCTCTTTTTGGGGTTTGCAGAGGAAAACACACTTTATTTTTCACCTCTCATATTCCTTCATTACTCCTAAGCCCTGAAGCGCAGCCTTTGTTTAGGTATAGTGTGCTTCTTCTTTATAAAATACAATCCCTTTATGTGCTGCATTATTGGCCGGCAGGGTCTAATGTGAGTTATCATGTCCGGGGATAAAACTTTAAAGCTATTGATTCCTAAACAATGAAGGGTGTAATGTTTTATCTCCACAAATATTGATACAGCTACCTGTTATAAAAACCTATTGACTGAGCCGCCGCCGCTGCTCCTGCACACTCCCTGCAGAAAGCCGACCACGCCAAATAGACTGTGATGGATTCTGGACTGATCGATAAAGATGCCGGATGGTTTCTACCGTGAGGAGAGAAAGAAGAACTGTGGGAGGCGATGGCGCTGTGATGTTTACGTCATGACAGGAACACAGCAGCGTGGAGGTCACGGAGGCACCCGAGCAGGAAATGATCAGAATGAAGGAATCAGTTGGAATTTTCGTGTCTCGCCATTTAAATAGCCTTTATTCTGACATGTTTAAAGACGACCTTTCCAATGCAATCACACTGATTTATACAAAGTAAAGCACAGACAGAGAGAGAGACAGGAAGTGATGCTTTGTGAGATCCACTCTGAGAACTATTTCCTCGTGTTCCAGGCTTTATAAATAGAATTAGAAACATGTGGTTATTAAAACGATTTTCCTGGAGCCGGTGTGTCGGTGCGTGGTGAGCATGTTGTGCTTTTATTGAACTCTGAATGGAGAGGATTCTCACAAATGGTGCTGCTTATTTAACGTAGCATATAACAACATTATTCCAACAGGTGATGAAATGCAGCCTCGGTTTCCCCGGAGAGGATCATTTTTTATTTCCCACATCGGGTATTTGTTACACTCTTCTTCTACTAAGCCTCAGCACGATGATGTGCATGAATGGGACGGGATTTTACCTGTTTAATTCCTGCGAAACAGCGACTTTTTTCAGCTTAAAAGTGTACATGTGGCGGGACACAACATCTTTTATCCCTCGTCAAATCACAGCGGGAGAGAAAGCCAGGAACAGCTGCTGTTATATTCCACAAACCTTATAGCTGTTTCTGTCTTTCATTTTCCCCTTCACTCTCTCTCTCTCCTCGTATTTCTCCTCCCTCCACTTTCATCCGTCATCCTCCGTCTTTTTCTTTGGCTGCATCAATAGCATTTGGAGGAATCACAAATATTTCATGCCTGTGACCGTGGAAGGTTTCCATCAACTTGAGTGGATTTCCTGAACTTGGGCTGATTTGCATGTCTTAAACTAGACAAGCGCCATGCATTATGCAACACTTCTGCATGATTCCAGTTCACATGTGAGAGAATCAAACATTTCATGGATCCCTTTTTTTTTTTTTTTTTTTGCTTCCAAACAGAAATAGAGGGCTGTTCCAGGACGGATCCAAACTGAACTTGTGCTCAAAATCACAGCAGTAAATATTTTCAGACATCTTTGAATGTCTTCCATAAATAAATGCATTGCTGGAAATAATCTGGATTGTGTCAGGAGGATCTCTCTGGATGTTCTCCTGACCTGTTCACACATGCACCAGCATAACTCTGAACTGTTTTTGCACCAATACACCAGGACAAATTCCTTGCATGTGAACACGGTTTCCCTCAGCTGACACCATCAGACTGTCATCCCCTCAACTGTCCGACCCCCCCCTTTCTCTGCACGTGTGAAAGCACTATGTATGCACTACAGGCGGGATTTCATTTTTCACATCTGCTGCCATGTTTTGCACAGAGCCATGACTTATTTTGTGAGAGGAAACTCAGCCCGAGATGCTCATTGGACGTCTCCTGCCGAGTCTACCCAAACCATCTAAGTGGAAGACAGCGTGCTGCTCCCCGGTGGATCACACGAGTCGTGAGCAGAAGGAGTTAAAGTTCTCACGATGGACGGGCTTTTTTTAAGCAGTAACCTGCGGTGCCATCGCTGTTAAACGCAGCTGCTGCAGCGTTAACATTATCCCCATTGTGGCCTGCAAACAGGAAGTGGGCTGTAATAGGTGTAACAGGTGACTGCTGGATTAGCATTGGACATACAGCTCGGAGATTAGCGTTCAGTTTAAAAGGAGTTTTGTATAAAAAAAAGCATCAATCCTCTTACGAGATGTTTCTGTATTTGTTTATATTCTAAACGCTGCTGCTGCTCTTTAAAGTCGACGCTCCTTCAATAAATCACTGTTTGCTTTAAGTGCTTAAAGAAACCCCATTAATTGCAAGATGATAAAAAAAGGCTTTAGAGAGAAAATACTGTGAAGGCTGTGATGATGGACGCTCTGTCTGCAGCTCGATGAGAGCGCCCATCAAAATGATTTAATCTTCAGTCGTGTTAATGACAAAAAGAAGCCGAGATGGCCAGCTTTCCATCCACCTTCATCTTCATCAGTCTTGCTCTCTCTCTTTTTTTCCGATCAAATGCCTCGCTCATTAAAGAGTCCCCGGGTATTGATGCCTGTTTTATCACCACTCCTGGAGCCCATTACAGGCCAGGAGGCTGCTCCGCCGTGTCCCCTGGTGGGGGGTGACACTCTGAATCTCTAATGGGGGAACTGTTTCCACTCCTTCCAAACCGCACGGCGTTTATCGGCACGAGCAGCTCCACTCACTTTCTGTCTGACCCGTATTTTTAGACATGCTCACTCGCCCTCTCTCTCTCTCTCTCTCGTGCTCCAATTCAATCAACCATCGACTCTGAGCAGAGAGCGCGTCGGATCTTCTTCTCTTTATTTAACGTCATTTACTTGATGGAGCAGGAGCAGACTTTGTAATGAACATAATTTGTTTATTACACAATAAACTCTTTTATTTTCCCAACCTAACGCGGCACGTCGAGCTTATTGCACTCGCTGCTGTAGCGAGAGCACGGATAATGTGTTTGAAGGCGCCGCCACAGGATATTCAGAACCCGTCTGGGGAGCGTTAATATACAAGACCCCGGAAAAAAGTAGTTCTTCACTAAATTTCCATAAGCTCAGGATGAACCCGGTGAAATCAGAAGTTGCGTAACGAGTTTGACTCCAGTAAAATAGGTTATGTCTTCTAAAGACGTTAAAGTCATCAGACGCACTCTGTATTTATAACACACTTCTGCAGGGCGCCGATGAGACGCAACAGGCGCAGGCGCTCCCGGGACCGTCCCTGCAGAGTTGTGCAGAGTGGACCATCCTCCTGACAACTCGTCCTTAAAGCGTGCAACACCTTCTGCACCTCCTGCAGATTTCACTCTGTTATTCTGATAAGGACGTTGGGTAGTGAGGAAGCAGGCGGCCATTTAAAAAAAAAAAATTTTTAAAGGAATGCTGCACACGTTTGAGCAGAGCAGGATGAGCAGAGAGCAAAAAAAAAAAAAAAAGATTGAGTGGAGAAATGAACATTGATGGAGCGCAGTGGGAAACATCCGTCAGCCTTGGTTTGTAACTGATGTGGAGTTTGCCCTCGTCCTCCCGGCCAGCTGTGGAATAAGTCCACAGGGCTCATCAAATACAGACGTGGCTCTGTGCGGTCCACAGAGGTCGAGTACAGTTAGAGTCAAACGACCTGTGTGCGCTGAAACATCTGTGACGAAATCAGCTGGATTCAGTTGTTTTCTTTCTTTCAGTTTCCAAACGTGAGACGCAGCGAGCAGCGGAGGGATCCGATGACGTCTTCAGCAGAGCTCGTTAGCGTGTTTCACAAAGATGAAGATTATAGAATCCACATCCAGGATTTAAACGTTGAGCTTTGACTCGTGTCAACACCGGAGAAAAACTTTATTCAGCTCACCGTCAGCCGATCGTCATGTTAGCACACTCGTCAGTTTAATGTGAATAAACAGTCGATGTTAAACAATCAGCCGAATGAAGAAGTTCACATAAGTGATGAAAAGCAGCCTGATCTGCACACGAGCAGCGTGACAGCCTCTCTGATTTATAATTCACAATTGGTGAGATTAAAGCGAGAGAGAGAGAGAGAGAGAGAGAGAGGGGATGAAAAAAAGTTTGATAACTTTAATTTTTAATTATTCATAGGGATGGAATTATTCCTCTCATAATATTGTCACTCTCTGGAGGAGAGTCATTCAACTTTAATAGCGGAGCGAGAGATAATCATTGGGCTTAATTCTGAGTCGGAGTCTTTAGAGGATCAGGTCTCACTTTTATGGCCGGATGCTGAAATGGTTCTGGACTCATCATGAGGGGATTCTTTGTTTGAAAAAATAGAAAACACACCGATTATTCTGTTTGGGGGCGGGGCCGCGGTCGTCTCCCGCTCGCCTCTCCTCCGCCGGTCTGCGTTCACCTTTTTTTTTTTTTTTTTTTTTTTCTGCTCGCAGTCCGACAGAGCAGGATGTTTGTAGTCGGTAACCACGGCAACCACTCGCGTCCACCCTGCTAACTGTGGACGTTTCCTCGACCCTCGTGCAGCTCCGTGCTGCGCGGACACAACGGTTGTTTTTGAAGCGTGTGAAGGAGTGGCGGTTGGCGGCCCACTTCCTTGTTTGAGCGCGGACCGTACTCAAGCACACGTGGATCGTGACCCAGACCCGAGTATGATCCGAGTCTGTTTGTGCTCACACTGATCAAATCAACCGCAGTTTGGCGTGCAGAGTCCTGTTATTGTTTCTTCTTAAACGTCATCGTGAACGGATCAAACGAGACTTCATTATGTTTCCTCACATGAACTTCTTCTCTCCTCGTTTCTCTCTCAAAGTGGGTCACTGTTAAATGTTTAAACATCACACTTTGACTTATGCAATCTGTCTTCATGCTACGACTCCACACACACACACACACACACACACACACACACACACACACAAAGCTTCCCCTTCATTCTAAACACTTCAATTTGACTTTAACACAGGACAGCTGTATGCACTCTTATATATTCATAAACACACTTCCATCCTGTTTATGTCTCACATTGATACAGATAATCATGTGTCATAATATCGGCCGTTGTTATTGGTTGGCTGATTAATCAGTCAGGCTTTTTCCTCCGTCGAGTTCTGGTTCCTTCAGCTGGCGCTTCCTGGTCTGGTTCAGTCGAAGGAGAGACAGGCTTTCTCCCCTCGATCTTTCTCAAAGGACAAAAGGGACTTTTTTTTTTTTTTCCCTCTTCCCCCGGGGCGACAGCGCACTCCCCTGCCAATCAAGAATCAGTGATTGAATTAGTGCCAAGTCCACTAGCTGCCGCTTCCGCTGAACGACCGACAGATCCAGGGTAGAGATTAGGCGAGTGTGAAGTTCACCCTCCATCAGAACCCCTCGCATGCTCCTCTTTTCTCCCAAGCTCTCAAAGGCACCTCAGATGAAGAGAGCTGTTGCCTGACAGGCCCCTGAATCGTCCTGCATGTGCAGAATGCAAACGAGGCAGATGCCCACTTCTTCCTTCCCATCTCTCTCTAGACCAAAAAAAAACAACCCATAGATGCTACGCTTAGGATGCAGCCGCAGTTCTTACACGTTTTCTAAAGAGCTCTTCCAAAGGAGTTAAAATGAGTCGCAAGATAAGAGAGCTGAGATGAAGATGTAGCCTATAGCACAAATATGGTGTCGAGTTTTATAGCCGTAGCTGACAGACAGTAACACTTCCTTTTTCTTCGAGGCGCTGAATCAAGTTTATGTTCTCTCCTTATTTTTTAGGAAAGAAAAGTTTCAGACTAAAACAGACTTTGACTGGATAATCGCTCCTGCTGCATCTTTAACGTCTTGTCCCCAAGCTGCAAATCGTCGTGTTTCTAAACATTCAGAAGTGGTCACCCTTAATAAGCTGTTGTCCATTCCGCCGCTCACGCCTTAAGGCGGCTTCTCCGATGTTTTAAATCCACTACGTCCGATGCCACACAGCTCAGTGTGGTGGAGAGAGCACAAGAAGAAAAGGCTTTAGAGAGCAGAGCAACAAAACACCCTCTGGCTCGACAAACAATTTAGGCGGCTTCAATAATCCAAAATGCTTTCCCCGCTCATCGCCATTCCTCAACATAAAAACAAAGGCTTTGTCTTAAATGTCCAATGGCTCAGCAATGATTTAAGAAGAGAAAGCAGGCGACGATAAAGATGGCGTGTCAGTAAACTAAAAGGCCTTGAGTAAGCCGTTCAGGACAGAGAGGTGTTTTATGGGAGGGTGTTAAAACCCCACATTCTGGTCGGAGTCCTTCAACACGGAGAGAAAAAAAAAATAGTTCATGGAAAATTGATTTTCAGGGAAAAAGTTGTAGAAATCAAAAGCACAATTTCAATTATTTGCTGAAATAGCTTCAGTTTTTTTTTCTTCCATTTATTATGAACAGCGTCTCTTCAAATCTCTTCAGACTGAAGTCTTATTTACACAGGACCCGCCGCCCTCTGCTCGTTTGTTGGAACGGCGAGGAAGCCTGTTTTTTTTCCTTTTTTTTGTTTTGTCAAGTCTGTAATTTATAAAGTCGTCCATATTTCCTCACACACGGCGCTCCTCTGATGATAGTGATCCCGCTCCGAATCAGCATCTCAGTGCTGCTTACGTTTTTTTAAATTAGCTTTTTTCTGCCTAGTATTCTATATAGCGCCGCCTGTCAGTCCCATCTCCATGACAACAGCCCTTTTGACCACGTCCACTGTGTGACAGTACGACACTGCTCGGTCACTTTTTACCGCATGTCTTATATCTGATCCAGAAGCTCCGAAAACACGGGGAATATCGAATATGGAAAAAGAGCGCCGCTCACATCGACGCCTGAAAAGATTTTCAACTCGGCGCAGTTGGCAAAGGAACGCTCTCTACTCTTTGAAAACACTCATAAATGAACACTAGGGGGCCGACACAAGGTCCCTTAGGTAACACACAGGGCGGTTAATACATTTACACTTCCTCATCAAGCCTCTTTGACACACAGCTGGAGCTCATCCATTGGCTGAATGCACAGAAGGAAGAGTGGCGACATTTCTCACAGATTCTGCTCAAGCGTAAACTCCCAGTGGACTTTGTAAGTTAAGGCTAATTCATAGCATGGCTTTAAAGATTATCACGCCTTAAGTGAGGCTCAGAGCGTCTCCACCTCATTGATGCCACACTGAGAAAAGCTGTCGGCAGGTGGATGCATGAACCACCTTTAAGATCTGACAGGCCACTCCCCCCCCCCTCACCAACAAGCCTGAGTGAATTTGAGCATCGGCAACGTCTTCTTTCCGTGTCTTAATAAAGCTCAGAGGATGAATCAGTTTGCTGTTAGAAAGGGAAGATCATCAGTATTTACGTTTGTGTTTGTGTGCACGTCACACTTCAGGTCATCCCTGCATAAGCCAGCGTACTCATTCAAAAACATCTGGACACGCCCATGACTGCAGCTTTTATCTTTTCATCTTTCCTCATAGATATATTTTTGTTTAATTTAATAGAAAAATCATCCAAAAGTTTATTCTCTGATTGTTCTCCCTGATTACTTGGGACCTGACGCTAACGCTCAGGTCTGTTAGTTAGTTTCAGGGCTCAACGTTTAGGAGTCATAAATGAGCTGAATATTTAAAATGGGCTTGGCTCGATGGAGTCATTTGGAAGGTGTTATTTTCTATCTTGCACAAACTGTTTAGGATTAAACATTCCTCCCCAAGTACCAGCCGCCTCACAAACTACACCAGCCAGATTTTTTTCTGTAACTTTCAGAAACACAGAAGGATGGTAAAGCTGTCCAACACGACGCTTAATGCTCGACATTACTAATGATAACACAGACAGCTGTACTGGCACTGTGAGCATTTGCACTGCAAAAAAAAAAAAAAAACGGCAAATGATAATCGCATTTTATGCCATCAGCTGTGGGTAATGTGATACTGGCTGGAATCCCATTACCATCAAAGTTATTATCGACCACTGCTGTGCAAGCAGTGCAAACACAGTCTTAGTGACTGCATAAGAGTTGTACTCTGAGCCAGAAATAAAGGACGGAGAGAGAAAAGAGATAGAGAGAGGAATAAGTTCACTGGGGCTTTTACTGAAAGCCTCTTAGAGTCATTTGAATCATCAAATATCTCATCAGAACTCCCAAGACAAAAAGAGTACCATGAAAAGAGTCTGCATTATTTCTACAAGACGCACAGAGAGAAAATGAAACACCTGCTTACCACTTGGCACACAATCATATGAAGCTACAGAAACAATCTGTGATGGTCTGCTCCTGAATGCTCTGGATCTGATTGGACCAGAGAAGGTAGGCGGGGCTTTGAAGGCCGTTTTGGACGCCCCTGGGTTTGCCAGATATGAGAGCAGTTATCAGGTGAACAGGTGTTGCAGCGATGGAAGCGGGCAGTGGAACTGCTTCAGATAGAAGTGATTGTACCCGAGCTAAAAAGCCTCTGCATGTTTCTAATAAGCTCCAGCAGCAGAAAGCTGCTCAAACTAGGATCAATGTTGGAGATGAAACATGGAGAGAGGTTAGAACGCAGAAAGCTTTACAGACCCATGCAGAGCTGGCTAAACACTGAAGCTACAGTGTCCACCACATGCAGAGCTGGCTAAACACTGAAGCTACAGTGTCTCTACATGCAGAGCTGGCTAAGCACTGAAGCTACAGTGTCCACCACATGCAGAGCTGGCTAAACACTGAAGCTACAGTGTCCACCACATGCTGACCTGTGTGAGAGGAGGGGGTGGAGCCAGAGAGCTCTCTGTGATGATTAGAGTTTAGACTGCAGTGCACATTTTACACACTAGGGGGCAGAGTTATATATTGCTCCTTTAACTAAACAAGCTTTTCTTGTTTTGTTTAGTTTTTTCTTCCAGCTTTATGTGTTGAGCTCTATGCTACAAAGGCTCAGGATTTACTCCCTGTTTTTGTATTGTGACTTCCAAGCATTGATCGTGACATCCAGAGATTGTAAGTGCTTTTCCAGTTCTGGATTCACTGTGCGAGTCTTTATTCTAAAGCCCTTTCATGTCATCCTTTGGAGGACTTCATCTATTTCAAGCTATTTTATGATAGGACTATGGCAATAATTGAAAGATGTTCATTAAAACTAACCCTCCGCTGACCTTCAATCGTTTCAGCACACAGTCACGCTGTGAATGTCTTATATGAGAGCAGGGGAAAAGAAAGCCTACTGTGGTGCCTGCAATAAAGACGCAGGACGAGCTCGGAGGAGGCAAAATAATCTTCTGAACTAATCCGTTTCTCCACCTGATAGGAGGGAATTGTACTCACCGAGAGGTCCGCAGAGCCTCGCTGTAATATGAGCAGATACTATGACAACTGTGAGGCCCGACTGGAGAGTCTCCACTTAAAAAAAGAAATCAATAACTTAATCTCTGGATCTGTCTAAGGAAAGAATATGTGTTTTCAGTGCAGATGTAGTAATTTCTAGAACAAAGACATCTAAACACACCAACACAGAGAGGAATGAACACACACTCTTTAACTCCTCCTCTGAGTGCAGACAGAAATTGTTTTATTCCACACGAGATGTGTACGTCTGTGTGTGTGCACGGCTGCAGCCCTATCCTCCAACAATCAATTTCTTGGAGTGCTGGATGCACTTGAGTGATGGGAGCGCGAAAGTGGTGACACTCAGCCATCAAGCAATGAGAGCATCAAATGATTGCCTCAGAGAAATTGCTGTATCTTCAAATGTCTTTGAGAATATCTTCCCACCCCTGTCTGCTTTCTCCCCCCCCGACTTGCAGCTCACCAATACTTGGAAGAGTTTCCTTTTGACTTATGTTATCAGTTTGTGCTTGGTCGCGCAGCACAGCCTTGTGAAATGGCTGCTCGGTCCTGCAGGATGCCCCACAGTGGAAATTCCATTACCTCTCTTGTAGATCCTAACCTTCGATTTGAAGTCAGCAGAAAACTCTGAAGACCTAACAATGCTAAGTCAACTCTGGGAAATGGAGGTGGCTGCTCGACTGAGCCGAACACTGCAGCTGTCCAAAGGAGCTAAATTAGAGCACTCGTGAGACGCACATAAACATAATCTCTCTTGAGAACCCAAACTAGGTTGTAAAATGACAGAATGGAGGAGGCAAAAAGTCTGGCACACAATGAGGCTTTGGAGGGTTTAGCATGTTACCCTTCCCCTCAATTCTGACATCCAGTAAAGCGGCCTGGCCGTCCTCCATCAGAGGACAACACACAAAGGATTCATTCCCCGGGAATAATGCTTTCTCGACCGCCTTCTGTCATGTGAGCGACAGTAATTAGCAATAAGAGAGAGCGGCCACGGAAGGAAACTGAAGTCCTTGAGATCACTTTAGAGGTTGGCAAAAGCTGACGGACTCCAATTCGAACCTTATTAGTATTTCATTAACACGCCTTTTACCTTGTTCTCTGGTGTCGGCCGGGTAATTAACGCTCTGTCGCTTTCCCTCTCAGACCACTGGAGGCTATTCCTGTGAGTCGATTCCCTCGGTTGGGCTCAGTGGTGCATGGATGGAAAACGCTTCATCCGACTGTTAGACTTCAATCAGTCAGATCAGAGTCTCGTTTTAGGATTTAAGGGTTGGGAGAAGATTTTTAAACAGTCTGAAGAAACCAAAGCTCTCATTGTGTTGTTGTTTGTTCTCCTCAAAGGGCATTACTGTCAAAGTATCGTGCTGTCAGGGCGCCGGTAGTCTAGCGCTTAGTGCGAGCTCACCATGTACGAGGGCTGCGTTTCAGTTGGTAGAATGAAGCATCAGCTGGAAGGTCGGTGGATCGATCCCATCTCCGACAGTGTCCGACGTGTCCTGGGGCAAGACACTTAACCACAAATTAGCTCCGGCGGCGTGTTAATGTTTTCCTTTTGATGGTCACTTTACACTGCAGCCTCTACCATCAGTGCGTGAATGTAGCGTCTGCTAGCGTCTGCTAGCGTCTCTGCTGTCGTTGACATGAGTTTACTGCTCGACGCAACCGGCAAACTTCTCTCTACTATATTTCCCCGTTTGGAGCCGAAAATTGCAAAACAATTGTAACCAGAATATTTGCTTCATCTGCTCGACATGACAGCTTTGCGTGTGAATGATTTTATTTGCACGTCTTTCTTTTTAAAAAAAGAAAAGTAATTCAGAGACTCGCAGTGGACCAAAAGAGCCAGCGGTACTTGAAGCACAATTTGAGAATGAGTGGCGTTGATGAGGTGGCGCCATGTCGCTGTTGGTTTTTCACTCAACTATTTCTAGTATTTGTTTGTTCAGTGGTGTTTATTCAATTAGCCCCGGTACTGTTGGTCCTAATTAAGATGCAAGCCCTGCACACAATTAGTAATTGCTGCCACATCATACTTACACAAATTAACTCTGCTGATGAATTGTGTTATTGTCTGCGATCACTTTGATTGAATTTGCTACTTGAGCCCCATGCAAGGTGCTTATCACTCATAAACCCACAAAATAATTATTCAGGCTTATCTTTATGACCTTTGAATGTAATGTTCTGTACCGCCCCGACTCCCTCTTCCAGGGAAAGTGGCAAAAGAAAATTCAATACTGCCAGTAATGAATGGTAATCAAGTCCCGAGCAGGAAGAATGAATATCAAGCAATCTGCAAGCTCACACATACACACCTTCACACCGCCTTCACCCAATGTCTCCATTCCCTCTTTTCACACTCCATCGCAAAGCGGCCCTCTGAATGATGTATGGGAGTGAAAAGGTATGCGGATGTCATTTTTCAACCCTATACGCTCTCATTCCTTTCTCTCTCTCTCTCTCTCTCTCCGTCAGTTTCGGGCTGCCTGTCTGCAGCTGGGCTGACCAGGGAATCCTATCAAACTGTAAAATGTGGTCCCCAGCATCTATATATTTAATGGGTGAGAGTAAATCCACATGATGTATACGCCCCCCGCCGGACAGAGCGTTTTAGGAAGAGCACTGCACTGATCCACCGCTGACACACGGAGAGAGAGGCCTTAAAATCTCCACTGTAGGTTATTTATGAAACCTTTAACACCAGTGTTTTCTCCTGTTCTAGATTATATCTTTTAAAGGGGACACGTGATGAACCTTTATTAACATTTATCTGGGTAACCTGAGTGTCTGCAGACCCCCAACATGTGAAATAAACACAGCCAGTCCTTTGTTTGTGCTCTGCAGAAATTTACAACACAGAGAAAAATGCTTCGTTTTAAATGTGCCCTCCTTGTGATGTCACAGTGGGATTCTGGTAAAAAAAAAAAAAAAAATCTCCTCTCCTCACCGGGTATCTCCATCCTCAGCCTAGAGCTCAACATCTGCGCAGGTCCGACATTTTTATTCTCGCTAGTGAAGGAGTGATCTTTAAGGGGAAAACTCAGGGGGCGGGGCTAATGCATTTAAAGAGACACACACAGCAAAACGGAGCGTTCTGAGAGAGCTGGTTTCTACAGGGTCACAAACCTCCTCTGCTGCTTGATTCATGTTATATTTGGACCAAAGCTCAGAAACACAGATGATTCATTTAGACCACAGGGGGCGCTGTTGGAAAAGAAGGAGAACATTTCCTCTTTAAGATATCTGTAATGCATGCACAAATATCCTGAAATGGGTTTACCCCATCTGATTCTGAAGAATTAAAATGGACGAATTTTGGTCTTGAAGTGGATTAGAATCACAATTAGACCGGGTATCGGCTACACGTGGGCGGCTGTGGCTCAGTGGTAGAGTCTCATGTCTCAGCCTCATGTTCACTGTTTATTATTCCTGCACAGTGTCACCTCACAAAGGTACACTGGCAGCCTTTGTTCCTCTCCAGCCACTTTGTGTGTACTTAGTGTCGCCGAAAAGCTCTACTTTATTTTCACTTTGGGGCTATATCTTAAATTAGCAAGTGAGAAAAGGGTCGACTCAAAGTAAATACACATTTGATGTTGAGTATTTTTCTGTTGGTATTTCCCCTCTGGGCACTAAAACGTTGTTCTTTCTCCTTCTTCTCTCCCTCTGCTGTCCTTGTTGAAGGTAAGTGAATTTGTTTTCCTCTTATTTAGACGTCTCTATGTACTTTTGTCTTCATTCACTCCATTTCATCCAAATTGCTTTCGGCAAAGAGGAAGCCGCTCTGCACACAGCTCGAGATATCGTCCTATGGAAAACGTCTGAGAGGAAGGCTTCAGTCAAAGAACAAAGGAAGACAAAGTGAACACTTCTCATAATATATTTATTATATTGTTAGAAAAAGTCACAGGGTTCTTTTCTCTCGGTATGTGTAGTGAGGTGAGGGGACTTTATTGGTACACATTGTCAGCGAGTGAGGCCGAGTCCATGGGCGGGAAGAAGTTTTCCTCTCAAGAACATCTTCATTGACACAGAAGAGACCGTTACATGAGCACGCCAAGGCAACAACGATGATAAATCGTTCTCGCCGTTCCTCGGCAAATGATCATTTAATTTACGACGGAGCTTTTTCAAAGTCCTGCTTGTGTATGAAAAGAATGCAGAGAAAAAAAAATACCCGCCTACGTGTGGATGACGCCGGATTCTGCGTCCTTTTACACACAAACGACAGCACAAAAACAGAATGAAGTGAGAACAGCTGCTGAGCCACGTGAGCGTCTCTGGGCGTGTGGGTGCAAAGAGGCTAGCAGGTGAAGTCTATCGAACTAACGAGTGACAGAGTGCAACAACAACCAATCAAGGGAAAGGAGAAGCAGGAAGTGAACGGAACAATAATTAGCTTTACTACAGGCCTCATATTTAAATCAAAGTGCACGACTTGATTGTTAGGACACGCTGCTGCAGCTGAAGTGACTCAGAACAGCTGCTTGGTGCGTTGCAGAGATAAATGTGTCGCCACCCGGTATCTGACTTGTTGACGTTCCCTCCTTTACCTGTTGTTGTTTCTCGCCGCCGTGTGTGGCGTCTCAGTTAAACCTTCATGAAAGAACCTCATCCTCCGCGAGGAGGAAACAACTTGCTCTCCTGTTGCCATGGAGACCGTTGTATGTGTTCCAAGTGCAGCAGCAGCAGCAGCAGCAGTCAGTGTTTAGATATGTAACAGCTCTGATGCTCTGTGATGTTTGCCTGTATGAGGAGGTTAATTAACAACTTAATGATACAAAGGGATGGCTGGGTTAGCTTTTATTGGACTGTAATTATTGTTGCAGAACAATAAGGATTTATTGCCGAGCTTGAACCCATTAAAGCGGAAGACTTCCATCCGTGTTTGGATGCACAGTCGAACAAACACCTTCACGTTGAAGCTCCGTCTGTGAATCTGTGGAAGGATGACTGCACGCCTGTGTCGAAGCTTCGCTTGGATTTCCCACAAAAAAAAAAAAAAGGTGATTAGGATTCTGAGCAGTTTGCTCCGGGAGCGTGTTCCACTCTGTTCTAGGGAGAAAGGTGGATGTCGGAGTTGTTCTCGTGTTGTATAGTAAGCCGAGGTTGAGACAGGGCTTTTCAAGGATAGACGAGGAAGCCTTTCCTCCCGTTCGCTTGATGTATTTCAGCTTTGCCGTTTCTGCTCCTATATCACACCGTAGGATCTACCAAGGAGGCGACCTGAGAACGTTTCCTGTGATTCTTTGTAAATAGACGGCTTTTACTAATCAGTCTAAAGAAACAAACAAGCATCATGTTTTAACAGGCGATGCATTGAATTACAAATTGGGGTAAAAAGCTTAAAGCAGAAATGAGCGAAGGAGATCAAGTTTACAGTTTTGGACTGTTTACACCCGCAGTGCGAGCAGAAAGCATCTGTTCTCCGGTAATGAATTCAGACCCTTGCCCCCTTCCCTGTCTATCTAGGCCAGGAAACTGCTAGAAGGACTTATTTGCTCTACCTGAGTTTCTCTGGGTTTATCTGCAGCAGTGTCTCCCCAAAGCAGACCTAATCTAGGAGGCTGACCCGCACTGCCCCAGGCTAGATCAAACTTAGGTCCGAAGCCACGGCTCTCCCACAGTCCCAGCTATGCCCCCCTTTGATTGTCCGAGGCCCAAATCCTTTAAATGTCGGGCAGACTTTGAGAGACACTGCAGCTCATGAGGAGAAGCAGCCACTCGCTGTGAGCTTTACGCTCTCCGGGGAAAAGCAGTGTCCCACTTTCAGAGAAAGGGGGGAGAGTATACCTTCTTCACATGCTTTTTTTTTTTCCTTTCCGGGCACCACTCAGAGGCTGTGACAGCAGGTACGAGGACATTCATGGTCCCAAATGGTTTTGTGAATGCGGAGAAGTGGCCTCCGTCTTCCTTCCTCCTGTCTCATGCATCACACTTGTGAAGTGATGGAGGCCGGGGGGTTGGATCCGAGGGGAGATCAGTGCACTGTGCGAGGTGCTGGAACACACTGCACCAGTATTACACCGCAACCAGCGAGAGCTCACACGCCGCCGTGTTGTGTTTCTGTTTAATGAATGAGCGTTTGTCATAACGATGTAATCTGCATATGTTTTGAATTAAACAGGAGATGTCTTTTCTATGTCGAAACGTTTAGACAGACAGCTCTGATGTATGCACGTCCACACCTTTAATTTAAGGCTGCACACCTCCAGATGTGGATGATCGCACAAACAGCCAGAGGTTCATCCTGTCTCTATTCAGAGTGGATCTTCCTCTTAAGTCACTCTTTTAGGGGACACGTGAGGCCGCACAGAGAGCTTGAGCAGAACTCTTTTGAAGAACAATTTCGGGGCCGACGACGACTCAGAATTGGATAAATGTTTCATTGCCATCCCACGACAGGGAGAGGGAGAATTTCCTGGGTGTCGAAGTGGAAGAGAAGGGACCGGGCGGCTGACGGAGATGAGGTGAGAGAAGATATGATGCATTGCAAACAGTCAGGGAGAAATGGAAATAGAGAATGACGCAGAGATAGTGTGTGTGTGTGTGAAAGATGAAACCAAGAAAGGGGAAAAGGCAGGGATTATAGCGACAATGACAAGCATATTGTGCGAAGAAAGATGAATGAAAGGAAGAATGACTAATGGAACAGTGGTGGGTATAAAGACAGGGAGAAGTTTCCTCAGGCTTCACTGTAAAGGACTGCAGATGTCAACAAGCACAATGTAACTGATAGCTGATTGGTTGTAACTGAGTTAATGATGTGCAAAGGGACTTTGGAGTCATGGATCATTCTGGAGCATTAGCATAGATTGCTGTTTTGTCAAAGGCTCTTTGGGTATTTAGTAAAGCGCTATATAAAAGAACTGTATTATTATTGTTATATGAGCTCCACTCATAGGATCGTTCATGATGCACACTGGGAGTCTCTGATTTTTTAATTTGCAGTTCTGATTAAGTTGATCAGTGAAGCTGTGATGGCAAAGGTTCACAATTTTTTTTGCATTTGTGGCTCCAAACGGGGAAAAGTGCGGCGGATACATCGAGCAGCTGAACAGAAAACTGAAGGTAGCGAAAGTCAACTCAGTCAACCTGCTAGCAAACAAATGACGCTCAAGAGTCAGAAAATGTGACTTAAGCCAAACCCAGTTTGAACTTTGAGCAAACAAACTGAACAGTTTTTGGAGCCGAGCAGAGTGAGCGCAGGCCGCAGCGTGTCGTGAGCATATCAGGAGTATTATGGCCTCCAGTGTTTACTCAGTATGTGGTGAAATGACCTTGTCACTAAATATATTAAAATGTGTTCTGTGTTGGTCCTCATTGTGAAAAGGGAAAATATCTCTATATTCCAAATCCAGATATTTAGCTACTCGTGCAGCTGCTTTGTTTTATTAGAGCTCAGCTGAGAATGTCTTAAAATACGATGTCACTGCAGAGGAAGGTCTCTCAGCATGTGGTCTTCAACAACATGAGTACATGTGGTTTATGAGGCGAGGGTTTAACCCCTCAGCATCATTTTATTTTTCCCTTTGAATCTGCATCCTCTCACGGTGGGGAAAACCGGAAGAAGCCCAGCGGTTCCTCTCTTTTTATCTTTCTCCCTTCCTCCTCTCGTCTGAGAGAAATCTCGATCTGAAGTAGGTTAGCACTCGGCGCTCGCACAAGGGAGGAAATTGAAATGCTGAAATACGAAGTATCTCGGGAGAAGATGGAGGAGCCATAACCGGGACAAAATTGCCCCGCCATGATGAGAAGGAGAGACATATCTGCTCGGACACAGGGGAGTTCCTCGACTAGCCAATCGCAATGGCGTGTTGCACTCCTTTATTCCTTATTCCCATCTTGGTTTAACACCACCTCCTGCCTTATGAATGCCTCTCTTATTTTTTCTTTGCTTGTTGTACCCACAGCCCCTGTTAAAATTACATTGTCACACTAACGGGTGGACTGGTTTCTGAGTGTTGGGATTTAATACACTCCCGAATGAAATGGGCATCGTGCAGCCAGGCCGTGCTCTGTTCTTATGAGAGATTACTCCTGGGACTCTGATCAGGCAACAAGAATTCAACCTGCATCTTCACAGCTCACACACACACACACACACACACACACACACACACACACACACACACACTGTCGTACTTCAATTCAACCTAACCTCATCCTCCACCTCTCCTTTAATATAGTGCTCCCTTGTGGCACATCTTCTCTATTTGTTTTGTCACACTGCATCACTTTCTGCCTCCTCCCCTCCAAACACTTTACAGCACAACATGAGCTCCCCATTTTTCCACACTGATAATAATTCAAATTTTATACTGAGGTGTTTTACACCCGCTGCTCAAATTGGATAAAAAAAAACACCCCCAAAAAAACCCAATGAACAGTTCCGAGGGAATCCACATCTCGAAAGCCATTTGATCAGTATTTGAAAGACACATGTGGAGATGTGGTGACAATGATATTTACGCTCCGGCTGCGTAGCAAATAGCTTGTTGTTTTATGAGAGAGTGAAAAAGACATGGGAGAGTGACACAGGCAGTCTCAATTCAATAACCCACAGGATGCCGCAGGTCTGACTCTCATGGGGTTCTTAAGGGTTGTCACTGTACTGAATACAAAGCCGGGCCTGTCTGCTGTCAAATCATCTGCTCAACTCAAGTGCACGCGGTGGAGTTTTTCTTGTTACCACGGGAACAACTTCTAAATATATCAAGCCTCCTTTTTTTAAGTTTTCAGTGTGGACCAAACACCATGTCACAAGACGATCGAAGGTTCAATTTCATCGTGTTGATTTTCTGCCTCCTGTAAGTTTTAAAGGTCACATGTTAGGCTAAATCCTCTTCACCATCTTTCTCTGACTCCACTCTGTCTACAAACACCTACAAACACCTAGTACACCCGAGGCCTTCCAGAGAGGGGGCGTGGTCAGACACAGCTCATTTACATATTTAAAGCTACAGACACAGAAACAGCCTGTTCTGAGCAGGGCTGAAATAGAGGGTGGATTGGGGCACTGAATGGTTGATAAATACGGGCCCTTTAAAAATCCTTGTGCACATCGCACAACATCGTCACAGGCATGAAGACTGCTTGTTCCATTACCTCAAGACGCCTGAACTAAACACATAATGTCCCTTACACAATCACGCCTGTGCAGCCCAGAGAAGCAGGTTGGTTTGTGAGCCATGCCAGCACACCCAAAGAATATTGTAGGAAGACTGTACTGACTGTCTATACTTTAAGAAAGTTGCATGAAGGCAAGATTATTAAACTTCGAAATCAAATATTCCACATCCAGGTATGCATCTGCCTGTCAAAGGAATAGGCTGCAGAGATGGTGCTATAAATACTTTAAGGAGCACAATGTAAGATTCAGAGGCATAAGGTCAAGGAGAGGTTTAGGATTGTCATCCTTCGAAGTTTGTAGAAGAACTTAGGAAACCGTGAAAGGCTCACACTAGAGCCAGTCTTCTGTCTGATGTTGACTAAAGCTGCAACATGGCCGACTCTGCTCCTTCTCTTTACGAACTGAGTCTTGCAGTAAATGCACCACAATTTTTTATTCCAGGCAGTTATGTCATTATTAAAACATTCGTATGAATAGCGTATCTCCCCACTGAATCGGTGGGCCTTCAACTCTGTTGTTAAGCGTTGGGAAAGCAGCCGCATCCATTTAATAACACTGTGTTTCACAGATTCTCTCTTTGCATATATTCACACTCGAAAGTAGTCGAGGGACAATTAGCAAATGATCAGAATTGGCTCCTCGATACTTTAGCACGCCGCTCTCTCTAAAGGAAGAGGAGCACGGAGCCGATCCACTCACACTGAGCTCTTCATCCAAACAGACAGCTATTACAGCGCCTGTGTGTGTGTGTGTGTGTGTGTGTGTGTGTGTGTGCCTTTGTCCCTTCACTCTGTCAGACTCTGACCCAAGTCTCATCACCGCTGAGCCATGACAGGGCCCGAGTATTTTCAAAGACTTTTTCCTGCAGAGCCTCTCAGGGAGAAGACAGAACAGTGGCGATAGCTGCGTCAGACTCTTTAGACCCCGAGCTGAACGACCTCGAAACTGGGACCAGCTGCTGTCCGGTGATCCCACCCAGACACACATCCATTATCTATACTACTTTTTACAGCTGTCATTGCATGAGAGGCGGAGTTCCTGCTCACCAGCCAATCACAGGCCTGACACCTGTGGACCATTCAGAGTCAGCAGGTGTGATTGGACTGTGGGAGGAAGCCGGAGAGAAGCCACGCCATGCACAGAGAGGCTCCTGTCAGGCAGGGATTCAAACCAGCAACCTCCTCACTGCAGCAGCGTGCAGCCCCGTTATGTTACGTATGGTGAACATTAGACTGAATACCTGTCAATGGTGAAGAGTAGCTGCCAGTTATTATTTAATCAAACCTCTGAGCACACAGACGCCTCCTGACTTTGAACGGACGAACCGACCGGACATGCGTTTATTTTCCATCAAACTCGAGCTGTGCAACGTGTAGCCATCTTTTCCTTCACGGTTTGAGATTACAAGCCAACGGAGAAGATGTGTGGGCAGGTAGGAGACGATGAAGGGAGAGAAAATGAGAAGTGCAGGGTGTTTATTTGATCATTGTGATTACAGCTGCTCCTCTGAGAATCCCAGCCAGCTCAGAAACAATACGCTGAGGTTACCCTGCGAGCCTCAAGATTTTCCACAACAATTTACACTCTTCCTGTTTTATGAACACTATGGTTTGCTTTTATTGCTCTAACTCGCAGATAAAACCACCTTCAGTAACGATGGAGGGTAAAGGCAGATACTGTTGTTAATTTCTTAACACAGTGTGTCTCTAAGAAGATCAAGATCCGACCAAATGAAAACACCTCAGCGTTGTGAAATAGCTCCTTTACCCTGCTCCATCTTCTGTTGACCGATCCTCCGTCTGCAAACCATCACCTGTGTTTATCTCACAAGACCTGAGGATGTTACACACACACACACACACACACACACACGTACTGTACTGAACCTGTTTGCACGATGCTGTTCTGTCCTGAACATCCTCAACATCCTGAATATAAGATGAGTGAGCTCTATTCGTAAAGTGTCAGTGTTTACGTAATCCTAACAGTCAGAGACGGGGACAGGGGTTGTGAGTTCGAAACCTGTTTGCATGCATTTATTTTTTTAATTTTACTTATGAAATGATGCTCATTGCATGTGTCCCTGTTATAGAAGGAATAATATAAAACAAGTCTAGGATCAAAATTTGAGTTTAAACCCCCATCAAGCGAGGCGTGAGTTGTTCTGAGAGCACTTTAGACAGCTGCAGTGATTGAAACAGGAAGGAAGGAAGGAAACACAGGAGTGAGAGGGGGCAGAAGACACGTGTCGTGGAAGTGTTAGCTTCCATTATTCTAATCTCCAGCAGTGGCTTGACGTAACGTAGGAGAAAAGGAGTGTAGCTCTGCGACGAGGTTCACAGCTGGTGGGACTGTGTCATCAATGAGAAATTGTTGCCGTGTGTTGAGACTGACCGAGGGGTTGTGGCTTTGCTGACGCCGAGAGTATGTCTCGATTGGGCTTAAATTAGGTTCACCTCTCCCTAGAGTCCGCTGTTAGTGGAATTCAGGACTTGGTTTGGCTCATTGGATTTCAAATAGTCTCAGGCAGCAGTAAGGCCTTTGACATAATGCACCTGGGCGTGATGCGATGATAACACTCAGGTGTAAACACAGCTGCAGTGATGTTACACAAAGAGGCAGCACTTCTGCACTGTATGTGCAGCTTTGGCCAGAGGAACCAGAGGAGACTGTCACCTGTGATTTACTGCAGTATTTGCATTGCTCTTTTCATGCAGACTGTATAAAATATACATGTGCAGAAGCAATCAAAGGCTACAGCAGCGGGTTGTATTCATTCCCTGCACATACTTTACACTGTGCAGCTTACAAGCAAGAGTCACAGAGGGCAGATATAAATGTATGCACCATCAGCAACATCATTACTTCCTCAGTCATTCACACAAGCTACAGCTATGCATGCAAATAGTCCACACACACACACACACACACACACACACACACACACACACACACACACACACACACACTGTTATTGCCATGCTTACACAGTGTGAGACCTTTTATTACATGTATGACCGCCTGAGTGACGCCAGGCACCCACATTTCACCCTCCTCTCTCTGGCAATCTATTCTTAACTAATTATTGAGAGAGGGTGGGGGGGTGGTGGGGGGCTTGAGACCAGCCTTAATTTGCCACTATGCAGTGTGCAATTAATCAAGGCCCTTTCTAACTGACAGCCTTAATGGACGCACTGAGCTCCTCCGTGATTGTCCACTGACTGCCTGTTCCTTCAGAGCGTAGCCTCAGAGTTCAGACAAGCATACCCTTCAAGAGTGGCTACACATGCGGGGGGGGGGGTCGGTGAGCTGAATGAGAACATTCATCTATTACACACACACCTTCCTCTCTGTTGTGCTATAATAACCATGGTAGAAATACAAGCCTTTTATTCTTTATGATGCAGGAGAAACTCAACGCCCGTGGTGACATTCTGGAGTGAGTTAAAACTGTTGTTTTTCTTTTAGCAGAGGAGAGAAAGTTCTGTGGTTTAACATAGGGGAGAGCGAGTGACACAGACAAAAGCAAGCAATGGTGCTTTTAAGCTTCCCAAATGCTCCCCTGGCACTTCAGTTTTTTCTGCTGCACTCGCATGGATACAGCGAGCGAGGTGGTTGCCTGAGGTGTAATGCGATGACAGGGACGTGGCTGCATTTACACCCAGGAAAAAAAAAAAAAAAAACTTTTCTGAGAAAGTCTGCACAGGCCTGACCTCTATGAGGGTTCTGCACAGCATTACTTCTAAACTTGAGAGCGCAATTCAAGTGTATTGCACTTCCAGAGAGACCTTTTTATGTTGCATCTCGGGGTTAAGGTGTCGGGAATACAGGGCTCATCCTGGCACTTAAGAACTTCAACCACTTAAACTGTACAGTCACATTTAAGTACCATAAGTGCACAAGCAATTTTTAGTGTCATTTCATTTATATAACATCATATAGGGTTTGTTGACTAAAGGGCCTTTCAGCTGCCCTATGGGTTTTTCTTTCCCATTTCTTTCTCTCCGCTGAATCAGACGGTAAAAATAATTTGCTGTAGTTCAGATTTCTTCACCTCTGATATCTGCAGAAATTACTTCCTGTTAAAGCTCGGAGCTGAAGAGCTAAAGTACCTTCGCCGCTCGGTTTCCACCAACAAGAAGAAGCTTGACAATGTATGTGGGCAATGTACCTGTGGCTATGTGACATATAGACTGACCCTATTACACAGCGAGCTGCTTCTGCAGACCTCTTCTCCAGATTCCATAACCCCGTATTGTGCAGAGATGTAAAGACCGGGCCGCCCTGATGGGTCACAGGTGTAAATTCAAGTTAAAAATCCGCCCTGAGACGTTCGCATTCGCCACATCTTTAACTGTCTCTCCCTTCTCAATAAAAAAACCCATCAAAGGAGAGTTAGAAAACAGCTTCTGTGCATTGAATTTGAACCGCGGTAAACCAATCACCACTCACAGTTTCAGTCAGAAATACTTGAAGGATGAAACATATCCTTTTATATGCCTGAGTGCCCGATGTTCTGGACCAAGAGAGACTCCCAGCCATCGTTATCAAAGTCTATTTCCATCATTTTCTCCATCATTGTTTCTGCTTTATGGCCCCATAGGCATCCACCAATAGCAGTGAGTACATGAGGGTGAGTTGTTCTAATGAAAGCACAATCAGTGCCGGAGAAAAAAGATGGGAGTCGACAGCGGTGCCAATGTGAAGATGCACCACAGAGGTGGCTGAAAAGAGGACGGAAATTCCCAAAAGCAGCCCCCACTGATGTTGTTGCTTTTTGACAGGAGAGCCGCGGAGTGAATCTCAAATCGCACTGAAAGTACTTTGAACGGGAGAGAGAGCACAAAATGGCAGAGAGCCTAACTAGTTCCTCTAAGCAACGAGCCGGTCTCTCCTCCTCACCGTCAATCTCTCCATCGGGACCTTTCAAGGAGCTTTTTTTTTTACAGAAGGGAGATTTGGGATCAGGTTGCTGCGGTTGGCAGGAATTAACAGCGTGAAGCTACCTTTGTTATCTCTGACGAACGTCACATCGCTGAGGTTACAAACCGCCAAACAAAGAGTCAGGAAAACGTGCAGTGTTTTACTAATTTCTTCCACTGTACAAAAAAAAAAAAGAAATCTTGTCTTTCGAAACAGAAAAGCTCAACTTTTAATTTCCCCTTCATGTTCTGCCAAGAGTGATTACTTTGCTCCTGCGTTGAACACACATCCATGGGTAGTAATTATGTGAAATCATTTGAGTTGCTCTTCAGGCTATTTAAATATTCAGCTGCTGTGTCAGGGCGTTATTGTTTCCCTGTTTATGAACAAGCAGCTTCCTGGCAATGAATTCCTGCGGAGCGTTTAGCCAGAGAGTTATTGTGTGCTAGCGTGCTTGACCTGTAGACCAAACATTATCGCATGCCTTTAGAATATGGCTCTAGCTGGAGGCTATTGCTGTTTACAGTAACGGCTCACGCACACGCTGTTTGAGCTGCTTTCTTCCACTCGGGCGATTTCTTTCGTCAGTTCTCGTCATGTTGGGTTTTTATGGAAAGCTAAATATTCCCTTTTATTCTTGAAGGTCTTCTGTGACTCTGATGCAACAATGCTAACTGATGCCACTCTTGGATGGAAACACACACCATATGGCTCACGCTAACCCGACTGTGACAGCATTGCTGGAGATACAGTGACCAGAAAATTGGACAAAGCGCTCCTCCCTGCTACGGTACAGTGTGTGCCTTGACCTTTGCAGTCTCTCACCCAGACGGAGAAGATGGAAAAGCTCCAGGGTTTCGTTGATATGACCTTTGACTCCTCCACGCTTTACCCCCAACTGTGAGTAAATGATTCCAAAGGGCTCCATCCCCGAGGATTAATGCGCTCAGCAAGGCTTCACTGAGAGCTCGGCCCGCTCAGGACATTGAATGTCGAAGTAGGAATCCAGATTATTTTTTCATCCGGGAACGAGGGCAAAGGAAGAACCCCAGTGTGACATAATGTGCACAACCGTGAAGTCCTGAAACATATTAATCAAGTCCGATAATTACTACCTGCTCATTTTACTCAAGTCGGGGGAATAGTTGATGTTAAAGTTGATCGAGTGAAATGGTAGGTCACTAAAGGGCACAATTACAACTCTGTCCAATCTCCATTTGTCACGTTGCTTCTCTTCTGTTGGTCACCGAAGGAAACGACAACTTCTGGACAGACTTTGAAAGAAACCAGGCAGGACTCTGAAGAACTGGTGGAATTAATAAACGTCAACTCTTACGGCAGCGGTTCCCAACCTTTTCTGGCTCGTGACCTCACTTTGACTTCACACAACTCTGCCGACCTCAGACATCAAAAACACATCCAGCTCTCTGCTGAATTATTAGTAATGCAAGATTCATCTCAGACCACATTTAGGCTTCTCATGTTTATCACTGTGGATGTGGAAGAAAGGCTGGGAGGATATTTCTGCACAAAAGAGAAGGTTCTTGTTGTAGAGCTGTCTTTGGGCCACAGTGGCCTGTGTTCAATATATTTAAAAAAAAAATAATTATTGACTGAGACCCCACATGGTGTCTGGACCCAACGAGTGAGGAAAGCCTGTCTTCAGGGATTAATCAGATAAATACATGTATCACCTGTTCCTCAACAATTGAAGATTCACACAATGAAGCAAACACAACAAGTACACAATCTTCTCATGCTCGGATCATTGTCGAGGATGACGTGGGTCGCTCGTAAGAAATGTTTCTCCTTCTTTATGTGAAGTTAAACAAACATCCGGCTGTTTGAGTTTGGTGTCAGTCCACTTTTACAACGTGATGAACTATTATCTAAACGGAGAAGGTAGGCGGGGCTTTGAAGGCCGTTTTGGACGCCCCTGGGTTTGCCAGATATGAGAGCAGTTATCAGGTGAACAGGTGTTGCAGCGATGGAAGCGGGCAGTGGAACTGCTTCAGATAGAAGTGATTGTACCCGAGCTAAAAAGCCTCTGCATGTTTCTAATAAGCTCCAGCAGCAGAAAGCTGCTCAAACTAGGATCAATGTTGGAGATGAAACATGGAGAGAGGTTAGAACGGCGTCTTCATCACGACGTGACGCAGAATGTTTCAGCTGCTCAGGTGTGGTGTTGTGTTAATCATAGACTTAATACTGACAGGGTTTAGGACTATTTGGGTCTGTCAGCTGAAATTGCCCGAACTTGACTCACTCTGCATGTTTTTCACATACTTGCTTCGATTAGTTCAGGGTCTTAAATCAGGGAACGTGTCCAAATCCTGACTTTGTAAAAGTTCAGGTAAAGGTCGAGTCACGCTCACATGACATCAGGCCTCTGGATAAGCACTGTGTGTGTGTGTGTGTTTGAATGGGAGGAGTGATACATTTGAGATCTAACTAAAGGCGATCTGTTCGAATAACATTTCATTACTGATTGTGAGTCCATGATGTGTCTCTGACCACAGTTATTTCAAGGCACATCAAACTCCAGAATTGCTTCTTCACAAGTGAAGTGTGAATAGCTGGAAGGAAACCAACCGGATATTGAACATGAAATAATTTCAGTGTGAAATTGCAGTTTGCAGTTTTCCTCCGCATTTCGCCAATCTATCATTTGCCCAACGTCACTCTGTTATTGTCGGATTTCATTCCAAACAAAATGGATGCGGTTGATATGCTTTCATATGCGGATACATTTTTCTAGCAGGAAGATAAATAGTCCAGATATCTTTGTGCTTGTACAAGCTTTTTGCAGGCGTAGCACATTTGTCAGGCTGCTGACACTGTCGTGGAGGAGTCCTCATGAATCGAAGAAAAAAAGGTAGGCCAGGACAGACGGAGGGAGGGAGGGAGCCGTTTTAAATGGAGACGCCACTCTCGCACGCCTGAAAATAGCCCGTCGGACCACCCTGCGATGTTGCGCCACATACAACATGCTGTGTGATAAGGCAGAGTGTGTTTTTCTTCTAGCGGCCTAACAGAGCCAGGGGTGAATTATGGCGTGTCAGCAGAGTTTTTTAATAGTTTATGTGAGTCGAATTTAAATCTCCTCATCTCCACGCTCCCTCTCTCCTTTGTAAAGTAAGACCCTCGGACGCTCAGGGCATTGTTTAACTGTGGGGCTTAATTAGGCACAGGAGTGAGGAATCAGAGAGGAAGCTAGGAGGAGGGAGTTCAGGGATACTGGAAGAATAAAGGGAATGGTGTGAAGGGAAAAAAGAATCCTTTGCCCACGGCATAGAGCAGAATCCTGCTGTTTTCGATGTATTCCACCAGCCGTGGCATCGCCATCACCAGCGTGTGAGTCGGTTTTTCCTACAGCTTGAGGTCGGCGTTTGTATTCCTGTCCACTACATGATCGGAAACCCCCCAGTGGGCAGTCCGCTCGCTGCAGCCGTCACCCCTGGAGTGAGGCTTGTTGGAGTTAATTAAATGTGAGTTAAGTGATGCGGCAGAGTTGGGCGGGAGGCGAGGCGATGGTTGCACGACTTCAGCGTGTCCTGTCCAATGAGAGAGCGGCGGCGATGCACTGCCTCGGAACAGCACAGGCAAAGAGTTAAAGAGGACGGGGGCAACATGCCGTTAAATTGAACGGCAGAGATCTTTAAGGCAGGGCACGGCTCTGAGGCAGCGGGCAGAGCTGATAATTTCAACGTCTACTAATCACATAAATGCCAGCGGGCGCTAACAGCACCTGAACAGGATGTTGTTTTTTAAAAATGTTTTTGTTATCTCAGCTGGTTATATTTTGTTGTTCTGTTCTGCTTCCACAGTCAATCATAAAACGTGCAATCAAGCAGACTTGCTGATGTAATGAGAACAGAAAACACCCAATAATATGGATAACTGAATTTGTCTCTGATGGCGGCGACTCAGTCTGATAAAATCTCCAGTTTGGTTCTCATCATCCACACAGACAGAAATTTCTGCAGACGCCCTCGTGCACGAGTAACATTTGAGAAGCTCAACAATAAACAAAGGTTTTTCATTTAGACGCTGCGTTTAATGCCACACAGGAATCCAAGCCAAATAGTAAACACCTATTCGGCTATTCATCGTCCTTACAGCAGCAACGTGCGATAGGATGCACGTCTGAAAGATGCTTCTGCAGCTGCACTGATTCGTTCATTTAGAAAAAGGACAGGTGGATTTTAAACAACCATCTCTTCTTAAAGTTGTAGCAGCCCTTCTTCTTTTTTTCTTTCTGTGGGCGTGCCCAGTGAACTTTACTGTTTTGAGAGTTATGTTGAATTCAGTACATCCATTCCAGGACGTGCAGAAAGTTAAGATGCCAGAAGAGAAAGAAGAAGAAAAAGAAGTCGGCTTTTTACCCCATTAAGAAGTTTTTAAGAAACTTATTTCAGTCGACTCCAGAGGCTGATGGGAGCTAATGTTAGCGAGGAGGCTAGCGCTAACAGTGCTGATCGAATGTGCATTATTGATTTAAATCACAGAGGCATTTTGACAATAACATGGTTTTACTCAGTAAATATTTGACCGTGCATGCAGAACTGGCATTTGATTTTAAAGCATTCTGTTTCAACTTTTATCTCCATGCAATGCTTATTATCGATCTGCTAGTAGGTGATCTGGTTAAGGAGTGTGTGTGCACATGGATTGTGCTAAAGAAGACCCACGTTTGTGTCAATTCATGCAGAAGCTAAAATGTGTGGTTGGACCAGTCTCTCGATCAATGGAAACCAATTTAAGTCTTTTTGCAGAAGAACTCAGAGTGTAAAGCAGCAAACACCTGACGCACTCCCTCAGTACTTTAAAGTCATGAGGGAGCTTTAGGGGAAGATCTCTCTCCACCAAACTCTTGAACATGAAGAGGTTTCGGAGTTTTCCTCATGTCGTGGTGACATATTCAGAAAGGGTGCACGGTGATGAGCAGACCTATAATCTCATCTCTCGGATGGAAGACGCCTCAGCTGATGGGATCACACACCACGGGACTGTGAAGACAGGCAGCATGAGTCTGCATCTGAGTTTACATCATATCATCATTGCTCATTTAAAGAGACACACACACCGACACGGAGCGTCCTGAGAGAGCTGGTTTCTGCAGGGTCACGAACCTCCTCTGCTGTTTGATTCATGTTATATTTGGACCAAACACAGGTGTTTCATTTAGAGCACAGGGGGCCTGTTTGAAAAGGTGGAGAATATGTCCTCTGTAAAAGTGTGGCGCTCAGGCTCACTATGAATGAACGAGTCAATGAATGGACGCAACATTTTCTGCTTAAATCGTAGTTTTTTTGTTTTTCTTGAATCATTTTTACGTCGATGTTTTTGCCATTCGCCGGCTGCCTGTGCTTTGATCGCTGGTTTGAAGTGGGTGTAGCTTAGGAGGACAAAAATGTGATGTTGCACACACAATACTTAAATCAGAATCTGAGTCAGCCAAATATGAAGAAGCTGCTCCCACACAGGCCTAATGAGGACGATTATAGTGTTTGAGTTGTAAGAACTCTTTATTGTTGCTCATGTAGTGAGAGAACAGTTTAAGGTTGCACAAAGTTGGTGCGGGCTTGTAGCATCTCAGCAGTTTATTTAAAGATGGTTTAGGATAAATTGGCTTTGATGAAGCGATCGTCTCTTGCTCTTCTTTTGACACATGTTAAAGATTGCTCTGGCTCAAGCGCACTGAGAGGAGACTGTGTTTGTACCAAAACATGTGAAACATTTCTACTTTCAGGGAACAAATTGACAGTAACAGAAAGGACTGCAGCGTTGGAGGTTCTGCAATACCGAGAAGGCGAAGAGGCCAATTATAAGGCTCACAGCAGTCGAGTCTGAGCACGACAACAGGAACATCTGTGAGAGGCTTTCTTCAGACGCTGGTTGCATGTTGTGGGGAAGACATTTCAAGTCTTGAACAGTTTACCGTCTTCTGAGTCTGTGGGCTGTCAAAGATCACACATGGGTCTTTGCAGATAGGCGAGGTGTTACTGTAGCTTCATCTTAGAGGGGGTAGCTTTTCACAGGGAGGAAGAAAGTCATTTTGGACTCGAGCTCGTGGGGAAACATCCACTTGGAAATGTCAGCCAGGCGTGCAGAGATGTGTTTTTGGACCCGACTGTGTGAGACATAATAACTAAGCCACAGCTCTGCAGAGAGAAGAGACGGAATAGGAGGAGGCTAAAAACAGAGCCCTGAAGCGTGGTTCTCCCTAAAATCTCATAAAGCGAGCAGTCTGTGTCCGTCTGGGTGTGCAAGCATCAGCCAATTCTGTATATCAACCTTATTTTGGCATCTTTTATTATTTCGCCGATGTTGACCATGATGGAGATGAAGAGATGATTTTCCCCAACAACTTCTGGGAGGTCGGTAAATCTGCAGCGGACCGTGGCTCGCCCTGCTTTTGGGAGCTGCTAATCCTTGTTCAAATTTCATTAGCACGTTTTGTAACGGGGGGGTTTTTAAGTCCACCATGGGTTTATTCGTTGGAAGCTTTTCCCACCTGATTAAAGTTTAAACACTCAGGTCCTTAGAAAACTCTGGATTCTGTGAAGATGAGTGAGAGGAAGCGAGCAGCCTCTTTGAACACGTTGAATCTGAACATGTTATCCACTCATCCACTCGGGGGAAATACAAAGATGCTGGTCAGAAATGTATCTGGATGCTGAGCAGATTCTTGCATGACCCTCTGACAAGCCCCGCCCCCCTTAGTTACTGTTACCAGGTTAGACAGAATCTCCTGTCCTCAGACTCCTTCCCGTTTCGAACAACGAGACTTTTATTAAACGATTCTTTTGTCCACGTGGCCTCGGTGAAAGAATAAGAACAGAGATACAGTGGGGGTCAGTCGACGCTGGAAGCACGAGCATGCCATCTTTCACCTCGCTCCATCGAGTGTTGGAGTGTCTGGTGAACTTTGCTTTCAGTGTCTCACACCCTGGCGTCGTCATTTATCTTTCAGAAACCTCCCAACACAAAGTGGGCTTTTAATTATTGATTTCTTGGCTGTGTCCCAGGTAATTGTGTGTGTGTGGGGGGGGGGGACGGGTTCGGATGATAAATGTTCTGCTCCACTGATATGATTGGACCTTTGCTGTCCTCCTCCAGCTGCCGGTTTGTTTTAAATTCAACACAAGTTATCGAGGTAGATTTACTTTCAGGGGGGCTTCTTTAGCCTCCCCCCTAACCTGGGTAGCAGGAGTTCCCCAGCTCCTGCAGCACAACGTCCAATGTGTCCTCGAGCAAGGCACTGAACCCCATGGATGGCGTATGAATGGATGAGCTCAAAGTAACTGTGGAGTGGAGTGCAAAGAAAACCAAACCAGCTGCTGGATGCCTGAGAGAAGAGACAGTGGGAGCCAATCAAGTAGAGGAGGCCTGATCGACTCAGGTGTCCTATTGGCTGCTGAACCAGGAAGTCAAAGCAAACCGACCACGAACAGGCAGAGAGGAGATGATGTCACAATGAGGACGACTCACGCCTTCCTCGTTGTGAGGAATGCATGGATGCAAAAACAGGAAGTGAGACGTGGCCGATGCAGATTATAGATGGCTTCATTTCATTTGTAGTGTAATCTAAGTGGGGGACACGCCCCTTGCACACAACATCATATTATCATATAAAATGAGGTTGGTCATGAGCTCTATCTAACTCTTCCCCTGGACTGATGAGTTATCATAAAGATCATAATCAACATTTATTTTCTGCCTCAGTAAACTCATGTTTATGCGATGGTTCATATTTCCAAGAATAATGATGAGTCGTTATCGGCTTACTCGATTTCACGTTGTTCTTTTTTTAAGCAGGTCTTAACTGCCAGGGCGGCCATGAAACGCCTCAGTGGTCCCTGAACACAACGCTAATCATCCATTCATGAAACTGGGAAGGAAACCAGAAAAAGAAAAACACACTTTTCAGACGACAACGGTGACAGAAGTGTTCATCATGTGAGCAGAAAAAAACGCTGTTTGGATCGATTCCTCTCATAACGTCGGTAACATTAGAGCGAATGGGAGCGCCGTTACATTGCAGCAGATTGCTAATGATCACATTCTGCATCGAATGACAAAACATAGATCAGTGAAATTACCCTGATTGCATTACGCTAACTCACTTCTCCGTGAGGAAGGACGGCGTGCGAGGTGAGGCGTCGCTCCTCACAGGATATTCTGATTTCCTGCGTTCCTTCGGGAAACGATCTCTGCAGAGAGAGCGTCACCGCTCCACCACGTCACAGAGAGGGTTCACTTCTCCTTCCTCCTCTTCGTCTGTGCGGAGGCCCCACCACCACCAGCGCCGCCGCCGCCACTGCCGCCGCCTTCTGTGTGTGTGTGTGCACTGCGGTTTGATTAAGAGCTCCCCAGGGTTGGGCCGAGGGGAGAGAATGTGTTTACTACAACACTTTTATGCCATATACAATGTTCAGTTTGTGGTCTTGATTGAGCCCCGTAGGCCCATCCAGATAGCAGCCTGTGCTCTCTGCAGACCTCTGGGGGTTAATTAACCAGACTAGGTAACTAGCTTGCAGCCGCACATTGCATTAGCAGACAAACAGAACCGTTGAATCATCTTGGTCTGTGCTCTGCAAGGATTAGATAGCGTTCGCAAAGTTTAACGGATTTACCCTCGAAAACGTAAGATAACGACGAACAGCTTCGTGCTCCTGAAGAATGTCCAGCCTGTAGTTCGTGCCGTGCAGCTGTGATTCTCTGGGAGGACTTCTCACGTGAGAATGAGAAGAAGAAAAACACACATGATGAAGAAGACGTGGACTCTAAAGGATCTGTTGTTTGTGTTTCTGTCAGTAGACTTCTCTCTGAGTGACTGCGGTAAGAAAGACGTCTTCTAATTCAAATCTAAGGGTACTTCTCTGTCATCCTTCAGGGTCATTAGGGTTCATTTGTAATAAGCATTTGATATTTATGATGCAGCATTACTCACACAAGCACAATACCTTAAGTGGATTAAATTGTGGATTGATAATCTCCAACTGGAGAGGGGGGAAAGGAGACGCAGATGGAGTCATATCTGCACTCCTCTTCAATTAATTAAGTCTATTATCAGAGTGTTCACGTCTTCCTTCTGTCAATAATTAAAACATCCTTTAGGCTCATATAGATGCTGAGGCGGAGTCACAACGTTGAAGACGTAATCTGAATGACTTAAAGTGGGGTTTAGAAATGAGCGCCACGCCGAGGTTGCATCAATCTTCTATTTTTGACTCCCACACAGATGGGACTAAATCCATGTCATCCCGTGAAATCAGCGCCAGTGCCACCAAACTTTACAGAAACGTCGTGACGCCAGATGCCCTTTGTGGAGATTTGGAACAGCCTGTGTGTTTCTGAGTTGCCTCACTGAGCTGCATCCATCTGAGCACAGGACTTTAGTGCACACTAGCCGGCCTATTGTCTTATTACTCTGCTGCACGCTCCACACCAGCACACGAGGAATCAGACTCTGCAGCGTGGAACAGCAGGTGATAAATGCATCTTTCCGACCAAAAGGTCCAATTAAAGCGTGAACAAATTCTTCATAGACCTGCAATCTCGTGTCCATTGCATGTGTCAAAATCAGCCTGGAAGAATGTGACAAAGAAAAAACAGACACGCTGCGTCGACGTTACGTTGAATCTTCCTGCTAAAACGGTGTGGAAATCTGAGCCACTATTGTTTTCAGCGGTGAGGCGCACATGTAATGAGCACACAATGCTAGTCTGAGAGGTTTCTGCAAAGTGCTGAGGCTTAAGGAAAGAGGAGCATGATTCATCGTGTTTGTACGGCGAGCCTTTATTAGGAGGGGCGTAAGAAGAAAAAAAAAGGCCTTGGCTGTAGCTCTTCTGCCCGGAGGCTCTGTAATTGCTTTCGGCTGCACCTTGAGAATTTGATGAGTCAAGTCGAGCCTTTTGTTTGAGTGACGGAGCGAAAAGAGGAGCTCTGGCGGTGAAAGTGAATTATCACAGCATCACTAAGGAAACACAAAAAGTGAAGGCCACAGGGTGAGAGCCAACTTCAATGCATTAGATGTCAGGAACGCCTTAAATGTGTTCGTATGAATTATTGCTTTTATCGGCATTAAAAGATGGAAGGAAAGGAAGCCCAGCCTCGACGTGAACCTGCTCATTTACTGCTTTTTTTGCCAGTCATGTGACTTGTGTTCCTGCAGCCGGCCTCAAGTGGACACTCGACATACTGCAGGATTTTAGACTTCTGCATCTTCATTTTTCAAGCATGTGTGTTTGCATGAAACACACACATTTACCATGTGTACCATTACCGCGGAGCGAGACTTTATTCGCAGATCTATCGAGTAATTGTGCGTCTGCACGACTCCTCTGGTTGACATTTTTAAGCCTCCAGTGATGATGCCACATTTCTCCGTCCCTATTGTGTTTTCCCAGCTGTTTAAATATGCATACAATGGATGTTGAGAAACATGAAATGCATCCCTATTAAAGACGTTTTGTTCGGGAAATGAAACACTGGAATGAGCGTCCTCCTCTCTCATTTGTACACAACAACAAGAGGCATTCGTTAACCGTCCTTTATAACCCCGAAGAGTCATTATCATAGCGCTAACGCACCCTGTACCACATCAAAGAGAGGTACACGTAAAAAAAGGCCCCTTTCTGTTTCCCCTTTGTTATCTCCAAACTGCTGTCCCACGCGTAGCTCTGACTCCAGGATCGCACAAACACCCTTGACTGTGCTCTCCATTTTAATTACAACTCATTTCCATATAATACCTGCTTCCACTTTGTCCTACATTGCACTCCACACATCGTGTTCAAAAAAAGCACGGAGAATATAGGGCTCCGTGTTGAGCGACAGAGGCGGCTCTTTTCTCTTATTAAAGCAGGACAGAGTGTGCTGGAGCTGTCCGAGGACGATCGGTTTGTGAAGTGCCATCCTGGATCTTATAATGGGGCCCATGGGCTTTGTCATACATGATATATATCACATTAATTGTCACAGGAGAAAAAAAAAGAGGTGGCCAGTGTCCAAGACAAACTCACACGTCCTCTTCACATCGCTGCAGGACGATGTGTCCACCTCCATCTGAAGTGAAGGATAAACCTTCCCGCCTTGTGACCGCTCAGGCAAGCAGGAGCGCTTTCTTTTTCCCCATGTTTCCACCTTCTCAGCCATTTTGTTTTTGCAAACAGGATGTCAGACAGTCAAAGTTAAAAATGTCCCCCAAAGGTCCCTTAATGCTGTTGGCTGACAGAGTCGCTGTAACGTTGGAGCGTAATCAGACTTTGAATGTGGCGCACTTTGGTTTTGATCAGGAGAGGATATCATGCGTGGGCTGGATATATTAATTAAACACTGTTATTACCTAGAGCTTATAAAATGGTGTAAGTAAGACGAGCTGTGGAGTTTGCATGACGTATACTTAAATCTGAATCAGTTGGCGTATCAAGCGCTGAGGATGTTTGCTTGCACCTTTTTGGAGAGGTGCTGGCCATGTGGACATGCAGTAATTAATTGTTGGAAGTCCTACCTATTCAGACCATCTGTGCTATAATTAGGCCGCTGTAGTGCCCTCTAGCTCAGAGTCATCATGTTTCCCTCTTTCCCCTCGCCAGATTGGAGGCAGTAACCTTCTTCCTGCTGAACCTCTCCACCGTCCCGACACGGTGTCCTCAGAATCAACCCAAAGGGACACCTTGGAACCAGACGTGCCGCCTCTGGCACGAGATTCACCAATCACACTGAAAGCTGACTGAAAACACTCAGAAATGGGTCAATGATAACACCTAAAAGACATTTAAGACATACTGACTATTCCTAGAAGTGTTTCAGATGTGTAGAGTAATGGGCACACATCAGGTTTTAAACTGTAGAGGGCGCCATTTACACTTGCAATAACTGCAGAATCCGAACTTGTGACCAGGTTTGCATTATTTCCTCGAGTTTGGTTTTCTTTAACTGTTTATCTCAGATTTTAGACCTTTTATCTTCTTAACTTTTACTTAAAGGAGCAGTATGTCACCCTGCCCCCTAGTGTTTAAAATGTGCACTGCAGTCTAAACTCTAATCACCACAGAGAGCTGTCTCCCCCCCTCCTCTCACACAGGTCACCATGTGGTGGACACTGTAGCTTCAGTGTTTAGCCATGTCTTCATGTCTGATCACAGAGGAAGAGAGCGTCATCATCTCACTCTCTACACAGCTCACTGATTGCACTGATCTGTTGTTCGTATATTTTCTGTTGTTTTTTTTTTGTTGCTGCAGTCACTTTAAATGATGAAGCTCCAGATTTGACTGGACATTTGAAAAGACAGGTTGCTTAAAAAATAGGAATTGCAATTTCCTTGTGGGAGAAGATCTCATCGACCAGAGAGAGAGAGAGACAGAGAGACAGAGAGAGAGAGAGAGAGAGAGAGAGAGAGAGGACTTTTCTTCATCTCAGGAACATTTGCCCTCAGCACTCAGACCTTAAATCACAGTGCAAAGAGAGGCCAAAGTCATCACTATGTTGGGTCAGTGACATATTCCCGAGCTGTTTGGAGGCTCGATGGATTTGTTCAGAGGTTAATGATTGAAGTTTCTAGCAATCCAAATGTTTCCAGGGTGTCTGAAATGAGTGGAATATCTCGAGTGACAATCTGTTAGTGTGTCTCCATTACTTGAGAATCTATTGATGTGATGGGAATAAACCGGCATGTGGGAAGTGTGATTGTCGGGGAAGACTTTATCGTCAGCAGACGGTGGCAGGTGGAGCGTGAGATGTCGTAAGGGTCGGCCAGGCAGAGGCGGCGCGGCGTGGCGGCCTTTACAAAACAGCTGCCGCGGCCGATAAGCTCCCGTCTCAGGGTCTTCGTCCTTCCTCCAAAGAGTTCAACTCAGCAATGGCACCCTTTGAATTCTAATTCATCTCATCAGTTTGCATGAACGCTTTTAAGCCACGAACGCAAAATAACAAACAAACTTCGTCATAAAATAGATTTATGAAGAAATGTGCGAGACTGTGGACGGCAGTTTGCAAACTCAGTGTGTTAGTAATGCCGCGGCGTTGGGAGAGGAGGATAATATGATTTTTGAGGGAAAGTCCACGGAGCAACTGATTAATCCGAAGATTAATCTAATCTGTTTCCATAATAATACATTATTAGCCGTTCCCGCCTCTCAGCGTTACCTTTCCACCTTCTTAAAAGATTATACACTTCCCAATCATTTACCCGGAAGCAGTCAAAAAGTCATTAAGTGAAGTTAGACTCTGACAGTGTGCAGGACGCTAACAGTGATGGGAGAAATTGTTGGAGTGCCATGAGAGATGGCCATGTTAATGACTTCTTTGCGAAAGGTTTGTGTTTACAGCAGGGTTTGGTTCGGGGCCTTATCTTCGACAAACAGACTCCTGACAAAAACCCGCCCGGGTCTTCAGGTGGCAGCAAACTTTTAATGTGAAGGAGTTTTTGTAGGAAGTCCAAAGAAAAGCAAACCCTGTTTCCATAAGTGCTCGTTAAGCTCTTAATGTTGTCGAGCTGAATTAGGCTGAAAGTCATCTGCACCCTTCTGCAGTTTCAATCAAAAATGGTTCCATCTAATGGTGGCGAATGGTTGGTGTGTTGGGTTAACATCAGCTCCTGCAGCTACATGTCCCATGTGTCCTTGGGGAAGACTCTTGGACCCAAATTGGTCCCGCTGTTTGACGGTGACATGTAAATGTGTATGAACGGCTCAGAGACGCTCACTTCACATGAGAGCCTCGAGCATCAACGTGTGAGTGTGACATGGGGTGAGTCGCCATCACCTCATCTTTCCTCCCAACACTTCCTGTTTCATATCCAATAAAGACGAAAAAGGCTCCGAAAAATACGTCAGAACAAGTTCACCTCGCGCTGACCTTTATCAGTTAAATGGTAAAAAGATGGTGAAGTCTTGTTCTGTTTTTATTGCTTCCACATTGGACCAAATGCTGAATTTCTCTCGGACCAAAACTGTCTCTATTTGTTAATGTATCTACATAGCACAGTGTGCTGTTTGTCATGTACTGTATGAAGAGATAAGAGCTGTATGTAGCAATATAGCCCGAGGCTAATTTCCCCTTGAAGGAAATGTGGTTTATCTTCTCTGAACTGGTTGCTGCGAATGATTATGTGATAAGTGTTTTCTCACACGATGATTTTATCCTTCTTAAAACTCGATTATAATCGAGTATAAACACAAAAGAGCTCATCTGCATTTTTATTCATGAGTCGAGACAATCTCCGATCTGATTCACATTTATGTAGTGTTATAGTCAAGACCACACTAACCGAGACCAGAGGGCTCCAAGACCGAGCCGAGACCAAGACCAAGGCAGGACGAGACCAGGTCAATATTAAGACCAAGACCGAGACGGACATTTAGGTACAAATCTTCTTTCTGACCAGTCTAAAAAGACGAGCCGTACATTCAGCATCGAGTCACCTGAAGCCGACTGAAAGATCTAATGAGTGACAGTTTAACCCCCACCCCCCCTGCCTCCTCGCCCCCCTGCCCCCCCCCCCCCCCCCCCCCCCCCCCCGATGCATGTTCTGTGTATTGCCTCCAAGAAAGAAGACTAGAATGGACAAGAACACCAAAACAAATCCCTCATCTATATTTGGCTGAGATTAATTATCCTACCATGATGCTCTTACATCTCACTCTGAATAATTCATGAGCGGCCCGGGTGGTCTCCATGTGTCTTTCACACACGTCTCATGTGGAATCACGTTAGGGATGCGAAGCAGTGGGAGTAAAAACACAAACATAAAAACAACAGGCAGTTTTGAATTTGAATGCTCAGCTGTCAGCGCCGCTCGTCAAAGGCAGTAGCCACGGGCTGCGTTCAGTCAAACGTGCGTGAGCAGGATTTTGTTTGCATCGCCGGCGGGTCGCTCAGGTTATGTCACTACTTCAACAATGTAGACTTCAGAGAAGGGAACAGTGCAAAAACAATGTAGCCAAAATGTAATCAAAATAAACATGTTCAAGTTTAATTAAATTGCATTCTCGGCTGCAGAACGCCTCCAGTGAAAACACTGGAATAAGATTACCAGACGCACAGTTCAAGAAACTTTAAAAAACGCTCAAATTGGAGAAGTTTGCAAAAGTCAAATACAGTAAAGAAGAGAAAGTAAGAGGCTCTAAATGTCTTTTTGTTTTCAAAGAGCGCAGGTTGGAATCACAGTCTTCCTCAGGTGGCTGGCTGTCTTCACTGTGCTAAACTGAAACACATTTCCTGCTCCGTCGGCTCCCTCGGGTGTTGGGTGAAAGGGGGGAGGAGGGTGGGGGCACCCTTGGTACTAATCACTGAACCACACTCAGTCCCTCCGGGATCTCACAGTGTGTGTTATTGTGATTACAGCACCCAACCTGTCTGCAACTTACAAAGAAAAAGACGACCTCCGGGCAGGATTTCAAAAAGATCAGCGCCAAAGACGAGCGAGTTTAAGGAACAGCAGAAGACATGAGACGCTTTGTTGTCATGGTAACAATTGTCACAGAATCCAGGGCCAAGCATAAACCCAGGGCCTAGCTAGAACCCAGGGCCCAGCAAAAACCCAGGGCCCAGCTAGAACCCAGGGCCAAGCTAGAACCCAGGATCCAGCAAAAACCCAGGGCCCAGCTAGAACCCAGGGCCCAGCAAAAACCCAGGGCCCAGCTAGAACCCAGGGGCAAGCTAGAACCCAGGGCCCAGCAAAAACCCAGGGCCCAGCTAGAACCCAGGACCCAGCAATAACCCAGGGCCCAGTAAAAACCCAGGGCCCAGCTAGCACCCAGGGCCCAGCTATCGCCCAGGACCCAGCAAAAACCCAGGGCCCAGCTATCGCCCAGGACCCAGCAAAAACCCAGGGCCCCAGCTAGAACCTAAAATGAAAAGTTCATACAGTAAATTGTGTCATCTATTTTCCAAGTATAGTCTGATAAAGTTCCAACGGCCTTCATCTCCAGAATCAAACTCAGAGAGGGCTGAGGCTGCCCGTTCCATTAACAGTAAACCCACGAGGTCTTTTATCCCGTCGTCAGTGCTGAAGTCAGATGGTTTATGTATTACTGTATACGCAGCTTGCACAGTTGAATTTCCTCTCCGCCGAAGGAACAGCCCACACTGCGTCCTATCCTAAAGCCCCATGAGCTTTTGTTACAGCAGAGTCCAGGATTGGATCGGGGGGGGAGCGGGGGTATGATGACATCTTGTTTCACTGATAATATGAACATTACACAAGCTTTAGGAGATCTTCCCCACAGTGTATGAAGTGAATATGAACAGCACGACACACCAGAAATGCAATATTGACTGAGCCATTCCACACAACAATCAGCAGGGTGGACGTTTGGACATTATCTGTAACCACCTGCTGTATTCTTTCTTTTATGTTGTTGTTCTACAGCAGCTCGATCACATGACACCTGATCAATATCCAATAAGGCTTTGTATGGACCATGATCCCAAGGGAGGGTCTTACTGGATGGATGATTACAGCAAGCTATAAAAACGGTCAAATCACTCAAACTGATTAGCCCCGTCGTGTGAACTCCCCTGAGTCATGATTATATGGCGAGGACTTGAGACGATGCCCCGTGAGCCACTTCCATCATCAGCTGTGTTTCTCTCCAACATCTTATGACTACATCTTGATGTGTGCATCAGTATGCATTGGCCTGTTTCCTGCATTAATAACATTAGCATAGCATTCATACTGGGGCATCGTCTAAATCGTCTCATAGCATATTTTCAACTGAACCGAAACTAATAAATGTACTTAAACAGAAACATCAGAGCAGAGAGCTCTGCTGGAAACAAAGTGGAGACAGCGTGCTTCTTTGTCTTTAGCTTAGTTTGTTGTGTTTTAACTTCAAGTTGAACTTCTTGAGGAAGCAGACGTTTTACGATTTGAAACAACTTTTTAGAAATGTTTAAAACCAAGGTCACATGATCTCCTTCTCTTCAAGTGAAATCAGTGTCCGCGCTCCTCTTCAACATGTGTGTGAAGTGTGTTGTTGTAAATCCACTCTGATCCTGTATTTGATCATGTCTATAAACCCCTCTATTTCAGCCCTGCTCAGAACAGGCTGTTTCTGTGTCTGTAGCTTTAAATATGTAAATGAGCTGTGTCTGACCACGCCCCCTCTCTGGAAGGGCTCGGGTGTACTCGCTGCTTTCTGGCTCCATGTCCTATTGTTTACGGTGAGAAGGCAGACTCAGAGGGCAGAACAAACACCTAGCTGTGGGAGTGTCACCCACCTGGGGGAGGGGCTACTGCCCTTTGTGATGTCATGAAGGGAACATCTCCAAACGGCCTGTTTGAGCACACATATTCTGAAAAGTGGAGCAGGCAGAAGACAGAGAGGATGGACTTTCTCATCATTGGGGGGTTTGGAGACAGACTCTGGGCTTAGTTTTACATCATATTTAAAGTGAACACCTGTGATTCCTCCATCGTTCTGAAAGAAAAGCATGTAAGGGAAAAGAAGGGATCTGTGGTACAAAACAGATACAAGAAAGATCGACCTACATGCAGAAATCGTGTCGACACTACACAAATAAAATCTGAGGTTTGGAGATTAAAACTGACTTTACAAATTGGCATGCATGAACTTCCTGTAATCTTTTGAATCTGTGCTGATTGCTTGAGAATCTGATTTGAATCATGCCATAGGTTGCCTGGAGTTAATCAATTCATTGTTCCCTTTCTCCTGACCCTCAGTGAAAAGAAGAATGATGGTCTATGCAGCCGATCTTCAAAGCCTCCACTCGTCTCACATGAGAACAGGAGCTGAGACCGAGTGGAAAAATACACATGCACGTAACAAAGGCTGTTATTAAGCCTACACGCGGTTACATTGTCTTTTCTAAGGCGCTGCAAGCTGCAGGATTGAAAGGAGTTTAATGGCATTGAGCTGCGAGGTCAGAGGCCAGATCTGGTGATTGGGTGAGAAGAGGGGGAAAAAAAAAAAACGAAACAAGTGGGAGGGAGAGATGTTGAAGACAAAGAGGTGAGACATGGAGGAACAAGCAACATCACAGGAGCAGAGAAAAACAAAAGCCAGAGAGGATGAGGCTTGACTCCAGACATGCTGAATCCATTTAGACTGAGAGGGAAGAGATGGAGACATGTCCTGCAGATATTTGTTCAACATTTGCTGCCAGGTGCATGGCTGTGTTGGAGTTGGACGTTTATAAGTTAATGTTTGCATTTGTTTATTTGCCATATTCAATTTCATCTGTGCTGTATGTTTAACATGTGGCATATTTGACAAATAAAGAACCTTGAACCTTGATATTGAGAATTCCCCAGTGGTCTGCTGAGGCCAGTGTGCGTGCAGAATGATTTCCTAACGCAAACTGAAAATCACCTTTTAAATAACTGGAGCGTCACTTCTTATCAGTTTTGCCTTTAAGATGTCTTTATTGATATACTTATAAAGCATCCTCCTCACACAGTCCTCGGTCCAAGCTGATGCACTTTTGGCAACAGGAAGCATGACGCTTGCATTATGCTGCTGTAATACTGTTTGTTGTTTTCAGAATTTTGTGCCACAGGCGTTTATGGAGTCAGCAGTTCATGTCTTCCTTTATTACGGCTGATTGTTGCTATGGTTGCTTTGTCTTTTTTTAACCACGCAGCAGCACTCTGCCTTTGCTCTCAGGTTGTTTATGTGCCGTGATATACTTAGACCTTATGGATAATGTAAATATAGGCTGGATTGAGCTGTGTGGGAGGGGTGGGGGAAAGGGTTTGCATCCACCTTTGACTGTCCCTGTGGTTGAGTCACAGCAGCGATGAACAGCACCTGACTCAGACCTGATGTAGGCCGTCCAGACGGGGAGGGGTGGGGGCACGGAGCGCAACCACAAGAGCTCTCAGGAGCCCACACAATGTGTTAATGAACGCTGTGGATGCATTTTAATCAGTCCACACAATTTTTCTCATGAGGCTCCTCGGTTCAAAGCCGGAGAAGGAGGAAAGCCACTCGAGGATCTGCTTACCCTTTTGAAAAATGCTCCTTAGACGTGCGACTGATTTAAAATACCGTCTCGGTCGGTGAAACTACGAGAGATCAGTGATGAGAATTTGAGGCAGTCTTGCTGGTTATGCAAGTTTATGATGAAGTCATTAAAGGAAAAGGAAGATTAAGGGAAAGGAGACTGAAGCGGCGTCTTCCTTCATTGTACACGTCTCACTCTTCTCCTGACTTCACCTGTTTCTGGCAGCGGTCCTGCATAATTTAGGGAGCAGTTCTCAAACACCTGCAGCCCTCAGGTTCAACGCTCTCTGTGGGCATGTGTGTACACAGGCTGTGGGTTCGTGCCCATGAGCAAGACACAGCTCCCGGTGCAGCTTCAGGGATGCTGTTGTTGGCTAATCTCTCTGTGGAGGCAGCGGGTGGAAAAATAAAATCCCTCTAGGCGTCACTGCCTCACACTGCTGCAATGCCTGCAATGTGAAATGAAAAACATCAAGCCTGAAACACACCTCGTCTTACTTGTTCACTGAAACAACATGCATCTGATCGTCACATTTCTCTGCTGATTTTCAATCTCAATCAATAATGCACCTGCACTCATCCATATGAGTGTTTGCATAATGTTCACATGACAGGGGCTCTGCAGGTATTGATTTTTCCCTCACTGCAGGTGGAGTAGTCAGACAGCTGTGTGTTATATTTAGTGATGGTGCAAAGATGTTATACAGCACATACAGAGGTCACATGATCAGCCTTAAGTGCTGCTCGGCCTGCACACGATCGCTTTCCATCTTGTGAATATGAAGCTGGTTACAGTGATTAATGCACGTCATGCTGCAGACGACAGAGGTGGAGATCAGAAACAAAGATAGTGAACGGTGGAATTGTTTGATGACGTTTTGAGTTGAGCTGTACTTCCTGTAAGATTATTGCAGCCACGCTGTTGGACACACAGAGCTCATGGTGTTAGTACGACGTGCATGCTCAAGCGATACTTAGCAAGCAGCATCGTCAGGGTGCATCATCCTGGACGAGCTGAGGTTGTCATGGCGATCAGCAAAAAGAAAACTCCTTCCATAGTGGCGTTCACGTGCATCAAAAAAAAGAAAAAAAAAAGAGGAGGAATAGAAACGTTTGGACACGATTGTGGTGAGGGTCCACATTGACCTTTTGATGACCTCCCTCAACCAGCCAATGAGAGCCTTTGTTAAAAGCAGCCCCCCCCCCCTGTTTTGGTGCAGAATTAAATGTTCAATCAAAATGATTGTCTTGGTTCCAGGCTTTGATCTCGTATTATGAGGATGTCACAGGGAAGATCATCTAAGGGTTGAGCTCTGTTTGTGCGTCTGCCCGTCTTATTAATGGGAGTGAAGGAAAACAGGTTTCTCATCATTCAGATCATTCTCACCTGCTCATGTTGCACCATGAAGCACAATGACACGCCGTCATGATCAGTCTAAAGGTGCATTAATGTTTGTGTTCAGTGAGTCTGATGGCAGAGGGAGTGGGAGTCATTTCAAATTAAATACGTGGCAATGAAAGTCTAAATGCGTGACACACGGCTCTCTAATGAACACATTTCTCTTTCTCCAAATGTCACTTTATAAATCTAACAACGTCTTAAGACCTTCTGTTAGACTCCTATCAGCACACGTCTTTTTGCACGCCTTCATTCGGGCTTTTAAACGGAGCATTACGTGTTTGTTTTTTTTTCTTCCTCTCAGAGAACGGAGAAGAGATGAGTCCGTTTGATCGCCGCTGTTTTGACTCATCTCCAAACCGAAAGGGTTATCAGACACCGAAAGCAGCCACTGACTCAATCTACCAAGTTTATCTCTAATTAACACGGATTAATTGAGCTTTTGACTTCGCTCTGCAAGCCAAGCAGACGGGTAATTTGTGCATGGGAGCCTATCATCGCCCCCGGGCTGTTGATCCTCACTGTTAAGGGTCCCAAACCCCTCGGTCATGTGACTGCCTGCTCGTGCAGCGTTTGTGTTTAATGAATTAAACAGCCTTACATGTTGAATCTAATTTATGAAATCTGCTGTGAAAATGGAACAATTACCACGAGTGCCATCTGTGAGAGAGAGAGAGAGATAATCAATGCTCGCCGCTGTTATTCCTATGTTTTTCTTATTATCTGCTTCGACGGCGAGAAACAACGCTGCCTGTCTCGTGTTCCTTGTTGGCGTTTGGGAGCACGGGTGCAGTCGGAGTTTTGTTAATCCAGGTCACATCCTGCGAAGGCTTTATGAAAGGAGTACAGTGTCATTTTGCATGTTTGGCAGGCTCACCTTAAAGCCCGGCTGCCCTTTACAAAGAAGCGTTCAATAATGGATCAGGCAAAGAGCGTGGCAGTCTCTTCCCTCTCATTATGATCCCATTTGATTACTCGCCGATGCTCTTTCCAAAGGAAGGAGAAGCAGGTGGGTTAATTGCACACTCTGACTGAGAACTCACCTGCAAGTTAATAAAACCTTTCCTTCAGGGTAGCATCATTATAAGATAGAAGCCTAATTAAAATAAAATGATGATTTAATAACTTTGCCTTGCTATGACCCTTGCGAGGGTGTGCGGTTATTGTGTAGATGTTCTGGAAATTAAGATATCAAACACAGTCCTCGTGCACGTCCTTCTGCTGTTCTGCAGAGCAAGAACTAACCATCTCTTATTACCCGCTGGAATATCACTGAAATGCATAGTGCTAACAGAAGCGACGCTGCATGCGTTAACACACTGCAGGTGCGTGTAGGTTTCTTAATATTTCATCCCTGCACAGTAACAGCAAGAGTCACCTTCTTTTTCCCTTTTCCTTAAAACCAATAACATCTTGCTAATTCGGAGGCATTGATGTGAGGGCAGCCGTGTCACATGCTAATGCAACAAAAAAAAAAGAGAGAGAGAGAGAGAGCTGGCTCTAACTGCTGCACCCAGCATGTAGCACATTCTCTGCCTGCATGATTACACATAATGTTGCTTTCATTATGGCTTTATTCCTCGCACAGCCCCCGTGCCTCTGCAGAGTTTTTTGTGCCGGAGCTTTTTTGCCAGTTAATTTCTGCTCCTTCTTCCCCGGCTTTTCAAAGTGTCTCTCTTCCTCCAGCGGAGCCGTCTTCCAAGTCAAAATATCAAAAATAACTTGACGCTTTGATTACGCCTTTTAAGGGGCCTGTTGATAATTGCCGGGTAAAGAAAGCAACTGTCTCCCCACAATCCAGCATACACGCAGGGAGGCTTTTTTCCTCTGTGTGAAGAGGAATCACATTATGTGCAATGAACAGCGCCTGGGGGCCGCATCAAACACAGTCTTAAAAACCTTTCCAGAGGAGATAGAGGCAGGCCAATTTCACAAGTGGCTTTTTATTGGTTGATTGCACAGAGGCCAAGTTGTTATCTAAATCCTCAAACTACTTGGGCAAAATAAGAAGTGCCTTGTGAGCAGTCAGGGCGTGAAACTTACCGCTCGGATGAAAGGCGAAGCAAAATGTTTACAACCAATAGTTTGCAGGATTACGGCTTAAGAGCCTGAGCGTAAACGCAACGCAGAGGTTACAAAGTCGAGCAGTCACAAACAGTGTCATTGCTAGCGCGTGGAAACTGCATTATGACAACTTTGATTTTCATGTTTTCACTCAAACTGACGGCTTATATAATCTCATAACGCATGAGCAGGTTTCACGCTTCTAAAGCTTCAGAACACACTCTTTTTTTCATAAGTATCTACAGCGCAAAAAATTCATTTTTCAAGATACACTCTATATGTTGCAGTCAGATCGTGTTACGTCAAACTAAACTCCCGGCTGCCGGTCGCGCCGCCGTCGAACAGGCCAACCTCTGGCACACACACACACACACACACACACACACACAGAGAGACTATGGAGGGATTTAATTTATCCTTTTGCTTAATTAAATCCACTCCATACTGGAGCTGTTGGGCTAATTAGTTGTTAAATAATTTCAAATCAAACATTCATAGTGGGTGTCCACTCCGCCCATCAGGGGGAGACAAGTTGATGAGAAAACTGACCTGTGATTGCCCGATTTAATTTACTCCAATTAAAACTAAACACTCTGCCACGTTTCCGTGGAGATGCTGGCCACTAGAAGTCCTCGCGCTCCGTTTGCTGTGCGATCTCAAAGCAGCGTCTGAATGTTTTTATTTGAGCTGGTTTGTGGTGTGTGTGTGTGTGTGTGTGTGTGTGTGTGTGTGTGTGTGTGTGTGCAGAGGTTTGTATTTTCTGTTGCCAAGCAAAAGAATCCCGCAGGATCTGAACTCAATCTGAAAATCTTAATTGTTGATTTTTTTCCCCCATAAAAGAGACTCGATGAATAAATAATCGTCGCTCCTTGCTTTTGAAATGAACCTCGGAAAACAGATGAAACAAGTTTCAGACTTTTCTGAGCAGAAGATCATTCATGGAAAACATCGTCCCCACATTTTGTGACACCAAATGTCACAAAAAGCCTCAAAAGACTCAAACATCACATTTTGAAAGTTGTGGTATTTTTAGGAGCTCTTGATTTGTTGTTTGAGATTTACTCATACTGGGTGTTGTTGTTTATTTAGTTATTCTATATATTTTCTTTTGCTAGTTATTTGTTTGATAAATGTAGTTTTGCATAAAGAGTATTTTTGTTCAGAAGCAGGTAGCGGACCAGCATGCACCTGGGTGGGCTTTTTTTTTTTTTTAAACCAGCACAAGCGAGGCAGCAGGAGTCGTGATTGTCTTTGTTCTTTTGCTTTCTCGCTTCTGCACGGACAATCGACGTCTTTAGGCCCCGAGTCCACTCGACGCTTTTTTCTCCGTTGATTTCAATCTGTGGCGAGTGGCGAGCGTTTGCAGCAGAAAGCAGGCGTGCAGTGATAAGGAACGGAGCCTTTGACAACATTGAGACATGATGGACGTGTCGCGCTTTTCTTCTCAGCTAACAAACACGCTGAGGTTGGCCTGAGACTGCGTACACTCAAGAAGTAACCTCCGATGCAGAAGTGCTTTTTTTTAGAACACCGAAGGTCGCCGTTTGATCTCTGAACACTTTCCTGCACATAACTCTGCACAATCAGTAAAGTAACTTTGTACAAAATGCATTTTTCATAATCACACAGCATGCTATGTTCTTCATGCACAGGAAGAAAAAGTTAGAGAAAGAAACTGAAATGAGGCCGCTGACAGTGATGGTCATCGACCTGGGGAGCGATTACAATCTGCTGTTTACAGTCGCTCACCTCTCAGACCGACCTGACCGCCCTCCTCTTGTCCTCCCTCATCAGAACTGAGAGTCAGAGTGCAGAGGTGAAAGCTGCACAAAGGTGCCTCAGTCTTCGACATGCAGCTTTTTTAATGAGATGTCGTGTGAACACATAGGAGATGGACGTCCTCGTCAAAGTGACATCAGCCTTTTTCTCTGGCACGGAAATCATCGAGATAATTAACAGCAGCGTGTTTGTGGACTCATGACTAGCAGGCCATTGAGCGGATGTATTTGTTTATTTTTTGCCACTCCGGTATCGACACACGTCACCCAGACTCATCCTCTCACTCGTTCGCCCCGGGCTGAGAAGTAAACAGCGGCATCATGGGACTTAGGAGGCCTGCGTGATGAGAGCGATTCATATGGAAATGAGTTTGTGACGGGAATAGAAACGTGTTTGCCTATTAGAAAAGAGCTGAGGCAGATGCATTTGTCATATATTTGTCTGAGTGGAGGAGTAAATCTTAATTTAATTGTGTCGAGCGTTTGCGTAGAGATGTTTGAGATTCACATCGGGAGCTTCTCCTGAACATATGCTCGGGATGATGGCGTTTGAGAGGACGACCTCGGCACCCCTGTGAAATAGCTGTTCACTGATTTAATGCTGAGTCAGATACCATTAGCTGTTATCCTCCGCCTCTCAGGATCCAACCCCGCACTAATGTGGGTCAGGGGCCACATTATGAAAACACCTTCGCCGTTCAGGCTCGTCTCACATCGCACCGCAGGAGTTCAGCCGGCACCAGGCGGGTACTGAATGTCACGCCGTGAATGAAGATGGAAATATTAGGGAAATGTGACCGATCACTGGCGACCACAGGGTCACTGCTGTGGTATTAATGCTATTCCATGTAGCCAGATGGAAAATACAGCTATATCCTACTGCAGCTTTTTCACATTTTGCTTCCAACTATCTCACATGACAAAACGAGAAGAGTCCTAAATACCAGACTGAACGGCAAAACTCTGTCCTGCAAACCACATGAATGTAGGCAAAGAAACAAAGTGTTGATTGTCTTGCCGCTGTGTCGCTAAGCTAATAGCATCTTGAGTTGTGGTCACTGGCTTTGGTATAACGAGCTGCAGGCGTTAGCGGGGCATCAGGTGATGATTTAATTGGCAGGTAGAGCCTGGAAGCACGCCACTCAGGGGCTGAATGCTGCTGATGTGATTGGTTGCTCTTAAATCACAAACAGCGTTTAACTGAAGAGACAAAGCGAACACACGTTTGGCCTTTTCTACAACTACTGATGGTTCATCGTACTGAGGGCAAAATGCAAATAGGATAGTTAACACTGATTGTATTTGAGGGATTATTCCTGACGACATTGTTGAATTTGCTTGATTGACTTATCATGTCGCTTTGTGCAGTAAATAAAAGTCTATGTAAATCTCTCCATGGTGAGATTCTAATTTATCTTCCTTTGTGCAATTTAAAAAACGTTTGCAAAAAGTTTTGAACCTTGGATCTAAATCTCTGCTGCAGCTGTCATTTCTTAGACTCTGCCCTTGATGTCACAGTGTTATCCATATTTATGTGATACGCGCTGCTTAAAGACTTTCTCCTTCAAGGCTGACAAACACAGTAAAAGCACGAGGATTCATGTTTGTTTCTCGTACGTCTGAATACATCAAAGGTCACAAAATGTTTCTTTTTGAAGGGCACACACTCAACGCCGTCAAATAATCACGGGGCTCGTTTGTTGGGAGTTCAGTCATGCAGGGTGTTTCCTTGATTCTTTGCAGCAGGTGATACTGATGATACACTCGTAGGATAGTTGAGAAGTGTTCCTCTGATTACACCCCGTGGTAAAGATATCCAATCATTTTGCTGATTACCCATCCTCTTAGAAAGCCTTTAAAGCCATTGAATCATATGGTGCAGGAATGCATGTAGTCTATGCATGTGTGTGTGTGTGTGTGTGTGTGTGTGTGTATGTGTGTGTGTGTGTGTTTGTGTGTGTGCGTGCCAAGCAGCAACCACAAGTGCTGAAAATTGAAGCTTGTGCAAAATTGTGCAGTTCCTGGAGTGTCCACTAGAGGCTGGCTGCAGAAGCACAGGAAGTCACATACACACCCATTCAAACAGCCTGTTTTTACAGACAGACATGAACATGTTTACAGCACATAGGTGTGATTAGCTCATGTCTCCATCCACACACACTGTACGGGGAGGTGAATGTTTTGATGACTCAGCAGTTTTGATTGGATGAAGGATCAGAGTTATTCACAATAAGGCGTGTAGCTGAGCTGATTGACAGGTGGGCGCCGTGTAACGGTTTGTCAGGAGGCTTAAAACCCGCCTCAGCTCTCTGCCTGTCGTTAGCTTGACTCAGAGTTAGCCTGAGACAGCATTTCACAGCAACTCGTCATCTGCATTACACAAAAATTCTCACAGACTTTTAATCGAACTCTAGATTTGTATTTTTAGTAAAAGCGTGCATTTCATATGGTTTGTTTTTCCAAAGTCAGCCATGGAGGAATTACACTGCCTCAGAAGAATATTGAAATATAGACTTTAATGTCTCCATGTGGAAATTCCTTTTTCACAGAACCGTTTCTGTCCAACAGACAATTTCGAACAAAGATCAGCACATAAACAAAAACACAGCGAATGTTCAACCCCAATCAAAAGCTCTGCTCAGAAAGGCTGTTTGTTCAGGGCAGCAAGAACAGCTGGGATCAGGCTTCTCCCGAGGCGAGCCTCTTCGCACCTCTGTCTTGATTTTAAAGAATTGGTGCCTAACGGATTTGGAAACAGAATACGAACGCCACATTGACGTAGCCTTTCAACTGTAATACAGATGCAGCTATGCAATCAAATAACATGCACCATTTAGTTCAAATTAATAAAGACGGCACGAACCACAGCGAGAGCAGGAGATATGTTGCAGAAGCAAGAATGATGTGAGTAATATGGCTGCTTTTAATGCAGCGAGCGAGGATTTAGTGATCCGCTACAAATGCACTATTAGAAAGCTGTTGAAAACTTAAAACAGGCTGATGCACATTTGGCAATGTTTTTCAAGTCGGCAGCAACGGAGAGACGGCCATATGGTGCATACTGACGACAGCAGCAACACTTTCCAGCAAATGTGAGCCAATGAAAGTAGAGACCCAAAGAGTTAGATTCTATGAAAGTCAGCGATTTAAAGAATAAATAAACCTCGGCTGAAGACCAATGTGGAGATGGTGCAAAGCCAGTGTCACCATGGCAACCTTTTTTTGCAATCTGTTTTCATTACAGCCATGCCTCGCCTGAATCTTTAAATCTTGAGTCAGTGTTTTAGCCTGAAGAAAAGTTCATCTGTTTGTTTATCCTTTCTTTTAAGATTAGTACCCCATCATATTTGGAGTGGAGTGAGAATTGTTAAACCCCCCTCTGTCATGTTTTTCCCCTTTTTTATTTAGTTTTTCCTCACTTGTCGATGAACTAAAAAAAGTGCCAAACAGTGTATTTCGTGATTGATTTCTTTCATTCCACCATCTTCACCAGTTTGACGTCATTTTTTCATCGGCCTTAGTAGGTCATTGTAACCCCTAAAACACAGAAAGGGAATTGAGACAATGGGCTTCACGAGCAGAATTTTTGTTTATTCAGAAGGTAATTGCCAAGTGCCGACTCTCAACAGGAGGCCATTTTAAACAGCACTGTTGGGCCTTCGTTTTGATTCATGCCCTGGTAGAACAGAAACAGAGACAGCAGACTTATTCAGCCGTGTGGAAACAGAGAGTGACTTAAAACTTCCTAAATCAAAACAGCAGGTGATAGCAAACCAAAATGTGGAACCCAGCAGTTCAACCTTTCTGTTTTTAAATTACTAACTACATACTGGGTGATAAGCGAGACACATTAGCGCTCACAACGATCCACCTTATTTGTTGTCAACACTAGTGATCAGTGTTAATTTGTTACTGTTATTTTAACTAATTCAATAGGAGCGTATCGAAGACTCACCTTCTTTCTCCTCTTGTTTTCTTTCTCTCCTACAGAACCGTGACACAATGGTCGACTGTATGAGCAAAGTCATGCTGCACGCGGTCGTCTCTTGCTGGCAACCATTCCTGGGACTGGCCCTTGTGGCGGTCTTTGTGGGTTCCACCCTGGGATGTCCCTCCCGCTGCGAGTGTTCGGCGCAGACCAAGGCAGTTGTCTGTCACCGCAAGCGCATGCCCAGCATCCCGGATGGCATCCCGACGGAAACCAGGATCCTGGACCTGAGTAAGAACAAGCTGACAATGATCAACCCTGATGACTTTATTAACTTTCCTGGGCTTGAAGAACTTGACCTCAGTGGAAATATAATCAGTTATGTCGAGCCTGGAGCTTTCAATGCCCTGTTCACCATGCACTCGCTCAGTCTTAAGAGCAATCGAATCAAGCTCATTCCTCTGGGTGTCTTTACCGGCTTAACAAATCTTACCCGACTGGATATAAGTGACAACAAGATCGTTATCCTCCTGGATTACATGTTTCAGGACCTGCACAATCTGAAGTTTTTGGAAGTTGGAGACAACGATCTGGTTTATCTTTCTCACCGTGCGTTCAGTGGACTATTAAGCCTGGAGATGCTCACCTTAGAGAGGTGCAACCTTACAGTTGTACCCACGGATGCCCTTTCCCACCTGCACAACCTGGTCAGCCTCCATCTACGATACCTCAGCATCAGTACTTTGCATCCCTACTCATTCAAAAAGTTGTTCCGGCTGCGGCACCTAGAAATCGATAATTGGCCTTCACTTGATCACGTGCCAGCCAATACCCTGCACGGCCTCAACTTGACCACCCTGTCTATAACCCACACTAACCTGTCCTCCTTCCCATACCAAGCCCTGAAGCATCTGCCCTACCTGACACACCTCAACCTGTCCTACAACCGCATCAGGCACATTGAAGGGGGCATGCTAATGGAACTAGTTCGGCTACAAGAGCTCCATCTGGTTGGAGCTCAGCTCACCGCTATCGAACCGTACGCATTCCAGGGCCTTCGAGGACTCAAAGTCCTCAATGTCTCTCACAACCGACTGGATACACTGGAGAAGGGTGTGTTTCAGTCCCCTGAGGCTCTGGAGGTTCTTCTGATTGACAACAATCCCCTGGTGTGTGACTGTCGTCTCATGTGGATCCTCCAGAAAAGGCATTCCATCTTCTTTGGGGACTCACAGCCGGAGTGCAGCACACCTGAGGGTATTCGCGGTAGACCTTTTAAGGAGTTCAAGGAGACCCTCCTGTCTTACTATGTGACGTGCACGAAGCCCAAAATACGTGAGAATAAAACACAAACAATCACTGTGGATGAGGGCCAGCAGGCGATGTTGCGTTGCAGTGCTGAAGGGACACCGAGGCCTGTCGTGTCCTGGCTGTCACCCCGTCGACGAGTCTTGACAAGTAGGAACCACGGTCGAGTTACTGTCCATAACAATGGCACACTGGAGATCAAGTCCGCAGAGGTACAAGACAGCGGAGTGTATCTTTGTCTGGCCTCCAACACTGCGGGAAACGACACCCTGATGACTTCACTGGCGGTTAAAAGTCTGGGAATGCTGTACGCCAACAGGACCCAGTACTACATAGATCCCAGTAATACCACTGCCAATGGGACGGCCGGTGTGACCCTCGGTTTAGACCTAAAGACTATTTTAGTGTCAACAGCGATGGGTTGTTTCACTTTCCTGGGAGTGGTCTTGTTTTGTTTCCTGCTCCTTTTCGTTTGGAGCAGAGGCAAAGGGAAGCATAAAAACAACATAGATGTTGAATATGTGCCTCGCTCAAAGTCTAACGGCACTAATGTTGACTGTGCAGAGGGGCAAGCTGGACCCCGACGTTTTAACATGAAAATGATGTGACTTCTCTTTTTTTTAAAATCCAAGATTGTGGATTCTGGAAAATGCCCAAAGTACAATGTATTTTTGAAAATAGGACTACTGAACTGAACTGGTTTGGGGCATCATAACAGAGAAGAGCGGTACCTAAAATCACTGGAAGTCGACATAATGCTTGAATACTGTGTTCCATAGATCAGAAATTGTGGTGGCACATTCTCCAACAGAATTTCAAGTGGGCAACTTCTTCAAAATGGATACAGAGTGAAACTATTGCCACCATCGGGACCTGAAGGGGAAGTTGTCATTTATCAGCTTTTTGAAATTTATATGCCCAAAAAGAACATTCAGTTTTGGGTTGGATCTAAAGACTCTGCTGAACCATGTACAGTACAAATTTGTATCTAAGCTATTAACCTACTTTGTTTAGTCTTGCGCCATGCTTACTCCAAGAACAAATCAATGAAACAGCCCATTATTTCCTATGTTCAATACTTTGCATAAGTGTACGTAATGCTTCATTATGTACATGTACGTGCATCTTCATTCAAACGGACTATTCACAGCAATATTCATGAGACACGCTAGCCACAATTGATATACCCCACGTGTTCAGCGAGAACATACTTCAGACTTCTGACGTTGTCATGGATTCAGGAAGGGCTTCTATGGTTGATTATCTGTCCCTGCTCTCCCCAAATTGACTTCTGGATATTAACAAATATATATTATTTATCGGTGAAAATGAAAGAAAAGAGATTTTATTTATAAAAAAAATGTTGAGCATACAAAAATCCGTCCTCTAACACTGTTCAGGATCTAATATTATCCTTGGGTCATCCTAAAGATGAGCCAGCATTGATCAAGTTCCTACATGAACCACGTTTATGTCCTATTTTTGTCTCTTTTTATTACTTTAACTGTACTTTTGCTGGTTGGCAAATTACATGTGTCAATTTTATTATTACAGTGACATTTGCATATTTTTTCCCCAGTAGAAAATCTGGACTTTGTTGTGGTAGTTCCTCATTTTGTTGTTGAATCATTTAGATTGTGAAAACTTCAAAGTAAAAGTTAAAAAAATGTATGTGGAAATAAATGAAGATGTATTTGTATCACTGAGTCTGACTATGTGGATGCTGCCACAGCGTGAAATCATCATACAGTAACACTTACATGACATGTGGTACAAACACCAAGGCTGCTATTACATGAGGTTAGGTAACACGATTCATCCAAAAATGTAAGCAGAACTACACACTCACCACTTCTTATGAACAAAAGAAAGAAACACATTTTACTCATCGCCTGTTTCAAAATATTCTCAAAAAATATTCAGAGCAACTACCTAGCTGGCTATCGTTGGCTAGCCTGTTTGGAGCAATGTTTTGCCTCCAACTAAGCCCCGCCCACCAAAACCCATCACACTGTTTACTCACACTAAAAGGCTGTATACTTGTGTACTGTGTGAATCTATCAAAAGTAAACAAATCAAGCCTATATGTTAATGGGAGATGTTAATCTCCCATGATCTTTGATGAACCTCCAACTTACACATTCAAACATTTAAAGCAAAACATCCCTGCATGTTTGCATCATTAATGTAAATCCGTAGCAGAAGGCTGTAATGGTTGTAAGCATATTTGCCCTAGTTACTCTATTTAAGTTTCAGTTTTCTACAAATACACTTTAAGACGACCATCAATAAATGATACTGATAACCTCCACAAATAATCCAATTAAATTAATAATGCATGAACAGTACTTTGTTTAAAGCAGTGTGTGAAACTATTTACAATGTTTATCTTAACACTAAATGTTAGAAATGCAGTTTCTATAACGATTGATCCCTAAAGGACACACCAAGCTTTAGTCATTTGTAATAATACCGTGGGATATAGCCTTGCTCATCACGGTTCACTTTAAGTGTACATACTTTGCATTTTTTTTATTCAACAGAACTTTCATCACTCGCTGACATTTATGGAGAATTTCTGTGAGCAATAACTTTTCATAGTCTGGTATTATCTGCTTTATTTTTTCTGTGTGACATGAAATACTTACCAACTATGCAGTATTTATTCTGCTTTGATTTAAAGGTCACATATTCTCCTCCTCCTCCTCCTATTTGATCATGTCTATAAACCCCTCTATTTCAGCCCTGCTCAGAACAGGCTGTTTCTGTGTCTGTAGCTTTAAATATGTAAATGAGCTGTGTCTGACCACGCCCCCTCTCTGGAATTGCTCGGGTGTACTCGCTGCTTTCTGGCTCCATGTCCTATTGTTTACGGTGAGAAGGCAGACTCAGAGGGCAGAACAAACACCTAGCTGTGGGAGTGTCACCCACCTGGGGGAGGGGCTACTGCCCTTTGTGATGTCATGACGGGAAAATCTCCAAACGGCCTGTTTGAGCACACATTTTCTGAAAAGTGGAGCAGGCAGAAGACGGAGAGGACGGACTTTTCTCATCATTGGGAGGTTTGTAGACAGACTGAGTCACATGTTAGAGTTAGAGGAACATGAAGAAGTTTGTTTTGCATCATGTGACCTGCAGTTGGTCCGTAGACAAAGTGTTAGAACAAACACGTGTTAAAAGCCTGCAGTGATAATTGTTCCCTTCTTTCTGTTGTGTCACTTGCTCTATCCCTTGTTTTGTGCAGTATCAAAAGCTTACAGTGTAGCTCTGGTTTCTGAGTCTGCAGGTCTCCGGGGTCGCATCAGAAATCAGAGCACCAAATGCTACGTTTCCCCCCGAAAATACAAAAGAAACAAGGTTATCTTTGTAGGTCAGCGATGCCCACGTCCAAAACATACATGAGGTCAAATAACAGGAGAAAGTCTCTCCTATCTGAACAAGGAAGTGTAAATGAGGCCAATACAGTAAACTCCTTTCTCTCCTCTAGAATATTAAAAGGGTACAGTGCAGTATATGAAAAAACATTTATCCCTCCGTGGTGTTAGTATTTCTAAAGGATCTCCGCTCCAGCTCCAGCTTCGTTTAGACAAAATAAAAACTGAAGTAAATTGGCATGCATCCTTGCAGCTCCTCCATTAACAGTCACATCACAAACATGGCGGGCTCACGTCATCCTGGGCGCTGAGGTTCTTCGTCTCTCCGTTCTGTTTCCATGGTGAGATGCAGGACAACACTTGTGTGTCGTGCAGCCTCTCTTAAAATAATTGACCGCATGTTCATCGGAGTGATGCTTTTGGATTACGTCTGTACCCTTTGTGTCTGTTTGTCCCTCCTATTAATCATAATTGACTGATTATTTTCAGGCTAATTAGTGAGGATAATTTTTGCAAAACAGATGGGAGTCTCTCATCCTGACATGACTAATACAGTTGATATTTAATAAAACAGTTCTTGGCACAGGGACTGCAAAGACCGACATAAGAGTACCATGATTCTTCTAAAAGGATCGTTTATTCCTGCGGCTCTGAACGAGGACTTTACCAGACTTACACAGCAAAGCTTGGAACAGAGTTGGGGGGGCTGACTCAATTTTCCTGCGTCTGCAAACAGAGCTGGCCAATCAGAGGAGAGTGGCCATGTGGGGAGGCGGGCCTGAAAGAGACAGCAGCTGAAATACATTCCTCAGTAGGCGTCCCAGAGGGTCATAGATCTACTTCAAGTTAATGTTGTGACCTTCGATCAACTCAAGTTGTTCATGTTATTCTAAAATGAAAGCAAGTTTTTATTAAAACAGGAAATAAAGACTCGAAGTGTTTTAAAATGCGAAAAAAAAAAATGTTTTTGAAGATGGGTTTCAAAATGTGAATTAAAACCATTAATTGCATTTGACATATCAAATACATCATATGTGATTTATTAAAAGGAACTAAAGGTTTCAACAATGCCAGCAAAGCATCTGCACCACATTGTGCACCAGCTTGACCGACAGCTGTGCAGAAGTTCAGTGCAGTCCCTCCCATCTTACGTGGAGATATCTGACTCTGGACTGCAGCAGAGAACAGATCAAGTTAACGCAAGACGAGCTCTCCCCTGAGATCCACGGTTAACATGCACTGTGTGTCTCTGTGTGCAGCAGCAGGAGGAGTCTAGTGAAGCACTCAGAGAAGCATCTTACCCCCTCTAAAACACACACACACACACACACACACACACACAGAGCACAACATCTATGCTGATGTTGAAGGAATGAATGATTAACCTGCGTCTCATTAGGAGTTGTTAGCCATGATATCTCCTCGGTCCACAGGCCCACACACAGCAACCGTACAGAGCTGCGACTCTGGTGAGAAACAGATAGCATGGTAAACCAAAGCTGTGTCGTTCTGCTTGGTATCTGGTTGTAGCCGCAGTCTGAGGCAGATGTTCTCCGGCAGGTTTTGGCCGCGTGTGCTTTCATTAGGTTTAGCTTTCATTTGCTCCCCGGCGACAGGCCGCGCTGCCAAATGAGCTCCCATGTGAGCCGACTCTGGTTCCAAGCAGACGTCCGAAAACTGTGGCTGGTTGCACAATGAGAAAAAAAAATAAAGAGAGGAAGACGTGTGTGTGGTTTTTGTGCGTCCGCTGCACACAGTCAGACATTCATTAACATAAAATCAAACGCATGCTTGTGCTGAGAGACAACACAATGTTCTAATTATCTGGCTCATTTTGAATGGAACACACACACACACACACACACACACACACTCTGCCTTATTGTTCATCTGCACGTTTAGACGGCTTTGTTTTGTCTCTGCTCACAAACAAAGGTAGATTTATGAGATTGCAAAGCGTCGTTCCCTCTTTTTAAATATATACGCTCTCTCACGCTGGAAGGCAGCCGTGACAAACACTTCCAGAATAATGGAGGGGGAAACATTATTAGCCAGAAAAAGCCCCCTTCACATTTCACACTAAATGTTCCCCCGTAAGCCAACAGTCGATATTTCTTTGTTAGTGTGTTGCTGCATTCAGTAATTATGTTTTTTGCCCTTTCTGGGAAAGACGGCCTTGAAAGAAGAAACTCGAGGGTGGAAATTGAATTCTTTGCCTATGTAACTGTCTAATGACGAATGGAGCCATAAATCGCTGCAAAGTGACGAAAAGTTTAACATTCGTCTCCTACAGAAGAGACATTTTCTCTGTGAAATCAAATAATTATTTAATCTGATTATTCTATAGACGAGGCACCATCGTCCTGAAGTAGGAATTTTATTGCATTTTATTAGTGGCGGTGATTTATTTAAACACTGAAGCAGAGCAGATGAGATTATAGAGTATCTGGGATTCAAAGTGTGATTTTTGAGCTCTGTCGAGGATTCAGCGAGAACGTCACACAAGTGGGCTTCAAGAAGGAGGTGCAGTGGAGATAATTGGTCGGGCTTTAGCTTCATGCTGCAGCTCGGAGACATATGGAGCTTTCAGCACCGTCACGTTGATCTAATTAGAGCATGGATTCAGCCAGACGTCCTCAATTGGAGCCACAGTGATTAAAACAAGTGGCCTCATGAAGTCTGTGTTCATGTTCCATGATATCATATAAGCTGAACGTGTGCAGGCTGGCCGGGTTCAATCTAATACCTGGGGGGAAAACTAGAAGAGAAGACGCCCGAGTATCTGTGAGCTAACTCGCCTCTCCTCCGGGGCTCAATGTAGAATATCTGAAGATGTTGTGGCATGAAGTGCTGCAGATCTTTTAAGGGACGACGTTGTCCGAGAACAGGAACGGATGTTCAACCTCAACACGAAGATGAGGATGTGTCATTAGGAGTCTGAAGATTTACACTCACACTCACATTTCCTGAATGATACTCTCCACATGAAGCTACGCTCGTCTTCTAACATTTGTTTATTTGGCACTTTTCTGAAACAAACTGTCTGCAAGAAAACGTCAGGCACTCACAACGCGAGGCGTGAAAAAAAAAAATCGATTTGAAAACGCCTCGATCTGAAGCGCTCGACTACCATCAGGTGCAGGAAACAGAAGTGTAGCCTTCATCTGACTTCCCTGTGCACATGTTTTCTCCTGCTATTCTCTCTCCTTCTTTGTCCTCACTGAGCAGAGGAGAGCTCGAGCACAAGCGCTCTCCGACCTTGAAGAAGAGGCCAACAATGTGCAACGAAGCAAACCGACCGAAACCAGACGCAGATCTCCCAGAAACTCCTCCGTTATTTTCTTGGTATCTTCACACAAACTCTGCACATCAAACATCAGTCATCAACACCTTCTCTTCACACTCTGTCACCTTCCTACGCACAATATGTTCTCTGTGAGCTGGTGCAGGATGGTTCCCCCCCTCTCCCTTTCACCACTTGTTCTCTAACCTTTCTTCCACTAGATGTGTTGGGATGTTAAAGATCGCCGCTTACTGCTTTGCACCTCGGCTGCAGAAGTGTTTCCTGCTGTTTTACTGCCATTAGATGATCCCCAGTATCATTACAGATAGAAGTCTGAACAGAGTGTCATCTCAGCAAACTCATTTATCAAGTATTATCAGTCTCTCTGAGATGTCGTGGTCATTATATCTACAGACCATCTCACTGATTTATCAGTGAAAATCTAATTCAGTCATCAGGTGAAGCTGTTGTCCACATTGACGGGAGCCGGAGCTTGATTGGTCTCTGAGTTTTGCATGGTGTGTAGGTGTTGTTTCTGCAGAAGTAGTTTGTTGTTTTCAGCCTGCAGCAGGCGAGGAGCAGTGACTTCAGCCGGGAGTTGATTCAAACCGCTGTGGGGCCAGAACGGAGAGGAGGCATGAGAGCAACGATGGCGGTGGCTCGGAGGGACTGTGGGAAGGAGCCGCAGCCTTGAACTGGATGAAAACTGCAAAATGTGAAAGGAGGATGAGTCGAGGAGAGGATGTGGAGGCTGAACGCCAGTGAAGAGCGAGTGATGGTGTTAGTGAAACATCTGTAATAGAGTGATTCTTCTCAAAAGGCCTCCACAACCTCTGCACAAAACAATCCAAGATGTCATCACTTAGGAGTTATCTGTAAGTCGATTTACATTTACTGTTTGCATGCAGATTGAAACATATTTAGCAGGAACATTTCTACATGCTGGATGTGTTTAGGATGCTCATGCATGAGATTGTTCCCTTTCTTCGTCTCCTTTCTGTATTTCCAAGGTCCTAATATTCTGCACACCAAGCCTCACATTCATGAGTCCTCAGCAGCCAACATCCTGTTTGTTTTTTTATTTGATTATTATTATTTCAAGTGACGCTGACATCCAGTGCTGCAGCTCCTCGAGGAGCCGTGCAGCACTGCTCCAAAATGGAACAGGATGTTTGTCTTCATGCACAGCACGAGTGAGAGTGGTCCAAAAAAAAAAAAAAAAAAAAAGTTCTGATAAAAGTGCAGCTCAGTGCATGATCAAAAACATGTGATGCACAGTGATAGAACACTCTATTGACTGATGTCTGCAGCAGATTTTTTTCTGAGTTGTGCATCATGAAAAAAAAAAAATCAGCCTGCAGTTTGAAAAAGCAGAATCTGCTGGTTTCAGGTTCGTGATCCAGCCGCTGTTGCGTCTCCAGTATGTATGGAGCGTGGAGGATATAACCTGAGGCTGTTCAAAATACAAACAGGTAGCATCAGCAAGAGAGCACGTTTACCTCCATGCCTTACACACACACACACACACACACACACACACACACACACACACACACACACACACACACACACACACACACACACACACACACACACACACACACACACACACACACACACACACACACACACACACACCTTATAGAGTCTGCCAAAGAAAGTAGCTCAGAGGAAAGTTGAGTAAACAACAGAATAAAGCGTGTTTTTTTTAAGCAGTGTATAGGCAGCATGAAAATAAAAACATGCATTCAGAAAAGAAGTGGTTGTTTCTTGAGCTCAGACACAAAATGTTTGGTATTTAAAATGACTTAAAGAGGATAACTTTGAAAACGTTCGAGCAGCGACCTGTGAAAGGAGGAAAAGGAGGTGAGAGCAGAAAAGGAAGCGAGCCACGTGGCTGTTGGTGTTTTTTTTTTTTAAAGATTTGTTTTTGGCCTTTTGCCTTTATTGATAGAGGACAGTGGATAGAGTCGGAAAGGGGGAGAGAGTGGGGAGAGACATGCGGGAAAGTGGCCACAGGCCGGACGCGAACCCGGGCCGCCCGCGCGAGGAGCGAGGCCTCGCAACATGGTACGCGCGCTGTCGCTGCCGCTGAGCTATCGGCGCCCCCGGCTGTTGGTGTTTTAAAAGATGCAGCGAGGTCAACAATAAAAGAGGGATTCAGGTTTGTTGACAGAAGCGTGCCGCGTCGCAGGAAGCTGTTGTGTGGCGTTCGGTGCGACATATATCCAGCCCGCTGACAAATAAATGAGGCTGAATGTTCCAACTGAGGGGAATAAAGCAGAATTTCTGCTGACATGTTGAATTGATTGCAGCGGAAACGAGCTGACCCCACCTGTGCTGCGCAGAGATAAGAGATTTACAACGCACGCATGCCTCAGTCAGCAGCACGCCGCTCCTCGCTCCCATGTAAATCCAAGACAACAACAGGGAAGACTAATGCGCTCTTATCTTACTTGTTTCATCCCCCTTCTTCTTCCTCGACATTCTAAAGCAAACTTCAAGAGCTGCTCATTTAGTGTGTGCGCTGGAGTTATGGTGTGAAAGGCCACCTGAGTTGAGGGAAGTGAGCGTCCCGGACTCGGAGACGATCAAAGACGCACCTTCCGGGCTTTTTGTTACACCAGGAGTTTCTCTCCCAACGCTCTCCAGACGTTTCTCTCCCTCAGCTCTTCCTCCGCTTCCAGGCAAAGAGGGAATTAAACTCGACTGGTGTCATCATACGCAATCCGTCTTCATTTGTTAATGCGTCAGGGCCGGTCGTCGCTGCATCCTGAGCTGAAACCGAGCAACACATCCCGCTTCACGGCTCGTCATACCGCCAGGGCTGCGGCTCAGTCCTCAACGTCCCTGACTGCAGCGCCTGTTTTCAGCTGAGGCTTCATCACGCTGGAGGAGGAGGAGGAGGAGGAGGAGGAGGCTGAGGGGCCACGTGCCAGGAGTTTGTTTTTAGTACGTGATATGTGACGAGCAAAGTCACAACCTCAAAGTCAGATTATGGACACTCTTCTTACAGAACGCTGCTCCCTTCCTCCTTTTTTTTTTCTTTTTAGTCTTCCTGACTTAAAGTCATAAATAAATGTTTCAAAAACCACATCATGCCAAATGCAAAGATGACTCAAAAGTCTCCCACAGTTCTCGGTAGCAAAGTGTAGACGTGCAGAGAGTTTTTATATACAACAACAACAAAAATACAACTGGAACACACACACTGAATATCGTCATTACAGCTAAGTACAATGTTTCCGCCGAGCCCGTGAAGGCAACGTTTGCTGATATTGGTGGACATCACTCAGACATCACCTGGAGAAAGGGGCGGGGGAGGGGGGGGGGGGTCTACTTCCTGGAGGTGTGGTACAGGTGATCACTTCACATTTATTAGCCGTCTTTAAACAGAAAAAATATGAGTATTTGTGTGTTTCATTGAAAGAGAAGGACAACAACCACACGAAGATGAAGAAGTCCATTTCAGCACGAGCTGCTCACCAGTCCTGTTTAATGGTTTTGAAACTATGTTGTACCTAGAAAATAAAAAGAAACGGCACGGCAGCTCAAGCGTCTATTCTTGTGCAGAATAAGCAGCTTCGTCTCTCTCGCTTTTCTCCTCAAATCATCCAACAACTAAAGCATCTTAGGCACAGTGGACCCAACAGACCTTTCTTGTTGTTAACTGCAGTGATTAGTTTTTATTCGTGCAGCTGGAAGCTGAGCAGCTCGTCTGTATGTGGGCGCAGACGATCTCTGTGAAAGGTTAAACCTGCACGCTGGATGTGCTGGTGGACCCCACTCATTGTTACACTCCTGTTTTATTTGCAGATATAATGAATTGAAGGCAGCGGCTCAAACTTTCTGCTGTAATTTGAAGCTTTAGGAGGTGAAGGCGTCTCTGCGTGGTCGGTAATGCAGCCAAACTAAAGAGCTATAAGATGCTGTGAGCGGCTCATGTGCCCAAACAATCCCAAATCAAAATTCACTTTAATTAACATTTATTATAATCCGAAAGTGTCATGTGCAACTAATACACAGAGAGATAGAGAGAGAGAGAGAGAGAGAGACAGAGAGAGAGAGAGAGAGAGCTTATATCCTTGGACACATTCAGACCTGATAAACACAGCTGAATATCTAGCCTCGTGATGACCACACAATGTTGCGGAGCGGCGGCATTCATGTGCGCACACGTGTGTGTCGCGGCCTTGCGGGTTTCATGGTGGAATTGAACCGGATCCCTAAATCTCAGAGCACCATCACTGAAAAGTTGAGTAACCCCAAAGCACCGGCAACAAACAATATCTGCCGCTGAAATCAAGGCAGCACAGTCTGCTCCATGTTTTACGGATCCTTAAACACAGATTCTACCGTACGCCATAACTAGAAAGAGTTCACAACCCAACAATCAAAAGAAGACCGAACAAGACGCATCCTTCCTAATGCCTAGACCTGTTGCCTACATTACCCACAATGCAAACTGATGGCTGACATTATGGTCAGTGACATCACTCCAGGCAATTTGTCCCATCTGCCACAAAAACAGAATCTATTTATCTGTTTTCTACATCTCCTGAGCGTGGAGCGTGTCACCAATCCGTCACACACACACACACACACACACACACACACACCTGAAGGCAATCTGTGAGTCTCCATTTCACTTAACCTGCACGTCTTTGGACCGTGGGAGGAAACTCACACAGACACACGGCGAACATGCGAGCAGCTGCCGGCTGTGAGGTGACAGATCTAAGCAGCGAGCGCTCGCCTCACACGGACGTTTCACCTGAGCGGCTCGAGTTCAAAGTAAATGTGTCTCTCCAGCCGCCCTTTTACCTCCGCACACACACTTCCCCCTTCGCTGTGTCCATGTCAAACTGCTGCCTGCTCCTATTTGTCTGCTCCACTTTGGTGCTGGAAGAACATTTCTCACGTGTTTTCACACGTCATTCATTTATTAGCATTTTAAAACACGCTGCCTGTTTCACCAAACCCAACAAGCAGCAGACACGCGCGTCTCGCTCTTTTCAGTTTATTTTCGGCAGCATTCAGAAACCCTCTGACTTTAGTTATATTATACTTTGTCTGAATGAAGTGACAGCATGCATGCATCAATTTTACAATAACGAGTATATCATGAAGAGTGTCATCAGCGAGGAAATGCACGACAAGGTTTTGATTCTGCAATCATTGTTTTTATTAGTCGTGCAATAAGTGAGTAAACCGCACGGCAACAGTGTGCATATACCAGGTCAGAGGAAGCTTCTGATTGGCTCATATGCAGGAAAATAAATAAAGGCAAGAATAAAAAAATAAAAAAAAGGATCCTCACACTTGAGTGGCAAAAGATCTCACAGACCTTCAGGTGTTGAGTGAGCGTCACAAAGACATCACAGGGGGTCAATGAAGTTGAACCAATCAGACGCAGAGCAGCCTTATCCTTTTATTGATTGTAGCATGCAGTTGAATGTAGCCTGATAGCCAGTCCTTGGTCCAGTGGTCCAGTCCTTCGGCCCTGCACCACTGGATCTGGTTTCTGGTCCGTGAGCAGCTGTGCACGCATGACGAGAGAAGTACGAGATCACACAGGAGTAAAGAGAGAAACATGCAAACAACATGTTGCTTTTTTTCTCATTTGTTGTTCACTCGGCGCCTGTTTAGATGTCATGTTGATAAAGATCAGGAGTTTTATCATTTTGCTTTATTATTATGATATTTTGTTTTATTTTGAAATTCCCCGGACGCTCTGTGTGTTTATTTATCTAACTTCCTCTTCCTTTTGTTGTCGTTTTTTTGCCCAGTTTGAGTTTGTAAGAAATTGGGGGTTAAAGCCAATAAATATGTTTGTTTGTTTGTTTGTCAAAGGTTAAAACTGCATCCAAGAACAGAGAACAGGTGACCAACACTAAAGTTATTTAAAAGAAACATGAGCTTTTCATTAAAAGTTTACTCTGAAAATCATTTGCATACAAAGTAATCTGAGGTGAACACTCTGTAGAAATATGCTTTTCAAAGTGAGGGGAAAAAAAGTCTTCAACACAGTGTCGACTGTTTGAAAAGCTAAACTGGGTCCTTTCACTTCTGCTGCCGTCTTTGATTTCCTGGGTTTGAATGTTAAAGCGTGAAAGGCTGAAAAATTTGAAAAAACAAACCGTGGCGCTGATAATTAGTCCCTCAGGGAAGAAAAGATTCACTAAATGTTTCCCTGCAGGTGAGAGCAGCTGGATTAAAGTTCAGCTGATTTATTTTCATGAGGCATGTTTTCATTTATAAATATTTCCCAAATGTTTGACCGCACAGCTTTTTAAACGTGTGGCGCTGACGTGACTCTTTCTGCAGGTAAACACTAAAAACAACAGACACTGCTCAATCTGATGAATCAAACATGGGTCTACCAGAATCCTCTTCACAGGGTAGTAGTGCAGTGTGGGTGATGGTAAATGAACTTGAGCTTGAATCTTTTCTCGTCTTCTGACGACTCAAAGTGCTTCCACACGGATGCAGGTCACGCCTGCACGTTCACACACTGATAGTAGAGGCTGCTGAAGTGTCCATCAGCGTTAACTACTTCTGCTGCAGGAGCAACTTAGTGTTCAGTGCCGTAACCCCAAGTTGACACGTTGGACGTGTTGCTGCAGGAGCTGGGAATTGAACCCTTGACCCGCCTGAGCCAGAGCAGACTGATGACCTGGTGGTGCTTTGATAAAAACATCGAGTTTTGCAACATGTTCATGATGTCAGGACCGTGTGCACAAAAGTCTGTTTCCACTGAGCGGTCTGCTTTGAACTCACTGACTCACTGGTTTCCACCGCCAAGCGTACCCGAGTGCAAGCAGGACGGCAGCATCAGCTACATTCAACGAAGAAGAGCACGACACAGTAAACAGAAGGCGACCATAGAGGAGGTCCAGCAGATCGTCCAGGAGGCGGAGCTATCATTTAAAAAAAAAAACAGCCTTGAACGTACTCTCCTGAAATCAACGGGATATTTAAACATGGTGCATTTTCGATTTTCCTCTCATGACCATTGATTGGTTGACAGAGTCATTGACAATTCTCTCAACCAATCAACTGAATGTCGTCTTTCTCGCTCCAGAGGTCGAATCGGTACGCTTGGCGTTCCAACAGAAGTATAGAGAAAAAAAGTAGGATGGTACAGATTGCTTCTTGTGGTTCTCAGCTTTTGATGATGAGTACTGTACCAAAGTGATCTGAACTGAACCGGACCGTTTGGTTTAAGTCTGACCCCCTTTACTTTCATCTTTAATATCAGATATATATTTACAAACCGTGTATAAACCGGAGCAGCAGCTCACTGACTCACACAAACGTCTGTTCAAATGATTCTGGTCTGATCTTCAATAATTGAAGAACTCAGAAGAATGCATGTGGTGTCCCATGGCTTTATGCGCTCAGGTTCCTTTGTTCCCCAACTCAAACACTCCAATATGATGCATTAAAGAAACTCTTCAAAAGGTTTGAAGTTCTTAGCAGTGGTTCCCCCCAGGGGCCGAATGTTTAATGTATGTTTCTGCAGGTCGTATGTTGAAATCCCCCCCATCATCTTAAAGACTACTGATGACTCCTTTGACTTCAAATACACACACAGATACCTCCAGTGGTTCGACACATTTTTGCAGATTGACACGCCAAGTTAGCCAATCACCTGCAGGGTAAGTGATCAAGGAGTCACGCTGACAAAACCAGGGTCCAGAATTGGAGCTGAAAAAGCTGAGATCCCTGGTCCTTAAAGGAGCAGTCTGTAACTCCCTAGTGTTTAAAATGAGTACTGCAGTCTAAACTCTAATCATCACAGAGAGCTGTCTCCCTCCTCTCACACAGGTCAGCATGTGGTGGACACAGTAGCTTCAGTGTTTAGCCAGCTCTGCATGTGGTGGACACTGTAGCTTCAGTGTTTAGCCAGCTCTGCATGGGTCTGTAAAGCTTTCTGCGTTCTAACCTCTCTCCATGTTTCATCTCCAACATTGATCCTAGTTTGAGCAGCTTTCTGCTGCTGGAGCTTATTAGAAACATGCAGAGGCTTTTTAGCTCGGGTACAATCACTTCTATCTGAAGCAGTTCCACTGCCCGCTTCCATCGCTGCAACACCTGTTCACCTGATAACTGCTCTCATATCTGGCAAACCCAGGGGCGTCCAAAACGACTAAAACTGTATGACTATAAGTCCTATATAACAACAAAAATAAACCTCACCCTATTAAAATGCAGCAATCAGCTAATTTTCAAGTCCACCAAATTAACACCAAAACACGTCTGTGCTGTTTGACCCTAAAGTACAGGGACCTTCCTTTGTGTGAGCTTTTCTTCAAGCTTTAAATTCAGAAACTTTCAGAAAGGGCTTTATCGATGGTTCACAGGGAAAAAAATGTTCAGTTCTTTAAGTGTGCAAATATGGATTTGTTAAATGGTTGCACACAATGGCTCTAGTAAAGAGTACTTTCTGAAATGTTTGGGGTTTTTAATGTCTGAGTTGTTGTCGATGAATCCATCCAGGCCTTCTCTCTCTGCAGACTTTGTGTCTCCATTTACAACATCACACAATTTCCTCTTTTGTTCCCCACAGACAAGAGTCATAATTCAAAGAGCCATGAGCGCTGTTTGTCCCTGGAACATAACGTTTTTACTCACCGTTTGCTGTGATGACTGATGCCGTCTATTTTCCTTGGGAGGACAGTCTTCGTTTTATTGTTTGGGCCTCCATGCTGGTAAACGTCCACACCTACAAACATAAAAAAGACAACTCTGTCTGCTCCTGTGATCATGTGAGATGATCTAAATCTTCCAAACAGCTTTAAAAAAAAAAGGGACATTGAGGTGAGATTGTTTCATCGATATACACCCAGAGTGTGAAGAGGAGTGTCTGTGTGAGATACTGTAACCGATCGAGAGATTCTTTTATTACGACGTCTCTACTGGTTTTGCTGTGTCAGAGGAGCTTTCTTTTCTCTACAGACTTTGATGACCACAGATATTAAATAGAGAGGTTATTGTTCTGACTCTGGAAACCTTGTAGCGACGTTAGCAGAGTGCTGTTTCTGACTCCGTCTTTTCACTCAGTGAATGAGGCACAAACCCAAGTGGAGGTCAGATTCTATGTGCTAAAGAAAAGAAACTAGACTTCAGTCCACGAGTAGACAGCGAGGCTGTTTAAGACACGCGTCAATGCATCTCCTGGATTTGGACACTCTGTACCACAGAAACAAGTTCTATTAATCATGGATCTATCTGTCTGTGTTCCCTAAAGCCTACATTTGTCACTTACTCAAAGGAATCCGAAAATGTCCAAAGAAGTCGAAGCAGAAAAACAAAGTAAATCCAGAGAGCAGAGGGACGACTGAAGAAACACACACACTGAACATAACACTCAAACACTCAAACAACAAACTACAATGAACTGACACAGAGGCTAACAAAGACAGAGACTAAATAGACAGAAGGTAATGAGACACAGGTGAGGACAATCAGACAGGCGGGAAACACAAGGAACACAAGAGCAGAACACTAAAACCCAACACTGACAACGCCACCTAAACCAGATATTACAAAATAAAACAGGAAACACTAAAGACGAGACTTAAAACACTAAATTAGGAACCTTAAAACACACAAGGGAAACAATCAAAACGAGGAAACAGAACACAACATTCCCATGTCCCCTAAACCTTGTGTTCCCTCAGCTCTAGGTCTACATCCTTGAGGGAACATCGGGATGGCCAAAGCTCCTCAGGAACAAGTTACTGTAAGGACACTACTATTTGCCGTGACTAGTTGTATAGTCGTGGTTCATACTTGAAGGAGACAGCCACATAAGATTAAGGTATATAGATATTGATTTAGCGATTAACGCTAACGTCAGCACAGTAGCATCCAGGGAGAAAGAAAACTGTGCGCAGTAAGCACACGCAGGAGGATGAAGTACCAACATTATATTTCCCCCGCACGAGTTAAGCAACATCCAGTGTTGAGTTGTTGTCTATATGCAGAAAGCGAGCTGATCCAATCGCTCGACAATATAAGTTAAGTGTTTGCAAAGTCCCAAATGACTCTGCGAAAAGGCCTTTTCTATTTCCCATTAACTCTGTCGAACACAAATCTATCAAGGGCATATTAAAATCTGTTCTGCACAATGGACTGACTTTACCACCTCACTACAGCTCATCTGATGAAATCCTCAGCAGTGAGAACACAACAAATTCAGACTAATTCAACTCAACATGCCAGTTAGTACTTAATATTCGTGCAGAGCTCCAACACTCGCGTGGAGTCTCTCTCCGCTCTCCCTGCTTGATTTATAGGCCTCTGATAAACATTTATATGACCGTCCTCCTTAACTACATTCAAAGGCCTTGATGTTTAACAGCACAGTTGTGTTTGCTTCCAATCTGTGAGCATCCGGGCCGAGCTCTGGATTGTAATATTCAACATAACCGCAGCGCGCTGTCCTGATTTATGAGAAGCAGTTAAATTCATCTTTGTCAACGTTCCCACGCTGTGCTGTAAAACTAACCGATCCCATCCCCGGCTTTTTATCAGACCACAACAGTCCATTCATTAAAAGGGGAAGAATTACGAGATCAGATGCATTTTAAACAACTTCCCCCACATTTTATTCGAGTGGTTTGACCCAGCAGTTTATGGCAATGTGTGCTTTAAAAAAAATAAATTAAAAAAAAGGAGCAGAAGGAGGATGTACAGAGATTTAAAATGAATCTGCACCTGCATCAAAACCCACTTTGTGTTTTCCTCTGGGCGATATTTATTCAACGTGAATGTGTGTTTCTATGTTTGTGTGTCACAGCATCTGTTCAAGAAGGAATAACAGCTGAGAAAAGAAAATATATATAAATCTGCAGAAGGATTTTCAGGAGATGAGGAAAACACTATTTTCTCTTTTCACTCCTTTTCATTTTCTTTCATGTCATGCAGAAAGCTCTTATGCTTCATAAAGTGATATACTGTTTTGTCTAAATTCATGATTAATTCATCACGCTTTAAAGGAAGAATGTGCAACTTTTTGGTCCAGCAGGTGTCGCCCTTGAGCTCCAGCATTAACTGCTGTTAGGCCACGCCTCCTCCATACTGAAGCCTCCAAAGAACGACCCAGGAAGCAGCTTCTTTTTCACGTTAATGCCTCAAATAGGAGAAAAAAGATACAATAAAATTCTGTCATGACAGACACACACTTACACAAGCTCTCGTCTATTTTAATGTTTGAGAAATGGTTTTTTTAAAGCCACTGAACAAAGACTAAAAAGCAATGCTTTATTCATCTCCACCACTCCCTTTATTGTGACACGTCTCGTCTGTCTGAAGACACCTCGAGTACTTCGCCGCCTCGCTCAACCATCTGTGTGCTGGATGCCAGCTGACAGCTTTATCGCTCACTTGTCGTCTCCGTCTTTGTTGTGATTTTCAATGTCACAACTTTTAAGTGATAATCATAACAATCGTGCTCAAAGCCGATTCATCACTTTTTTTATGTATTATCTGTAAGTGAGAGCTGGAGGTCATCTGTCACCAACGAGTTCACACTCTGTGAATAAGTGGAAGGACTCGTGACCCTTAAAGCGATAGTGTGAAACGTTCACATCTTAACATTATGGCTTCAGAGGTCCATTTAATAAGACGTAGAGTGGCGTCTCTCGCACGTCCTCATCCCAGTCAGACGGCTCCTTTACTGCAGAACGTTACGGCAGCAGCTTCCCGCCATCTTGCTTTTCACACAGCAGCCTTCAGCTACGAAGCAGCCAGTTAGCCCGTCTCTGTTCAGTTTGATACGACGGCAGAGAGGAAGAGGACGATGACCGATGGAGCGAAGAAGAGAAAAGGAGAGAGCGAGAGAGAGAGGGAGAGAGGGAGAGAGCGTCTGAGGCGTATCGTTAATCTGAATAAATACAACTCAATAAATCTGACACCAAAACACTCTTTCCTCATCCATCTTCAAGTTAGCTTGATACATTTTGAACTCTTTATCGTCGTCATGGTAACATCGAACATCGCTCACAAAAACAGGGCTGCAGACTCCGCTGATATTACTGAACCTTGACGGTCCATGTGGATCTTTGTCCTCTCACGTCTCCGCCGTCTTGTTTCTCACTTCTGATGTCTTAGTAGCAGGTTGTTGCTGTAAGAAGGTGTCAGGGTGCTGATGGCCTAGCGGTTGGGTCGTGCCGCTCATGTCCGACCTGTGGCTCCTTTCCAGCATGTCCTTCCCCTCTCTCTCTTCAAATGTCTTCATTATTCAGCGTCCTGTCGAACGGAGGCCAAAAGCCTTGAAATAAAATAATCCCTGTCCTCCTGTTCATGCTCGGATTAGTAAATGTCTCCTTGAGAGGAAAAACAATCCCAACAGAGGCTGCCAAACAAACGCAAGAGAGGATCAAATGCACATCTCTCTCTCTCCGGTGTGATGAAACTGAAGCAATTATTTAGTTTAGCACTCCACCGTGAGTGTAACTGTATGTTAAGTGAGAAAAAAAGAACATAGTGTGAGAAGAGAATTCAGTAAATGACTGTTTTACCTCAAACTATGAAAGCTGTAAAAGACTTGGAGCAGGTTTGTGCATGTGCAGGTGGTGGTACTACTTCCTGTCGCTCCGTTAATAATAGAGTGGAAAGCATACACACAATGTCCTCCGGAGAAAACAACTATCTGGATTCCTGAAACTCCTAAAAAATAAAGCCAATTTAGGAGCTTCCCAGTAAGCTGCAAAGCTTCAGGAGCTTTTTCAGACGCATTGGAAAAGGTTCATCGTAAAGCAGGAAATGAAGAGGTCTGTGGAGCGACGACACAGCAGCGACATCGAGATGGAGGACACTGATGTCAGAGCGTTCATGCTGGGGTTTTTTTCAGCCACGCAAAAATAAAACTAAACCGACTGTTTGACAATTTTTCTGTGTTTTGGTTGATTTTTAAAGGTTCAACTGTTCCACGTCCACCCACAACTTCCACCGTATGTACGTGTGTGCGGTGCGTGTCCGTTACGTCCATCAACATCCAACGTGATGGACGGAGTGCCAAGACAAAGGTCATTTTACAGATTCACTTACACGATGCAACTCAACACATCAACAACACACACACACACACACACACACGTGGTCATTGTTCCAAACCATCAAAAACAGAGTGTTATAAAACGTCCCTCTTGACTGGATGAAGTGAGAAAGTGATGAATTACGATGTAATGTATAAAACACGTCATAAAAGAAGCATTTAATGAAAAATGGGAGATTTCGAAAAAAAACTGTTATCAAGCAGGTTCACAGCTAAATGAATAAATAAACTGTGATTAAAAGAGGCCGGGTCTAATCCTCTCACTTACTTCTGCGTCTGTCTTTGAGTGTCATTTCATGCTCTTATATCTAATGAAGGTGTGATGAAACAAGAGCTGCAGAAACGTTACATCTGAAGCCGCTTCATGCACGACCTCCACCTTACTGTTTGTGTATCAAACATCTTCTTCAGGCTGAAAGTCCCCGCGGACACTGAGGAGCAGTGTGTGGCGTCATGTGAGCAGAAACCTAAACAACCCACTGCAGAGAGAGAGAGAGAGAGAGAGAGAGAGAGAGAGAGAGAGAGAGAGAGAGAGAGAGAGAGAGAGAGAGAGAGAGAGAGAGAGGGCCCTCTTGTGTTTGCCAGATCAGAGCTTAACTCTCCGGCATCCTGCCAAGCCAGCTGCACCCGTTTGGAAGAGTCGCAGCCGCAGCCACGAGGCGCCTGAGAGGAGCTTCTGATGCGTGGATATCTCCTGCCTATAATCTGACAGACGAAGCAGGAAGAGGCACAGATGGGCGCAGAAAGAGAGCGAGAGAGAGAGAGAGAGAGAGAGAGCCAGGACGCCGCTGCAGTGATGACAGGTTAGCTCACAGTCAACAAGGCCAGAGAACAAGCCTGGTGCTTCTCAGAGACGCCGGCATGTAGCATCTCTCACAGATCATTCTGCAGTGAAAACATAAAGATCCATTTCCATTCATAAGTTTCAATCGAATTTACAACAATTAAGTCAACTTCATTGATTTCTGAACGTGAGGAGGTTGCTGGTTTGAATCCCCGTCTGACAGGAGCCTCTCTGTGCATGGCGTGGCTTCTCTCCGGCTTCCTCCCACAGTCCAATCACATGCTGGTTACCTGCTCACTCTGATTGGTCCGTAGGAGTGAACGTGAGTGTCTCTATATATCAGCTCTGTGATTGGCTGGTTAACAGACCAGTTCATTTATAATTACATTTTTTAGACGCCATAACTGGGATTCTGAAGTCGATGTAAACACACTCTGTATTTGTCTCCTTAATGGATATTCTATTACATTTCAGCAATGCTTTCATTAAGTCTTAAACAGGGGGAACATCCAACGAGGCTCCACTAAATGGTTCCATAATCAGCTCTCATTGTGCCAACACAAACTCAGGCCAAATGAGCTCAGAGAGCGAAGTGCTTTCTGTGATGGATCACCTGTTCAAGCTGAAGTCGTTTTCAAACCGTGAACACGAAAGAGTCCTGGAGTTACAGCAAAAGTAAGTTCAGGTATCTGGTTTGTAGTCTGGCTGAAATAAGAACTGAATGAAATAGTGGGACGGCCTCAGGCAGACCTCAGGGCGTCCCGCGTGCCTCGTTCTCAGCATTTCTTATTTAGTGTTATTGTAACAAAAGAGATGCACGTGTTAGTGTTTAATCATCTGTTCACAGCTCCTTCAGCTGGCTTCAGCTCGATCTCACGCTTGATTCTGAAAGTCCAGGATGAAGTCTAACTCTGCTACGGACGTTTCTCCCGTGACGTCTCCTGTGCCACCAAAGTTACAAAGTTGAGTTCTCACATTTTCTCAAACATTTCCATCAGTTATCAAAGCCAGAGAAATCTTTCATTTTAGAGACGTAACGGGACGTTTGCTGAACGTGGCGGCACTCATGTTTAACGTTGCCATGGAAACACCATTTTTGTGTGTAAAAAAAATAAAATAAATGTTGTGTGCATTACACTCGGATATCAGCTCGTCTTCCTCAGTCGTCTCGACTCGTTTTCACCAGGCGTAGAGGGGTGGAGCTGCAGAGAGAATCACTCCCATGATTCCCCCGCCAGCCTCCACGTCGAGTTTTTTTTTGTTATTGTTTTGATTGAGAGCCCCCTGGTGGCCGAATTTACAAACTGTGTGTTCAAGGATTGTAACCCAAAAAGTTTGCTCAAATATGGAGGAAATAACGCCAAGAAAGTCAAAGAAGGTACAAAATTAGAAATATACCTTTTATCTAAAGATCATGTTTTTTAATGGTCTCTTGACGCCTTTCTTACCTGCTTGGTTCTAATGTCTGTTTCACACTGAAGAAGACTGGGTGTGGATATGAGCTGAAATCTTGAATCTGCAGAGACGAAGAAACAAGCCTGCTCAAACTAAGGCCCACATGTTCCTTCTTCATCTCTGTGTTCTCTTTAAATGTCGGAGAGATGAGTCACAAACCCGTGGGTAAAGCACGAGTTATCCGGGGAACACGGGAGCTGCACTCCGCACCTCCTATTCAAATGAAAGGAGCATCAGACGGAGGAATACTAAAACAGTCAACAGCAACAACGTCCCAAGAAACTTCGACTCTGAGCCGGAGCTTTTGTGTGTGAACAACAGTAATGACTTACAAGAATACAGACAAACATTGGGAACGAGAAAACAAACACTCCAAACTACTTTACACATGTGTCGAATTTAAACTTCGACTTCTCAGACAGAAGCATACAAAGCTGTACTCCTGCACGTCGAGTGATCTAAATAAAGTCTGCTAATTAACCAACAAATGGAGATCCACGAAATAAACAATCAACTCAATGCACCTTGTAGATGAAATCGAATTACGCTCAGGGAGCAAATAAAAAAAAACCCAAACGGATTCAAGGATCAACATGATGAGCAGGAAGTCTCTTTAATAATGAATTACATCTTCAGTCGTTCATAATGATGTTTTTCTCTGACTCTTACCTTCTGTTTAAAATGGTGTTTTCCCTGGGAATGGATGCACCGTGCAGTGGTCAGGGCGAGGAGGTTGCTGGTTTGAATCCCCATCTGACAGGAGCTTCTCTGTGTGCAGTTACCCCAGTGCTTGGCGCGGGTCTCTTCGGGTCCTCCGGCTTCCTCCCACAGTCCAACCACATGCTGTTGACGCTCTCTTCTCTCCAGGTCACCAGCTCGTGGCTCATTAACGGTGTCTGCAGTTTGGCGTGATCCAAACAGCAGACATTGGGTTCATGTTTCATAATAGCAGTAAAACTGACAGGTAAAGGTTGTGTTAGGCTGCAGCCATGTGTAGAAAAATGTCAAATTAATGACTTTTAGGAGAAACCGGCAGGAAGCAGGTCGGACACGGTTCATGTTGACACGCTGCACACACACTTTTACCTTTCCCCACTTGGAGAGGATTGTCATGTCGTTCCTATAATAAGAGCTCACAGACGTCATCTGTCAGGAAACACAGGTTGGACACTTTTTTCAGCATTGCTACAAATGACCAGTGTTGTTTGCTGCTGTCCACTTCCTGTCTGCTTTGGACGGACAGGAAGTGGACAGATCGACCGTTAACGGGGTGTAAAAACTGTAATATCTCCGCAGAGGTGAATCCATCAGCAACATTGGACACGGCTCTGGCAGCCAAAAGCTTTTGCCACAGTGTTGTTAGTTTGTCTTAGGACTCTGTAATGACTTCGATAATGAGTCTGAAAATGCTAATCTCCTAATATTGGCACACGGAGAGAAGAAACTCGTCCGCTGAACAGGGCCAAGCCTCATATTTTGCATGTCTTTAATGAGAGCAGTTTAACTTGGCACACAGATACTTTTGGATTGTTACTGCTGTTGTTATGATGATGATGATGATGATGAGGATGATGATGAGGTGGAGGGGGGGGGCGGGCTTTGTATGCCGCCTGTTTTCATGGTGTTGGATCCTGTTGGCTTAATTAAAACTAAGCTGATCCAGTTTACACCAAAACCTGTTTCCCTACAGGGACGACTCATCCAAACTGAAGCAACATTAAAACCTTTAAAGCAGCGAAGTCAAACGTTTCCAACTTTAAATGATAGTTCAAAGGTCACTCTCGTAGTAACATTTAACAGAGCGCCTGGGTCACCTACTTTCAACTCTATTCTGTAGCTTCGTCAGTTAGCTTTCAGTTAGCGTTCAGCTAAAAAGAAGCGAGTTCACACGTTTCTGTACTGTTTGATTTTAACACTTGTGCTCCTTTATGACCTGCAACAACAAACCAGACCATCAGCGAGACGATTATTTCTTTAAATAACGACCACCGGGACCGCCTTCGTTCACATTCTGTCATCGACACATCTCTTTGTGCAAGAGGCTCGCCAAATCCGGATCAGCTGCAGGATCCTCACAGCGGCTTTTCAGTGCGTTTGACAAAAACCTTCCACTCATCGATATGTCTGTGTTACATGGAGCTGTGGCGCCCTGAAGGGTTGATGGATGCTCCAAATTACCCAGGACGAGATAAATAAATCTGTTCTTCCACTTTTATGGGCGTCGTTTATTTAGCTGGAGAGACGATAAAGCTCAGTAATCTTTTGTCAAAAGAAGAATTAGAGCTCAAGGAGGGGGGGGGGGACCTGTATGGATTGGGTGGGGGGGAATAAAAACAGGGGACATCTATTGATCTTTTACATCACTCTGTCAAGGTGGTTGAAATGACAGTGTGATTGAAGTTTTTTAATGGCCAGGGTGAAATATCCGCAGAGAGCGGCCATTGTTGTGGATGTGCTGTAACGGCTGGAGGGGGGGGGAATATGACACAGCGGGGGGATGAAACATTTACATCGATATAATGTGACAAAATGCTGATTCAACCTCTCACCTGAAGTGTAACTGTGCCGATGGACTCATTCTCTCTGCTTGCTTAGTCCTTCACAAGGTCACGATAGATCTTCAGTTCAGACAAGCAGAGACACTCTCCCTGTGTGGCTCAGCGGAGAGTCATATTTAATGGTAAAGGTTTTGATGTCTCGCTAAAAAACGTTTGACTTTGCATCTTCTCTGTACTTTAAGTTCACTGATTCGTTCAAAGATTTCCAAACCACTGATCTTATTACACTCTGCCTGAAATCACCGCAGAGTTAAACTCGCTGGGATTTTTATATGAAGATTTAAATCGAAAGCCATGAAATAGAAAAGACATATTATGAAACTTCACCAAAGTCAAAGTACAAATGCTTCAGATGAAGGGAACGCCACAATACCACTCAGTATTATTTAAAATTCCCAGTAAATTGCAGATAAAGATGAACAAGGCAAAAGATCTCATCAGCCTGTTAAAGTTTGAGTTGTTTCAACTCTCCTAAAGGCTCAAAGATAAAAGTGAGAAGTCTGAAGATGAAGATTGTGACGACAGCCTGGAAGATGTTTGATGACACATATTCCAATTCCAAAAGCCAAGAAAAGTCACAAAATCTGTAAACTCCTCTCCTCCATGTTCCTCTGACTCTAACATGTGTCCCTCGTCTGTCTCCAAACCCCCCAATCATGAGAAAAGTCCATCCTGTCCGTCTTCTGCCTGCTCCACTTTTCAGAAAATGTGTGCTCAAACAGGCCGCTTGGAGATTCTCCCTTCATGACATCACAAAGGGCAGTAGCCCCTCCCCCAGGTGGGTGACACTCCCACCGCTAGGTGTTTGTTCTGCCCTCTGAGTCTGCCTTCTCACCGTAAACAAAAGGACATGGAGCCAGAAAGCAGCGAGTACACCCGAGCCCTTCCAGAGAGGGGGCGTGGTCAGACACAGCTCATTTACATATTTAAAGCTACAGACACAGAAACAGCCTGTTCTGAGCAGGGCTGAAATAGAGCTTTGAAATCTAAGTGACCTCTGTACACGGCCACATTTCTGCAGGTGTAAAAGCTCCTTCGGTTCAACATTTCTTCCACAGGAAGTGCAGTGTCGTCGGTTCCTAGCATATAAGCAAATAGGCAGATGGCTTCACATGTGAACCAATGAGCAAAACCCTGTTTGCAGGTAGTGCTCATGGGAGTTGTAGTGTGGTAGAGTAACATTGCACTTAATTACTTCAGATTCCTTTAAAGATGACAAGTATTACAAATCTCAGGGGTTGTGATTGTTAAGCCTTGACTCCGATCATCGTTTTGTTTTCCCTCTCCCTGACCGCTACAGTGAGTCATCACATCACCACACTCTACCTGCCAACACTTTAAATCCGCCCACTGATCCATGCGAGTGTCATTATATATGTTAGCACGCCGCCGCTCATCTCCTTAATTGCGCTTCAATTCCCTTCATGCGCACTTTGATTCAACATTTGGATGCCAGAGACAATGTCTTCATTCATTCCGGTGCCCAATATGCCTCACATCTGTTTTGTTAAATCCATAACCCTCCTCCTCCTCCTCCTCTTCGTCTATCCTCCCCACATCTAACTCCTCTTTTTATCTCTCTTCTTTGCACAGGCATCTTGTCCTCTGGCAGTCTAAGTAGCTCATTGTTGTGGGGAGTGTGTTCTCTCATGGGAGCCGTAGCCAGTCAAGAGTGGATTGCTTCAGTGCGATGCATTTTTACTTTGTCTGTCAGTTGTGATGAGGGATAAGAAACAGCACGTTCTTCTGAGACACACTGAATCAAATATGGGGAAAAAACTTCTTTACATAGTTGTTAAAGGAAGAGTGATGAAGAGATGAAGTTATATCAATTCCCCCGGCGTTGTAAGACCTTGTGGAACGTACGCCAGAGTAATATATTATAACACATGTACTCTGCTGTTTGTCATAGTCACCAGACCCTAACTGTGAAGTGCTGTACTCCTGTGTGTTGGTCTTTGTTTACGCTCTCAGGGTCTGAATCACGAGAGGATCGTGCTGCTTTAGTGTCCATTAAATCTGTGCAAATGAATCAAAAAGACATCTTCCCACACACACACACACACACACACACACGGTGGAGTCGGGCTACCTCCACCCTGATTTAGAAAATATGTTGAAATAGAGCTAGTGGAAGATGGAGATGAGGTTTATTGAGTTTACATTCATTCATTGTTTTTTTCCCCGTTCGGGGTCACGGGGCGGCAGCTGTAATCGAGCAAGAGGCGGGGTTACGCCCTGGACTGTTCACCAGCCAATCACAGCACTGACATGTAGAGACAGACAAACAGCCACACCAGAGTCAACAGGTAGCCAGCATGTGATTGGACTGTGGGAGGAAGCCACGCCATGCATGGGGAGAACATGCAGACTCCACACAGAGAGATGAGGATTCAAACCAGCAACCTTCTCACTGAGACGAGACAGAGCTAACCACTGCAGCACCCTGCAGCCCTTTATGATTATCTTTTTAATTATTATCTACGGTGAGCCTAAAGGGACAAAATAGATTGAGATTAATCATGTTTAAAAAGAGGAATTTAATAATTACAGACCTTAATTAATCACAATTTATTACATTTGTATGATAGATAAATTATATTTTCTAATCTTGTGGACTCTTGCTATAAAAAACCCAATCATGCACCTGCACAAGCTACCTGACATCCTGCAGGGAAAATCAACACAAGCTTCATTACAGTTTCTCCAGCCATTATTTACTCTGCACACAGTTTCTGCTGTCCTGACTTGTATTGATCTACTGTTGTTTGCGGTTGAAATTGAAGATTTGAAACTGTTTGGAAACTCACCAGCACTCACACGACTGACACCACTGAATTCATTTATTCCATCTTCAAACGAATAGAACGCTTACTGCATGTGGCGATCTGTTAATCTTACATCCTAACCCCGTGCTGGGAGCTCTGGCGCTCTCAGCTCTCGTGCGTTGCTCAGGAGGTCTTGACCCGGCAGCAGAAGCCGGGCTCTCGAGGAGAGGTGATCTGGCTCTACTACCACCCGACGTCCCTGACGCCCAGCCTCCACCATCACACTGTGTCGTCCTCCTTCATGCACGGCCTGCTCCGACCTCCACCTCAGCAACAAGGAAGTGTAGACAACCTTCCTGCATGTTATCCCATCTGCTGTTTTGCAAAGCGTCTCCAGGTAACGCTTGATTTGTTGAATAATAACAACAAAGTTCTGGTTTTATTCTGTTGTCTGTGTCTTTCAGAGAAGCCTCTGAGGGCCCCTCTCAGTTACAGGAGCCAGGAAGAAGCAGGTCAATGTGAAGCTAATTGTGCTGCAGAGCAACAACTCCCACTTTGTCTGTGATCTCTCCCCAATCCCTCTGCCCTGCAGGGATCCCTTCAGCGGCCAGCGAGGTGCATGTGACCCCTGAGGGCTGGCCAGCGAGTGAACTCCTCATGAAGGCACAAAGGAGTTTGAACAATAGTTTAGTCTAAGAAGAAGAAGGAGGAGAAGAGCAGCTCCTAATCAGCACACTCGTGGGCTTGAGCAGAGCGAAGGTGCCAGACTCCAACATGGAGCTGAAAACCATCTCAGGGAGCAGAAATCAATGAAACACACTCATCTACAGGTGTGTGTGTGTGTGTGTGTGTGTGTGTGTGTGTGTGTGTGTGTGTGTGTGTGTGTGTGTGTGTGTATGACCTGCTTTTGAAGAATTGTGATCTGAAACACTAAAACAGCCTCATCTCCACAGCGCCCCGACTTTCAGATCACTGTCTTGGGAATATTTGTGAGTGCATTACTGCAAAGAACAAAGCAGACGTTTGATTGATGGGCACAAAGTGTTCTGTGAAATATGAAACGCTGGATGACGCAGCACACATCAAACTTCACAGGGATTACTGTGCATTTTTGAAGTGAACAACAACAACTTTTTCGAGGCATGCCCCTGTTTGGATTTTTTTTCCTAAACAACAGTTTGCAATTAAATTAAACGTAAGGTAATAAAAGAAGTCCATATCTCAGTCAGTGTGTCTGGAAAATAACGAGGTTCTTCTACCTTCAAACTGCTCAGGGAAGTTCCACTTGAATTCCTCCCCACGGGATCGCATCAGGATACAGCTTCTACGCAACGTAGATGAATTAGCAATAAACAATAAAAAGCATCACCTCCAGCTCCACTAATGACTACCCATGATCCTCCGCTCCTTCCTGCACATATTCCACCAGGGAGAAGGAGAGCGATGTGGGCTGTGCCTCAAGTTTTTCTGCTTACTCTTATTGCTTTTGCTGCCGAAGACAATATTATTATCTGCAGCTGCAGGCCTCTGAGTGCACAACTTGTAAATAACAAACCAGGCTGGACAGAAGCCTGTGAGGCCGCTGCTAATCCTGGTATTATTCCACTTTTATTGTTGCTATTTGCTCATTATTTCTCATCTCCTCTGGCTGAAGACAGCCCGTTAAATTACTTTCACCCCATTGTTTTCTTCTGCCACAGAGGCCAAATTAGCATCGAGGACAGGCAACATTTAGCATGCCTTTATTCCTTTTAAGCCCCCCACCCCCCTTTCCCCACTCTTGACCCCCTTTAGAGCACACAAACTGTCACTGTGGGTGTTGCTAAATGTTGTAAGTTCTGAACATAATTATGAATAATGTTTTTTATTATGTTTTAATTTGCAACATCCCTCCATTTCGGGAGAATCAGAAAAGCGGTAGGTGGTAATCTCCAGTTTGGAGCTATAACCATGTTGGGTCCCCGATGGTAGCTTGAGGGGAATGAGATCATCGCAGAGATAAAGCAGATTGATGTGTTACTCAGAAACCAATTGGAGTAGTTATAATCAGCCGTCTGTGAGGGTGATGTTTGAGCCTCCAGAGCTGCTGCATTCTGTGTTTGCAGAGAGAAAGAGAAAGTTTTGCGCAGGTTTGCCTCGGTAACATCCTTCTTATGGGAGCGATGACTCTGACAAAGCCTGCGGGCAGAGCTGCTTGTTCGCTTCACTGTGCTCATTGTCGCTCTGAAGGCACCTGAAGATACGCGGCGAATGAAACGCCTTTGAAGGCTCTCGCTATGTGGAACATTGCTCTATAATTATTCCTGCTCGTGAAGGCACCTGATAAAAGTTCTGCTGCATTCAAAGACTGCTTTTAATAATTCAAATGAAGCTACCCAACACGAGAAATCTGAGCAACGTGAAAGCTTTTTGAAACTGTGAGGAAGACGTCTGTGATTTCACTCGGTTAACAGATCACAGGAAGACCTCTCGTAACAGCTCATGATGCGTTCGATATCTGCTGTGTTGACTCAAGTGGTTTAAAGGCACCTGCTTCCTTGCTTATTAATACGTGGATGCATCATACTGTAAGAGAGCTAGCGTATTTGTGCTCTTCTGACCCGCAGTCCTTCGATGAATCATCAGATAAAGCTTCTAAATCGAGGGTGGACGTGGATCTGCTTCCTGTCGGACAGGCTGCTGAAAAACACCAGCGGTTAGCTTGTGCTAGCGTGCGTTAGTTTGTGTAGGTATAAGCAATAAAAGTAGAGACTACTTCCTGTAGTGAGTGGGCGGGGCTTCTGGAGGGAGACGAGTCCAGCAGGAGGCGCCATGTGTGAATGTCGTGTTCACAAACTGGAACCAACATTTTTACTCACTCTACCTTTAAAGGCAGTTTTTTCATTTTCCTCCAGAACTTCGACCAATGTCTGCCACGAGGTACCAATCTGATGAACCAATCACAGCCTACCTGTCTCCCTGCTCTCTGATGAACCAATCAGAGCCTCCCTGTCTCCCTGCTCATGCTGTACCCCATGCACGCACAAGCTCACACTCAAAGCACTACGTCTGCTTCATGACCTATGGCGCTTAAAAAAAAAACATTTTGTGACCTTTTCAGCGTGTTAAAGAAGGATTTTAACTTCACACAAGCTGAAACATGTCACATACTACAAGTGTTGCTTTTTCAGTATGCTAACTAGGAACAGTGCTTGCAAAGAATTGAAATAAAAGATTTTTTGTTTTTCTTTTCAGCGACGTGTTTTGAGAAGGATGAAGAATGCACGAATCACAAACACTCTGGTATTTAATATTTGTTTTTTATCCTTTTCCAAATTGTTAAAAAACTCTTTTTACATGTTACTCCTTCTGAAGTGAAGAGGAGCATTATAACTATCACTTCACACCTAACATTTGGTCTTTTTTCCCCCCTAATAGTGAACATTTCCAAACACCCTCGAGTCTGCCATTGTTGTCCCCCTCTTCAAATATGCAAATCTGAGGCGTAAAGGGTTAAACCTTGGTCTGTAGTGGATGGGAGTCATGATGGGTGACAAGCTGCGATGACAGCCTTCATTAGTCAGCAGGTCATTCAATTTGGAGACGGAGCAGAAGGGCTCAGCTTTAATGGGGATGAGTAATCCCTCGGGGGGGGGGGGGGGGGGGGGGGGGGGGGGGGATTCCTCTCCAGCAAAATGTTGCTGGTGTTTCTACCTAGAGTGAGCGGGCAGGTTTATGGCTTTTTCAGCAGTCATAATGGTACCCATCAGTCGACCTGGTGTCTTTAAAAAAACCCACATGATACGAGCTAATAGGAGAGACGAGACGGTCTCTCTGAGCTGGACTGGATCCACATGTGACTGAACACTGTGGTAGAGGTCCTCGCTGTGTGATCACAGCTCTGCCTGGCCCCTCTGCACTCAGGTACCAGATTCACAGCCAACGTTATTGATTTCCCAGTGCTAAGTGCAGAGCACACGTAAAGCCTTGGGCTAGCACTAACTGCATGACTGTGAAGTGCACTGCTAACAAAGAGTCTTCTGAAAGGAGAGAGGAAGCAAAGCGAGTAGGAAGATGTGCTCGGATAGTTTGCATGTTTGCTCAAATCGATCTGGCTGCTTGTGTGTGTTGAAGTGATGCTACTAGTTTTTACAATAATAAAAAATACAAAGCTGCTATAATGATAAAATTAAACTTCAGGGAAACACCGTAGCATGACCTGTAGACTTGTGAGTGTGCAGGCCTGCACCTGGGTGATGTGAGTATGACTACCTCCCATCTAACATATATGACTCTCACACATGCAGAGAACTCCTGATGCTTGCACGATCAGCTGCATGTGTGAACGCAAAAAGACACGTTTTTTTTTACTCAGACTTCTTCTGGAGATTCTCCTGCCAGCCCGCGTGTCTTTTCTCCTCATGAAGTCAGAGTGAGCTGACGTGAGAACGCAGCAGGAAATAATCAGGAGAATTCAGCCCGAGCCAATGGGAGGGGGAGGTGACCTTTATACCCTGTGATCGGTACACGTCTCTACAGACTGTCTGCACGCCACCTCTACCGTCTCTACAGACTGTCTGCACGCCACCTCTACCGTCTCTACAGACTGTCTGCACGCCACCTCTACCGTCTCTACAGACTGTCTGCACGCCACCTCTACAGACTGTCTGCACGCCACCTCTACCGTCTCTACAGACTGTCTGCACGCCACCTCTACCGTCTCTACAGACTGTCTGCACGCCACCTCTACCGTCTCTACAGACTGTCTGCACGCCACCTCTACCGTCTCTACAGACTGTCTGCACGCCACCTCTACCGTCTCTACAGACTGTCTGCACGCCACCTCTACAGACTGCTGCTTTGTTTTCTGTTTTTACAGGCTGAGATTATTAATTTCTGTCAGGGCTTAAAGACAATTTCAATCCAAATCTTATGAAGTGGATCTGGAGGACATGACCATCCCCGCCTGTAAGAAGGATGTTAGCGATGCACTGTAGAAGAAGTCATATCTGACAGTTGCCTGCTGATCCGAGGCATTCTTTTGCTTTAAATGAATGTCATGTCGATAGATTTTGTAAGAGCAGTGCAACAACTGACTGATGTTTTTTTTTTTCTGGCCGACCTTGACGGGGGAATCAGACTGCAACTCCTCTGTAAAGCTAAGTGACAACTTGTTATCTTTATTGAGCGATAACAACATCACGTTGATCTTCAGCTTGCCTCCAGGTTCTGATATTATAAACTCGCTCTTTCAGGCGTCCTCACCGACCGCAGCAAATACCACGATTTACCGCCGTTTAACAGAGGTGAAGCAGATTCAGAGCACATTGTGTCTCATTCATAAAAGAGCAGCGCTGCCATTTTACATTCTCCTCCCTGTCATCGCTGTACCTTACGGAGAAGGAAAGATTCCTGGCGAAATGGCTGCACCTGTCACCTCCTTCAAAGGCTCTTCGTGCATCTTGTCACCCCTTTCCTTTTCCCCCCATTGTGAAGGGAGCACAGGCTGGCAGGTCTCCATTGATCTGTACCAGAGCTGTGATAATTGGACCATTAACATCTCAAAAAGACACCCAGCATGTGGCAGAGAGCGAGTCCAACAGGCTGCCAAGAGAGAGGACTTCCAACTCCTTGGCACCACTTGTTAAGATTTCTTTGCTGTGCCATGAAATATGTGAATAAACAACATGCAGATTTGACTGGAGATGCTTTGATTTATGAAGCACTGAATGCACGGACTGAAGACACGCAGCGAGGAGTCAGGAAAACATAAACCCTACTGCTGAGAGAAATCAGACAGAAAATGAAGTTCTGTCACTCTGGGAAAGTGTACAGCTTGTAGGACGGGTCAGATAAACTCAAAGAGTCTAACTGACGGCGCACTCCGTGCACACGCTCTTCGGTGAGCACGTTTGCAGGAACATACCGTGAAAAACAAAACAGGTGATCTGTGGCACGCTCAACATGCAAAGTTCAACACTCAGTGATGATGAATCTTTAACATACTAATAGAGCAAAGGAACCATAACAGAGGTTCACTGAAAACATACAAATAAAAATATAAAGACACAAGGAAACAACAGAGACGACCACAAAGAGACAGAAAAACCACGACACCATGTTAAACTAGCAAGAACCAGAGAGGAGGTTGTCTGAAAGTATCTTGTACCAACAGGCTCCTCGCTCCGTGTCCGATCGGCTTCAGAAAACATCTTAAATATAAGACGTGCAGTAAAAAGTAAAAGGGAAATAGAAACTGGACTTTAGACTTCAGACGTGCTCAAGCAAACATCTGGCAGGGATTTCACCGCAGAGCGATGAGAAAACGTAGGAGATGCTGCCAGTCAGTCTCAGAGTCGTGATACGGTTCGTTTCTGCTTCATTACGTATCTCCACTCTGGTGAGCTTCAGCTCCAACTCAAAGACTCAGCAGCCGACTGTATTAAATACTCGTATTAGAGCGTCTGATACGGCGGCACACAGAGAGGCTGGATGTGAAGAAACAGAAAAACGCAATGCAGCACGTCTTCGTCAGCCGCGAACGACTCAAAAGAAATCCAGCACAAAGAGCGGGCCGAGGCTGGAGTCACACATTACTGCATCTCTCTTTCTCTCTCTCTAGCTCGCTCTCTCTCTGTGCACCACGGTGGAAACCCGAGTTCTGACTCCTTTTGTCATGAGCTGGAAAAAACTAAGAGGAGGAGCCAAGCGCAGAAATCCAAAGACTTAACCTGCTCATATTAAAGGTCTTTTGAGCTCACCTCAGGAGTCTGCGTGTGTCTCCATACGTCGGCTGTCTTTGTGTCAGACACTTTTTCCTGCAGGTCTTTGCCCACTCTCTTTCTCTCCAGTCCATCCTTGTAACCAATCAAAGAGCTGAACACAACATGCACAACACGCCTGGAGTCGTTTTGGGATGAGCCGTCTTTCAGAGTCTCTGATACAACTGATTGAGTCTCAGCACTTCTTATCATGTTAAGGTGCTAAACTCCACACTCACTATAAACACCAATAAATCCAACTGTTAACTGTAACATGTGAAATCAATAAAATGGACAAACTGCTGTGCACGGAGAACGCAGCATGTGGGTGTTTGACGGGCGAGGGTGCAGACACAGGTGTGGAAAATCAAGATGCCGATTAGACGAGATGATTGCTGCACAGGTGTGTCCTGCAGGCCGGTCACAACTAAAGGCCGGTGCAAAATGTATCACCCAACCGAATCCCACATATGTCCTTAGTTTAGTGTTTGAATGAATGCATGTTTTTTTTTAAATGCCACATTTGAATTATCTCCTGAACAAAGAGATTCTCTGTTCAAGATTGATCGGCCAATCAAGAAACTAATCAGTTTAAAATCTAAATTAACTAACACATATGTACATTTTTGTGAAATACTTTGATGAGATTGTTTAGATTCTGTTGCAAAACTCTGATTTTATTTCCTCGAGGTTCTTGTGTATTGTTCATGAAGCGAGATAAATAAATAAATAAATGGAAGGTCGGGATCCTGACCTGTTTGTGCTTTTGTTGCTGGACTGGATTGTTGTTAATTGCCACAGCTTCCTGAGGCAGATGGACTCTGAGGGGAACAAAGAGTTTTTAAATGAAAGAGTCAACACAGACGTTTTGTCCTCCTCTCGTCCTCTGACGACCCACAGCTCTTTATTCCACAGGTCACTCCTGCACATTCAACTTGGGGTTAAGTGTCTCGCCCAAGGACACATCAGACATGTTGCTGCAGGAGCCGGGATCGAACCCTGACCTTTCAGTGGAAAGAAAACTGACTCTGTTAACTGAGCCCCGGTCGCTCTGAATGAAGATTTGACTTGATTAGTGACGAGCAGGTCTTGTTTCCATGCAGACAGCAGAGTGGTATATTTAATTATCTCATGTTGTTGCTGTGATGCAGACATACAGTAATTCATAGTCACACATGTTATCAGCGCTGTAAGAGTGTTTTATTTTTCCATCTCATGCATTTATTCCACTTTAATGCAAAGAATGTAACGTGAACCTTCAGACAGTTAGACTTCGTGCACAGACACACCAGCGCATTGAAAATCAATTATCTACCCTTTCTAACCATTGCATCAACACACGATAATGGCAATTTATTTACAATATGCCTCATAAAGAAAACGATCATGCAAAGACACAAATTAATGTCATTCATGCAAACTGCTGCACGATGTGCTGGTCACAAAACATTTCCAGTTAGTTCTTTGCAGGTGAGACACGTCTTCAAAATACCTGATAGCTGGTATCAACGCTGTGACTGCACACAGTTTAGGATGTTTGAGGTACACTTGGGGTGGCCAATTAGATTTAAAGGGCCCCCTCTGGACACGCCCCCTGACTAACAGGACCGTGGCCTGGTCACTAGAACAAGGTGTTCAACTCTATTCTTTGAAATCTGGACGTTTGATTCCATCCTGCGTTGGCTCTGTTGAACATCGCCTCTGAATACTGATGCACAATCGTTGCGTCATGATCGTGTGCTCTCATTATGTGTAGTTACTGACAGATTTATGTTGAATGGACTGTTCACCTGCACGTCACTGAAGCACTCTGAGTCCTCAGAGTTACAGAGACGTTTGTGTCCTGAGGCAGCAGAAGCTCGGATGGGGGTGATAATTAGTTTTTCAGGTGTTGGATTTAGGGAGGGAAATGGGAGCACAGCTCAGGCTAATTGTAAAGGGAAGGAAGCGTCTGGCGATGGTATCACTTTCAGGCTGAAGGTCAGGACATGTGCTGTCAGACTCTCCCCTGTAATAAATAGTGTCGCCCAAAGGGAAAAAGTGCAGGAAAGCTGGCCTCGGTCCAGCTGCTTTTCCTTTGCTACATGAATGAATGTTGCTGAGTTTAATGGCTACAGTATCAGTCCTGATCAGCCATGTTGCTTTAGGAACTTCTACTTGTATCGTCATCTTCAAGTCTACAGTTTGTCCTCTGTTTCTTTTCTATTAATTATCCATTAAACAGAGAACATTAATCAATCAAACTTTATTTATAGAGCACTTTTCATACAAAGATGCATCACACTCGGCTACAGCACAACTCAAAAACTAAGGTCAAATAAGGAGGACGGACCGAGGAAACGCCATCATGAATACTGCAATGAGGAAACACTGAAGATTAAAACTGTAATAAAACTAACTGAGATAAAATCAGACTTAAAAGGTTTGCTTTTAAAATGTTTACCTCGTCTTCTGCCCTCAGGTCTCCAGGTAAACTGTTCCACAGATACAATATAAAGATGCCTCATCGTAGGTTTTAGTTTGGACGTGTGGAACAACTAAAAAAAAAAAAAAACTTCCAGAAGCCCTGAGGCGTCTCGTAGGCTCAGAAGTTAAAAAGCTGACGAGACAAATAAAGACCATTAAAAGCTTTAAAAAACAAAGAATCTTTAAATCCATTGAAATCAGGAGAGCAGAATCAGTAGCTGCTTAGATACAGTTATACTTCTCAGCCTTGTTAAAAGACGAATCAGTGAGCTGTGTAGAGAGTGAAATAATAATGTTTTCTATGAGTCACCTGCAGACGTAGAGAGCCTCAGGTCCACAGGTGAAAGCTGCCTCACCTGCTCGGTTCTGATTCTGGGAACAGTGAGTAAAGCTGACCCAGAGGACCTGTGCTGTCTGGATGCCTCATTGGTGAATACAAGATCTAAAAGGTGTTTTGGCCCTAAGACCATTTAGTGCTTTATACACGAGGGAGAGGATTTTAAAAGCAAAGGGATAAAAGTAGGCACACGGTCCTCAGGGGTCTCTAAAAATCCACACAAATCAAAAGTTTTTCAAAGCGCATGAAATTTATTTTCAGTCTTTTTCCCCCCATATAATTTAACATTTATACCAGTCATCCATCGTCTATACCGCCTCTTCTCCTGCAGGGGGTTGGACCTAATCCCAGCTGTCATTGGGCAAGAGGGGCAATGCTCACCAGCCAATCACAGGGCAGACCACCAGCCACACCCACATTCAATCCTACGACTGTTCAGAGTCAGCAGGTCACGTGACCAGCATGTGCCGGAGAGAAGCCACGCCATGCGCCGGGGAGAACATGCAGACTGCACACAGAGAGGCTCCTGACAGACGGGGATTCAAACCAGCAACCTCCTCGCTCACCACCCTCCAAATTCTGTGATGATTCAAACTTAATGAAAGTGTGGGTGAAATAAACCCTGCGTGAGTCCACCCGTATAACACACTCCTCACAGTGTTCATGCTTTTTATTCACTTCATTCCAACCTCATTTAAAAGGAGCCATTCAAAGTCAACAGAACAGGAATTACACATGCAAACCTAACCACGCGTCCCTCCAGATTGCACCACTGTGAGGTAATTCTGTCTTTTCATGGGGTGAAGAGTGAGTATTTATATGCCTGGCTCTGTCTCCAGTGTACTTGAGGGACGGGCTTTCATGGGGGAGAGGTCCTATCACTACAGTGAAGAGACCTGGCAGGCGTCGGCACGCGAGGAGACCGGCGCAGCCAAGCCATTCGCTGTGCCAGCCATTTCACATCATTGTGGATTCCATCATCGTTGAGCCCCAGGCGAACACGATGGAAAATATCAGCCACAGAAATAATTAGCTGAGGGAGAACTTCCAGTGACCGGCGACCAACCAGGCGCCCGGCTTCTTGTGTGTTCGGGTCTTGTCCCTCTGCATCCTGAATAGAGATTCTTGAAATGAGTGTCTTTAACTTTTCCTCCTGCACCTCCTCTTTCATTGCAGGTCTGTCGACAAAGACGGCACGGCCCTCGAGCGCTCCGTCTTCTGTGTTGTGATCACACTCTCAATAGGCAGCTTTCTGTGGCATTAAAGATGCTCATGTGCATTTGATTTACGCGTGAGCTGGGCCTACTTTTGAATTTACAGTTTTCAACAAAACCCATTAAAAAAAAAAAGTGTTTAATGTCTGTGAGTGAAGCATAGCAGCGATGATAATGCAGCACATGTAGTGATTAATACAACTAAAAACAACTCTGGAGAGGAAGCAATAAAAGAGGAAGAAAATGAGAATTCAACACTGAAGGACAATAAGTATAAGCAGCCCATATTTTGGTCTAATTTCTTATTTTCAACATATTAAACTGGGTCTAAACAAAGGATCTGTGCAAGCTTTAACGTTGTGTCTTCACTGCAGACAGTTCAAACTAATCATGAATCCTCCTTGGTTCATATTTTACACCAAGAAAGTGTCAAATCATCAAAGTCTTAATTTTAGATTTGTTATTAGATGCTATAAAAAAGAAGTAAATTGCAGTGATTGACACGATGTGGCTCCTGTGTGCTCCAAATTAGCAGAGCAGACGGGGAACGACTCCCCAAAGTGCTCCCTTGCTTCTGATTGGCCAGCTCTCTGAAGGCCCTCCAGGGAGACGAAACCACAGACTGTAAATGTTAATGCACAAATCCTGATGAGACGTCCCCCTGTGTGTTCCTTCAGGGGGCGCTGGAGTCCCCTTTGTGTCCCTGCAGGGGGCGCTGGAGTCCCCTGTGTGTCCCTGCAGGGGGCGCTGGAGTCCCTTGTGTGTCCCTGCAGGGGGCGCTGGAGTCCCTTGTGTGTCCCTGCAGGGGGCGCTGGAGTCCCCCGTGTGTTCCTGCAGGGGGCGCTGGAGTCCCCCGTGTGTTCCTACAGGGGGCGCTGGTGTCCCATGGATGGCGGTCTCCGTGCTGGAAATGCTTGTCTCAGGCTAACTTTGAGTCAAGCTAACGACAGGCCGAGAGCTGTCGTTTAGCGCCCTCTGCAGACTCATCCTGGCGTTACTCCAACATACAGGATCTGAAACTTTGCCCACGTTTAGTGTGAGCGTCCAGCGTTCTTCTTCTTCATCATCATCAACAAAGTCCAGTTGCCTTTAGATCAAGCTTTGTTTTATTTTTCTGAGATTCAGTGTTTCCCTCTTTGTGGGTTCTTTGTATTTCTCGGCTCCAGCAGCCACTGACGCTTCCTGAAAAACACATTTAACGAAACTGAATATAGATCCTTTTAAAATAGAAGTGTAATACTTAAATCTGTAAAGGCTTTGTGAAGGTGAATATATTCTGCACACTGTGTGGAAATGAGAGTTTTCATGTTGGGTTACTTGCTTCTTCAGTAAATCAGCCTGGACTTTTTTTAAAGCAGCACGCAGGTGTCGGCATGCCTGACCTGCGTGCCCTTCAGCTGACTCATCGTGCTGCAAACTGGCCAACACCTACAAACCCTCGTCCAAGCTCTTCATCATGACCTGATTTGGCTGCAAAAGACCAAAAAAATCTATTTGGGCCACGTGGATTTTACTTTCTTCTGTTGGCGAAAACAGAAGAAGAGAAAAGATTTCCCCTCCCGCTTCAGTCCACTGCCTTAACTAAAGGTTTATATTTCACACTTTGTTTTATCTTTATACCCTGATTTATATCTTTTGATAACGAGGATTAAAGATTTAAAGAAGCACAATATGTCTTGTGTTATTTTTATCTCACTGCACAAGCCCACACTGTTCCTGTGACACACACACACACACACACACACACACACACACACACACACACAGAGAGAGGAGTAGAAATGATTCTATGTGATGGTTTGATCTCACCACATCACTTGAAATAATCTGCTCACGAGCATCACTCTGAGAAGCTCACATTAGTGTACGTCAAGAGTACGGTCACCTCTCAGAAGATAAACTCCAAGGTGAACTTTCCTCACATCATCAATGTTGCAGCGTGGAGAGCGTTGCTCGCCGCGCGGCTCTTGATTAAGTGAATCAATTGGCCCGCGGAGGACACTTTTTCTCCTGTTGACCCTGCTGATGTGTCATCGGCAATCATCTCAGATAGCGTTTGATAGAAAGCGCTCCTTTCATCGAGGAGAGGCGCTGATCTCCACTCCCGTGGCGCCGCCGTCTCCTCGTGCTTCAGGAGGATTGCCGGATGATTCTCGAATGAGGAGGAGCAGCTGACGCCCCGTCGCTGAGTGAAAAATGAACCGGAGTGGGCGTCAATCACAGGAAGCAATCAGGAGACGAGCTCAAAGGAAGGAAACAGAATCACTGGGTTTGTCCAATCCTTGCAGAAATGGCGTTTGAAGAACGATGACGTAAATAACAAACCTTGAGGAAGCAGCGTGCACAAACACACACACACACAGATCACTCAAAAAGAAAGGTCAGTGACCCACAGGAGAGGGGGTGTGGCTACATTACATTTTGACCTTTACATGAGTAGGTTAAAGGTCACCAACACTCTGAACAGCTGATAATAAACAGAGATATTTTATCAGAGATTAAAATACGTGTTGATTGAGATTTTTCTGTCCAGACTCGTTCTCACTTTAACCTCTCTCACTCACTGGTCATCACATTTCTCAATAGCTAGATGTTATTTTAGGATCCGCTGCAGCGTTCAGCACGCCGCATCGATGACAAGCTGAAGTCATTATGGACCTCATTGGTTTTTCACAGTTTTTTTTTTTCTGTACTTGAAGGACTGGAGAGGTAAAGAAACAATCATGTCGGACTGTTTGTTCCCCGAGGTGAAAAGGAAAAGTCTAAGATTAAATCAATATATGAAAGATGAGAAGAGAAAACGCTGGGCTGCTAAGAGCGTGGACAAAATCAAAAAGATCATGAAGAAAAGGGAAAACCAAACAAACCTGAACCTATATGAAAAAAAAATACAGGTAAAACATCAATATTTAAAGGAGTATTCTGTACTACTTCCAGGCGGGCAGTGGAACTGCTTCAGATAGAAGTGATTGTACCCGAGCTAAAAAGCCTCTGCATGTTTCTAATAAGCTCCAGCAGCAGAAAGCTGCTCAAACTAGGATCAATGTTGGAGATGAAACATGGAGAGAGGTTAGAACGCAGAAAGCTTTACAGAGCCATGCAGAGCTGGCTAAACACTGAAGCTACAGTGTCTCTACATGCAGAGCTGGCTAAACACTGAAGCTACAGTGTCTCTACATGCAGAGCTGGCTAAACACTGAAGCTACAGTGTCTCTACATGCAGAGCTGGCTAAACACTGAAGCTACAGTGTCCACCACATGCAGAGCTGGCTAAACACTGAAGATGCAGTGTCCACCACATGCAGAGCTGGCTAAACACTGAAGCTACAGTGTCCACCACATGCTGAGCTGGCTAAACACTGACGCTACAGTGTCCACTACATGCAGAGCTGGCTAAACACTGACGCTACAGTGTCCACCACATGCAGAGCTGGCTAAACACTGAAGCTACAGTGTCCATACATGCAGAGCTGGCTAAACACTGAAGATGCAGTGTCCACCACATGCAGAGCTGGCTAAACACTGAAGCTACAGTGTCTCTACATGCTGACCTGTGTGAGAGGAGGGGGGGAGACAGCTCTCTAATGAGAATCCTTGTTATTTGAGCATGTGTGTCCACCATGCTGGAATGGAAAATGGTACGGGACTTTTTCATTGAAACGTTCACACACGCAGACATCACTTGTGTGGACTCTGTCATGTTGACAAACAGTCCTCCTGAGCCGTTTAGCATATTCATTCATTCATTTGACATTTACTGTTGAGGAAGCAGATGGTCGGAGTCTTGGTTACAAGTTTCTGACACCCCGAGGAGTCGCTGCATCGATTACACCAATATGTTTGGCAGAACGTGGAGGCGTGTGCCTTTCCAATCAATGACATATGAACACTATTAAAGCAGAGGTATTAAAAGCTAAATCACTCTTTAACGATGCTATCTCTGTGTGTGTGTGTGTGTGTGTGTGTGTGTGTCCCAGATGGTTTGAGTTTACAGCATCCAGACGATTCATATAGAAAGTCCTGCATGTAAAATTAATGTTCACAACTTCCCAGAGTCTTTCAACTTCCTGTTTTATTCAACAAGGTTAAAGAGACAAATGTTGAGGTGAAGCTTTCAGGTAGCTACGAGGTGATAATGAGAAAAAAATGATTTACTGGACGTTTAATAGGTCAGCAGAAGTTTAATAAAAGGCAAAACTTTTTCAGATTGATTTGAAATGATCTGTTTGATAATCAGGAGCTTTTCTGGGGGTGGTGAATGTTTTGATGACTCATCAGTTTTAATTGATAGGAGGCTTAGCGCCCCCTGCAGGGACACACGGGGGACTCCAGCGCCCCCTGCAGGAACACACAGGTTGACACAACACAGGATTTTACATTAACGTTTACAGCCTATGACAAAATAAGCCAATAATTGCCATTGATTTGAGATGCTAAACATCCAAAACCTCATTAACCGGTTAATAACCCCTCTGACCTTTCCTGACTCCATGCTGCTGCTCCGGCTGCATCGACTGGAATATAAAAGACATCACTCAGAGTTGAAAGAAAAACCTTCCTATTAATGATGCTGACTAACAAATAGAGAATAACCGGCTTCATCATATAAAAGATGAATGAGAGTGACGGGGGAATTCCAGCAGTCGCTGCCCTTGATCAGGACGGGTGGGAAGGGCTTTGAGAGTGGGCCGAGCGGCGCGGCCCGGCGCTGTGACCTGTGGTAATAAGCATGTGATGAATCCAGACCGACGCGGCGCCTCTCTGGGACACAGTTGTACAGTCAAGATGGAGGAAATTAAAGCGCTGCAATTATGTTTTCCCGTGGGTCGGCCGCGGCGACAGCCAGATATTCATCAGAGCGATGCAGCAGGTGCAGCCACCACATGCCTGCACTGATTCATCATGAGAAGCTCTTTCGTCATGTTTCCGCTGCAGAGCTCTTTTTCTTTTATTGAGCCGTTTGATTTTCAGCACGCATTGATCATCATTTCCAAACATGCACAGGCTGCTGTGGTTGGCTGGAGTGCTGCTGTCCGTGCTCTGTGCTCCAGCCTGGAGACATATTGAGCTCTCCCAGCGAGCAGATGCCTGCAGAATCTAATTTAGGAGTCTTGCCAGTATGGAAAACAGTCTTGTCTCTGCCCCAGTTTCCTTACTGCTATGAAATCATTGATGAGGAAAAGCCAACTCATGTCGGCCGTGTCCAGAAGCAGCTAATGCTGCAGGCAGCAGCCCATGCCTGACCCTTCAATCACACTTAATGCATCGAATGCGTCACCCTCTGATGAAAGGGCATTCATCTCAGATGAGAAATCACAATTTGACCGTGAATGCTTCAAGTAGGACTTTAGTTTCTTTGACTTTTTTTTTTCCTTACCCTTGACTGTTCTGTCTTCATGAATACAAAAGATGTACAGTATGTTACGTGTCTTCATTTCTGAGCTTGGTGAAAATCCTGAATGGAGTGATTTTTCTTGCCTCGTTGACACTCAGTTCAGTCGTTTAAATCTTCTTTGTTCATATTGAAATGATCTTTTTTTTTTAATTTACACTTTATTAATCCCACGAGGGGAAATTCGTTTTTTTTTTACACTCTGTCTAACACACACATAGGCCGAGATACACACTCATGCACAAACAGGGTTCTAGTGACATGCATTAATGGAGAGGTCTCAGAGTGAGGGGGCTGCCCACAGCGAGCGCTCCAGAGCAGTTTTGGGGTTCGGTGCCTTGCTCAGGGGCACCTCGACAGTGCTCAGGAAATGGACTGGCACCTCTCCAGTTACCAGACCAGTTTCCGGACTTGGTCCGTGCCGGGACTTGAACCGGCGACCCTCCGGTTCCCAACCCAAGTCCCTACAGACTGAGCTACTGCCGCCCCATTTACCTCTTGTATTAAAGTCGTGGAATAAAGCACGTTATGTAATTATGCAGCGTGCTCAGTGGACAAACAGGTGGACTCCAGGACTGCATGACGGCTACTTCATGGCTTCTGATGAGTCGTGTTAGTCCGATACAGACATAAACTCTGGATTCCTCCATATCGAGGCTGTCAGCGATGTGCTCGTGCATACCGTGTACCGTGGCGATGCAAACCTCTCTGAAATGGACCAGTCAGTGTACCTCTGGACTTAACCTGTGTTCAGTTTGTGCCTTCCCCCTCTCCTCTCCTCTCGAGTTGTTTACCTGACTTTAAGTGGAAGAAAAAAAGAAAAGGTAGAGAGATTTATTTGGCTCCATTGTGTTTGTTTTCTATCTTCATTAACTGTTGCTGTTAAGCCTGGATCAGACTACAGGGTAAGCCCAGATCATCTTGTAGTGTGAGTGGTATAAAGATCCGATCTGAACCTCCCTGATCTGCTCAGAGAGCTCCAGGCCTGCACCATGTCAAACATGCGTGATATTTAGGATGTAAAATCGTGTCAGTCAGAAGCCATGTGTGACTGCAATGACAACGGGAGACAAAGGAGGACGGTGCTGTGACGGGTGACATCTCTCTCTTCAGTGGACACCTGAGACGAATAAATACTCCATGTGGTCTGAGACATTCAGTCAAGTCCATTTTACACCAGCTTCATGGTTTATACATAAAAAAAGGTACACGTCAGGAAGGTTTTAGGTTTCAGCAACATACTTGTTTAGTATTCAAATCTGAAATAATCATTTGCATTAATAGGTGATAATATTAATAATTAATAATATTAGCTCATCCTGTCACAATAAGCTTTTTAACCCGCTTTCAGATGAGCATCTTTGGGTGGAAATAACAGTGCATAACATTTGATGCAGTATGCAGATGCTACTGTTAAAACTTCCTCACCAGCTGAAATGACTCCTGGGTCGATATCAGAGCAGCCTGAATGTCCGACTGATGGAAACGTTCTGACGTGTTTGTCTGTGAAGAGAGCCAGTGTGCTGTAAGTAACTCTGTAAACGTGTGGCGAGACAAACGTTCTCTCAGAGCCGTCCTTCAAGCTATTTTTAACATCGAGTCAACATGTTGAAGATTCAACTGTGATGAACTTCCTGTATCTTGTGTAATCACAGCCAATGAACAGTAATTAGGTTTTTCTTTTTATGAAGTTGTGACTCACACACACACACACACACACACACACACACACACACACACACAATGAAAAGTTGAGTTTGTTTTCGAGTTCCCGAGCCAAACTTTCCTCGTTAAAGGAGGACCTGGCTGCAATTCACAAACGGCGCTCAGTGCGATGTGTGACCACAGATTTCACCCCCCCAAAAAAAAGGAATACTCGACAGATTCCCAACAGTGTACTACCTCTCCCAACAATTGCTGCTTCCAGGAAAAACCCCTCTTGAGTGCCGGGAACGTTCAAAGATATTTCCCCCAAAATCATCCTTCAGCGCTCGCTGGGAAAGTGTCCACGTCAGACGAGAATACAGACGAGCTGCTTCTTCCAGCACCTCACTCCTTTCTGATGCGAGGCTCGCAGTCTGCTTGCACAGGCATTAGCGAAGTGCTCAATCTGATGTGGATCTATTAGTCTACAGCCGAACACTGGCTGAAAACAAATCAAGGAAATAGCTGCTTTGGCAGGCAAGACAGGTCTGAATCGGGAGCGGCAGGTGTGTTGGAGATGGATGCTGCAAAGAGCGAGCAGGGTAATCTTGACTGGCTGATTAAAGTCATCACTGGAGTTATTTCACAGTCTGAGCAGGGAGCCCAGGATGTTTAGCCTGGGAACGCCAATGAGGTTCCCACCTTATCGCTTTTCAACATCATCACGTTATTTTCTCTAAAATCAATTTTACCCGTCTGATACTGTTTCAGTTGACGGGAATTTGAAATTGAAGATAATGGAGCGTATTTAACCTTTTTTTTTTTTTTTTTTCTGGAGCAGCTTTGTCTGAAATAACCTTTTTTTTTGTCATGCTGATGATTGACAGCAGGACTGACAACTCCTCATGATTAGGAGGGTTTATTCCCCCGCACATGCTGCACACGAGTAGAGCATGATTTCTGGCAAAACAAGGATTTGGCAAACAAGAATACCTTCAGGTCTTTCTTTCCTCAGCAGAGCAGAAGTCGGGGTTTGAAGACGGGAGAGAGGGGACACTTTAAGATCGTCATCCGATCGGATGAAGGGATTGGGAATAACAAAGTGTGTCTAATTAAATCCAGGCGCTCCCTGCTGCACGGGAATAAAGAGAAAACGTGGAGACAACACGTTGCTTTTTCTTTCTGAGGATGATTTCTTCATCCTGTGACGGTTTTGACGTCATGTTGATGAGGTGACGGAATAAACGATATAGGAGTCGGTACGTTGTGTTTCTGTATCTGACTTCCTGTCGGGGTCGTCTTAGTCTGTTGAGCTCGACGTACGCCTGCAGCGTGCTCTGTAGACGGACTGCAGTACCCTTTTTAAACACAAGGTGTCAGAGTTACATATCACTCCTTTAAACAACAATGATGACGGCAGCTGACAATTCAGTAACAATTCATCTTCCAATCTGCTTTTCAATCAGTTTAACCGCTTCATAACAAACAGCTGTGAGTTCAGGGGAAGCAGTTTCAAGAATCCTGACGTTTTCACATTTTCTTTTCGCTCAGTTGGACGACTTTTAAAAGGCTTAGCGTCCGATGAATCCACTTGACTTCATATGTACGCTTCATTTCTCTATTCAAACACCTTCTTCAAGTGATTCAAACCCAAACCATGACTGACTAAAACTAGTTGGACGCTGCACATTTCAAAGCCAGACATTTGCATGTGAATGAAATGCCTTCACATTACTGAGCGGGAGGATGTGAGGGGGACGCTGCACACGGCCTGTAGCGAGCTGCATTTGAATTGAGGACTACTCAGAAGACACTTTTTAAGCTCCACATTTTCCGCCCTTCTATTCATGCCGGAGCTCCAGACATGTGGCTTATAATCACGTTAAACCATATGTTAGTGTTTGAGAAATGCTTCCGATTTTAAATGTATATCACCAAAACGAGCAGGTGGTTGCTTCAAGTGTTCAGCCCACCTGTTGCACAAATGACCCTCCAGCTTGCTGTATTCACTGTTTTTGCATTTAAACATCAAAAATTCATGTTTGGCTTCGACTCTGCATGCAGGTGACGTACTTAGCACAGCTGCTGCCAGTTGTTGTGTAACCGACTGTTAAGTGCCCACACTGGATAATGCACACATACAGTAATTGACCTGTGCTTTGACTATGTGCTGCATTTTACAGTCACAAATAAAGCAGAAGCACATAATAAGCCTTCAGTTCAGTTATTGGTGTTTCCTCTGCCAAGTTGGCAAAATAAAACCCCAGAACTATACCGTTGTGTAGGTCATTCCAGATATGTTTGTTCACCACCTTATTTGCCTCTATGAAGGTTTATTCTCTGATGGGCCCACTGCCCAACAGAAATGTAGTTTTGCTTATGTAAATTATGTAATCTGAATTTTTTGTTGCCATTTCTGTTGGCGTGCTAATCATACCGCTCTGACACACCGCGGTCCGTTAAGTGGTCGAAAGATTTGTCCCCAAAAGCCCCCAAAACAAGCGAAGTGCTCACGATGGATAAATGTCCAGTTGTAGAGTAAATTCTTCTGTCTCATGCACACACACAGCCGTGCTGCACGTCCGTCAGGATGTTCTGGACAAGTAGGACGAGAAGCACACAGCGGAACGTGAGGCCTCATTGAGCATTTTTAATACAAGCTAATAGTCAGTAATTTTTTACTGTTAATATCATTGCTATTTCATTGGGCTATGAGTGATCAGGGAGAGAGAGAGAGAGAGAGAGAATCACAGGTCGGAGAATAACAGCCACCGTACACGGAGCACGCACAATAACCACTGGACGCCCGCTCTGCAGTTCAAGTCATTCTCGCCTTGTTAACTGAATTATTTGGATATTAAAGATGATTAGAAAAGTCATCTGATTAGGGAGGTTGAAACAGGGATGCACAGTAACTTGAAGCATGTTTAAGGCGTGTAAGCGTTGCGGGCGTGCACACATGCTAATCGTGCGTGTGCATGTGAACAGGGCAGCACTCTTCAGGTGAAAAGTACGTTCCTGCCTGCACGTGTTTAACTTGTATAAAATGTGGAGATCTTTTTGGGTCCCAGTTTTAAACTTATCAAAACAACTACAGAATTCATCTCATTGTTCACGAGGTCATCTGCCTGGAGGGCATCACAACATGGATAGCCTTAACACTAACCTGCAGTGCAAAGCCTGCCTCTGGTTCTGCCTCCTGTATCATTATATTGTTGGCTAGCTGTGAAACGACAAATATACAACCTTAAAATACACTTTGTGTTGCTGCCTGGTTTATCTCAGACGTTATAAAAGTGTCTGACAGGTTCAGGATCGAGCCTCTGGTGTGTAATGATGGCCTTGGCCCCGAACACGGATCCAAAATACTCACAACTTTAGGCTATGTTAGAGTCGGTGTCTGTCAGCTTTTCTGCCACAACCTGAGTCTGTACATGGGAAGAAAAAAAAAAGAAAAAACAAACTGCCAAGTGAAAAAGAGATCTCTGTCTTGTGACCACAGATGTCACCGCTTTGAGTCTCAAAGAGTTCTGCAGAGTCTACCTTGTACCTCTGTGCGCCCCAGACGCTGCACAAAAAAAAACAAGAAAGTAGAAGGATGATCATCCGACTGCAAGTCAAAAAGGAAACGTTTTTCTCCTTCGGCTCACAACAAATTCAAATTTGAACCGTCCTTGGACGAACACTGATGTGCCCTGAAGTGACGCACTTATATTATAATTGCTGAGTTTCAGTTGCAGCACATTAAGGAAACTTTAAGGCATGCATGTGGATGCTGCTTTATCTTGGAGAGTAAATCGAGACGGTGACGAGAGATGTTCGTTATCGTCTCACTGTAACATAAACGCTGCTTGACCGCTTCCTTTCTGCTCAGGAAGGGCAGTCGTGTTTCACATTCAGCAAAGCGCAGGACAGATTGTTCTGCTGCTCTCTGGTCATGTGTCATATAATCAATAAGTCGAGGATTGAGCGGTCTGTTGAGGTTAAAGTCAGGGTTGGTCATTTTCCTGAGACGACGTCATTTCTACACGATGAAGAGATGAGCTGAGGTCACCTTCTGGAGGAATGGCATGTAAGTGAGGGGGCGTGGCCTTAGAGGGTGCACAGAGGGGAGGGGGCGTGGCCTTAGAGGGTGCACAGAGGGCGGAGGGGGCGTGGCCTTAGAGGGTGCACTGGGGGAGGGGTTGGCCTTAGAGGGTGCACTGGGGGAGGGGCTTGGCCTTAGAGGGTGCACTGGGGGAGGGGCTTGGCCTTAGGGGGTGCAGACTGCACTGAGGGAATGCTATTTTCAAAATCATGGTTTTTGAATATGACCAGGCTCCTCCTCCTGAATGTGCACAAAGCCAAACTAAAAAAGCAGATATAACAGCGCTCATTCCCTCTCAGCACCGAGTCGATGAGCATTAACTGTGTTTTTACTTTTCTGAAGCTGAACTAAAGAACTTTAAAAGTCAGAGACTCAAAGTGTAGCTCGCAGTTTGGAAAAGGTCAGGCTCTCTGGCCGCTTTCTCTCTGTGCAGTGATGTGTCAGAAACAGGTCCAGAACCAACTCAGAGACATTTTAATGTTAATGAAAGGAGACTCTACTTCAATATTTAACATGTATTTTCAAAAGCACAAGATTTTTTTTTTTTTTTAACGGAGCAAAAAATCCTGTTTCATGTAAAATCTTATCTAACTTATATGTGTCTGCTAATAGGATACTATTCTTTACATACAGTTACATTAAGTGCGTTTACATGAACTTCAGTAACCCCGGTTACGAGTCTTATCCCGGTTTTTATCATCCTGTCTTCTTTCTCCAGTTAGCAAACTCAGCTTATCCCAGTTCCTGAAGTCGGGATATGACATTTACACAAAACACACAAAATAAGAAACTTCAAAAATTATTCAAAGAGTTATTACCTAATGATCAGACTCTCTGATCTTCACCTTTACCTCTCCTTCTGTGAAGTTCACTTCATTTTTCTTGTTTAATAAGTCGAATCTGCTCATAAAAGAAGGTTTACCTTTTTAATTAAACACACACAAATTAAATTCTTCAAAATGTTCCTTCAAAGTTACACGAAGCGAACACAAATCCCTGACATTTACCACGATGATGTCTGGAAACGTGACTCACTCCTTCCACCTGAGGCCTGCTTTGACTCAGCCTCACAAGTCTCATCATATAAGCCTAATTGTAGACTTTGAATCATTCATTTTTTTCAGAAGTATTCCACTTTATATTCAGTGTAAGAGTCGGGATGTTGCGTTGCAAAGCTGTGTCAACAAGTATCTGGATCAGAACATGACCAGACGTATAGTTAAAAATATACCTCCTTGTTTGGCTCGGGGCGAAGTGAAAGACATACTTTGTGTTGCTTGTTGTGCAGACAGCAGCAACATGTAAGGCTTCAGCTTTAGCCTCCTTGATGTCAAGCAGCCGGTGAAACCAGGATCACAAGTGTTCAATCTGCAGTGAGTCATGCCTCCCTTTTAAAACATCTTTTTCCAGTCCCCACATGTTATCTAAGTCCGGCCAATAGAGAACATTTGTCTTCGTACACTCGAGACAAATTCTCCTCCTCTTATACACCGATCACTTTGTTTTGAAAGGACTTCAAATTCCATTATTCTTTGTCCAATAACAATATTATATCTCCATATCTTCCTAGAGTGCAAAATAAGTCCCCAAACAAAACACAGAGATAACGGAGAGTTTGACTAAATCAAACATCCAACACATGGCAAGACTCTCTGACGCTGGTGTCAGAGAGGAGGGGGATTTATAACCTCCGTTTCCACATGCTGCATCAGACGGCGTGCGCCCCACCCCACTGGATCAGGAGCAGCTGTACACACATCACAGGAGAACTACAAGATCACAGGAGAACTACAAGATCACAGAAGAACTACAAGATCACAGGAGAACTACAAGATCACAGGAGAACTACAAGATCACAGAAGAACTACAATATCACAGGAGAACTACAAGATCACAGGAAGAATACAAGATCACAAGAGAACTACAAGATCACAGGAGAACTACAAGATCACAGAAGAACAACAAGATCACAGAAGAACTACAAGATCACAGGAGAACTACAACAACCAACATGTGACTTTGTCTTTGTGAGGATAAATTGTTGTTCATTCAGTGTCTGTTTTGACGTCATGTTGATAAAGTGATTGAAAATACAAGTCTGTTTTTTGTGTTTTATTTTGAAATTGACCGGACTCACTGTGCGTTTTTTTGTCTGACTTCCTGTCTCGTACGATCTATCCTGTCCAGCTTGATGCGTAACAACAAAATTTGCCCCTTGAGATGAATTGAGTGTTTCTGATTCTGGACGTGTAGAAGAGTTGGTTGATTCATATAAATAATAAGATGTGATTTTCTCCGTCTTATAAATGCATCTGATCTGCAGCTTTTTGGAGAAACAAACCTGTGAGAGGAGGCTCCATGGAGATGTTATCCAACCCCAGCAGTCAGTCAGTGTTTATTCCTCCAAACGGTCGATACCTGTCGCAGCAGGTGTGCCTGTTGTGACTCGCTCGGAGGAGGAAAACGCAGGAAATGAACAGATATTCTCTACCAGTGTGGGTTTTTTAATTTCCACGCAGTTCATCAGCAGAGTAAATTTTAGTCGCTGCTCCTTCCTCCTGATGCTCCCCTTTAATGAACGTCGAGCATCAGTCATGTGATCATTGTTGCAGGGATGGAGGTCGTCTGCTTGTGCTGCGTTTCTTATTAAAATGACTCTGATTTGTTCTCAGTCATCCTCAAGAGTTTATCTGATTGATTGATTGATTATCTCCACGTGACAGGTGAGACAACAAGAAAACAACATCCAGCTAGGAATGAATGACGACCGTGTCACCGCGGTAACTGTGTTCAATTACTGTGCGCATGTTGCGTGGCTAATGGACTGTGTGCCGCCGAAGAAGAAGCACACAGAGGCTTTAATAGGAGAAGGCAAAACGACATCCTGAAAATCTCGTGGTCATGATCCCAGTGCGAGCTCCTCTTTCCTCCGTAGGTTTCATTTTGTGCTAAAAGGAAGAAGTTGCCTCTGCATCGTGTGTGCTTTTGCACACCTCCTGGGCCAGGGTGCCATCAGAGGCGTGCAGACACGGATTTTCGACAACACTTGTCCAAGCTTTCCCTTTCAGTTTCAATGGGACACAAATCTTACATGTAAGCATAAATAATGGGTTAAATCCCCTATCTGCGGTCCAACTCCATTCACAGGGGATTTTGGTTGCAGGCGATGCTCCGACTTACACATGTGTAAGGCAGAGAGCGTGTAGGAGAGAGAGAGAGAGACTGCCTGATTGAGAGAGCGAGAGGAACTTTTTTTTTTTTTTTTTTTTTTTACTTTAGTCCTCAATTGGTTCTGCTGCTTGTTGCCTAGTAACTGCAATCCCCTTTGAAAGGCACTCTTCCTTGCTCAAAATATCACTAAAGATATATTCGCATTCTGTCTCCCAGACTCTCTTATCAACAATGGGACAATAACATCCATTCTGGAAGAAACAATGCATGCGAGACCTTCTTTTTTAATTCTATTTCTCTTCCGTCCCCGTCAAACATGGCTCTGCTGCGCGAGAGGTTTTTTTTTTTTTTTAGGTGAAAGCTCGCTTGGTTGCCTTTCTGGGTAATGGAAGATAATAACTGCTTTTCTGTATTATGGGGGGGGGGGGGGGGGGGGGGGGGGGGTAGTTTGCTGGTATGTTGGGTGTAATTGCTTCAGCCGTATGTGACACATCGTTGACAGGAGGCGATCTGGAAATGTTTAATAACTCGCTTTAAGTGGTACTGTATGGTGAGTGCTGTATGCTAATTAGCTGATCGCTGTCAAATCAACGCCGCCGCTCACTCTGCTTTTACAGCAGGTCACTGTAGAAGAGGATTTAATTTACCCCTGAAGCCATTTGGGGGGGAAATAGTGCTGCAAGAGATGGAAATGAATTCAGAGGAGTGGTATGTGGAAGAACATTCAATATTTATGCTTTAATACTGTATGAGCACACGCCGCCTCACCAATACTTGACAGCTTTCTCACGCTGCAGGAAAGGTGATCAGGTTTATCATGAGTGTCGGTCTTTTACAAAGGAGATTCATCACATCTCGAGAGTTTAAAACACAAAGAGAATAATTTCAGTCATTTGCAGATGCAATGCTTTTAGCAATACTGAAGTGAATTAATTAATTTTTATTGGCTCCCTCAGCTCGGCTCATCCCGAACTAACAAACTAACAATAAAGGTTTGTTTTTTTAAACGGGAAGAAAAGTACAGTCAGCAGTGTTGAGATGACAGACATGCAGGGGGCGCTGGAGTCCTCTGTGTGTCCCTGCAGGGGGCGCTGGAGTCCCCCGTGTGTTCCTGCAGGGGGCGCTGGAGTCCCCCGTGTGTTCCTGCAGGGGGCGCTGGAGTCCCCCATGTGTTCCTGCAGGGGGCGCTGGAGTCCCCTGTGTGTACCAGCAGGGGGCGCTGGAGTCCCCCGTGTGTTCCTGCAGGGGGCGCTGGAGTCCCCCGTGTGTCCCTGCAGGGGGCGCTGGAGTCCCCTGTGTGTCCCTGCAGGGGGCGCTGGAGTCCCCCGTGTGTCCCTGCAGGGGGCGCTGGAGTCCCATGGATGGCGGTCTCCGTGCTGGAAATGCTGTCTCAGGCTAACTTTGAGTCATGCTAACGACAGGCTGAGAGCTGAGGCGGGTTTTAAGCCTCCTGACAAACCGTTACACGGCGCCCACCTGTCAATCAGCTCAGCTACACGCCTGACTGTGGAGAACTCTGATCCTAAAATCTAAAAGCCCAACAAAAACGATCTGCCAGCAAGTTATTGTGTGTTAACTCTTAAAATCCTGCAATGATTAACTGTTGATGTTAATCCTCTAAAAAAGTTACTGAATCCACTTATTCTAACATGACTGAGATTTTCTTGGACTCTTTGAGGGATTCATTGCCTCACTAAAAAAAGTGACTTCATGTAGAAGAAGAGAGGCCGAGTGTTCAGGCAGGAAAACAGCCCCCCGCTGCAGTAAAGCTGCCTTCACACTGACCATTTTGATCAACAGGCCAACAGAAATCTATTGGCAGCACTGACTCACACACACCACCTGGAGCTTTGTAAATCGTCTTCACCTCCCCTTTAAATGTGTGACCTGAAAAAATGTGAAATTATTTTAATGGATATTGACTCGAGTAAGGTTAGAAACTCAGTGTGCTTACATATTACACTATTGATTTTCCCCACACGCACAAAACACACTATCTGATTTCAGTCGGAGAAAAAGAGAGAGAGAAAAATTAGTCTTCTGAAAAGGCCAGTGCAAGTTAAGACCCCTGGTGTTACTGCTTTTCTTTCAATTATTGTACAATTCACCACATAATTATAGCTTAAACCGACATTTGGATGAATGACACTTCATGGTTATTTCTAACAATCTGGTGATTTATGCAATTACTGGATATACGTACAGATAATCAAACAAGTAATCATACTAAAGTATGAGGAAGAAATGTGCAACTTTTTGATCCTGTGGCAACATCTACTCGAGCTCATGCATGAAACTAAAATAAACTGCTGTTAGGTCTCTGCTCTCCTCCAGAGACTCACCTCCAACAACTCTTCACTCGAGTTTGCACAAAAGGAGTTGAGCTGCGTACAAAATTGTTTTTTGCTGGAGCTGCAACCGCCTGTGTCCTGCATTGTTTTGTTAGCATGCTAATGTTAGCACTCTTTAGTTAGCTCGCAGCTTCACATTGCCCGTCTGTGTAAACACGGCTTTGACAACCACACAGCCAGCAGGACTCGAGCTTCTCCTTCATTATGTATTTATTAGGTGTCACCCACCTGGGGGAGGGGCTACTGCCCTTTGTGACGTCATAAAGGGAAACTCTCCAAACGACCTGTTTGAGCACACATTTTCTGAAAAGTGGAGCAGGCAGGAGACGGAGAGTTTCTCATCATTGGGGGTTTTGGAGACAGACTAGAGACACATGTTGGAGTTAGAGGAACATGGAGGAGAGGATTTTAGAGAATGTGACCTTTTAATGTACAAACTGTAAAAACTCTGCTTCAAATGTCAGATAATTCAACATTTCATTTTCATTTTGTCATGTTCATCTCTTAAATTCCTTGTGTGTGTGTGTGTGTGTGTGTGTGTGTGTGAGCAAACCTGGCCAATAAATCCTGATTCGGAGAGTAAAGATTTGAGAGGATTCTGGGAGTTATAAGAAAGTAATTTGATTTAATAATCATTGGTAGTCCCTAAAATCAGGGAAATGATCTTGTGAGATGATGATTGTTCACGATCATCAGTAACGACTGCTCACATCATTGCCTGCTCCGTGCTCCGTGCTCCGTGCTCCGTGCACGCAGTTAAATAAGCAAAACTCCAACAAAGATTGTATCAGACGACATGAACTAATGAAATGGGGGTCTTTAGTCTAATGTGTATCTAAATGGGTTTCTTGATGTGAAAACATTTGGCTATCCCTCATTTCCACAGTCTCAATATCGCTGCTGATGATGCAGTAAAACCGCAGTGTGCAGCTGAACGTGTGACCATTTGTTTCGGGACGAGCTGAAACAACAGTCGGGCCTTTGATTGAGCCGGTCTTCTTCTGGCACGCGTCCCGTCTTGCAGATTCAATCCGGTAACCTGTCAGGAGGTATAAACCGCCGGAGGAACGGGCGTGAGTGGCGACAGCGTGGCTCGAGTGGTTAGTTGATCAGACATAGGTGGGATTGGAAACTCGATCAAAAGCAACAGAGATCCTTTACGGAGAGGATGCACTGCTCATTTGCATCGCTTGAGGCTGAATATCAGACAAGGTGATTTCCGTCTCAGTGTTTCATTTGAATGATCTGAAGCCTCATTTAAACTCGTGTTTGTAAAGACCTTCTGTTAAAATGTCTCTGAGAATGATGGTGAGGCAAAGCGAGACAGACTCAAGACTATTTATTTTCCAGTTAATAAATCTATACACACCGCAGAGAGCAAAAAGAGGAGTTATTTTTGTGCAGCAACTCATTAAAACACGCTTTAGGCGATGTGATGGTATCACATGTTTTGGAGGGGTGGGGGGGGGATGGGCGGTTTGGGTGTTGCAGACTTGAAAATAGGCCAGCCACCAATCCAGCGGGGGTGAAGTTATCCAATCGGATGATGACTGAACAGTACAATCCAAACACTCCCTCACTTCAGAGAGAAGAAACAGTTTAATTTTCAAACAATTAAGACGGAAACTGTTCAGCTGATACCCTCTTAGTGGCTGTAATTTTACAGTTAGTGCCCTACCAAAGGGAAGACAAACCTCAGCTCATGCGGCAAAACCCCCAGCTCTGCCATTTGTAAGGAGATGGTGTATGAAAGGCTGTCACTCTGAATAGTGCTTCAGGGACTTTCAGCTCTACATAATCACCTTCTTTCCTTTTTAAGCCTTTTCGTACGGTGGTTATTCGAGGTCATTACAGTTTTTTTTTTAAGTGCATCAGTTGTTCAGATATTTACTCTCCGATAAAGCAAACTGAAGAGCTGAAGGTTAAAACTTCTGCACAAAATGTTCCTGAGAACTCATTTTGTGGCCGGCTGTGGCTCAGTGGTAGAGTTGGACATCTCTTAACCAGAAGGTCAGAGGTTTGATCCCCAGCTCTGGCAGACACATGTTCGGATGTCTCGTTGGGCAAGACACTTAACCTCAAGTTGCTCCTGCTGCTTTTACATGTGGTGTATGAATGCATTATGTAAAACTGATGGACACCACACAGTCTGCTGTCAGGGTGCGATCGTGTAGAAGTGCTTCAAATAGTGAAAAGTCTGTTTACCATTTATAGGGGGGGTTTTTGTAAAACATGGGTGCCGCCCCTAAAGTCGACCAACTCCAAAAAAAAGTTAACCTGCAATAATTTCCAGGCAAACTCACTGCATGATGTTGTTGTGTTAAAAATACGCGGGCTTTTATTTCATTCCTTTTTCTTTCTTTTTTTTTTCCATTTATCGTACGGGATGGAAATAAAGTATCGTTGGTTCAGCTGATCAAAGGTTGCTAGGTGGGAAGCAGAAGGCCTCTTAAAGCTATATTCAGTCGAGGTATTCCAATGTAAGGAGCCCCAACAGGGACACAGACAGAGAAATGATCGCCTGTTCATGCTCCTACCTTCAGTTTCTAAATCACATGATGGGGTCTTGGACCAATCACAGAAAAGATTTATACTGTAACATTGCCTCTTATCATCCTGGTTTCCTTAAAAGCTCTGTTCTATTAACAGCTTTAGGTAACAACACCTGATTCAGTGCATTTAACGCGACATTAAGTCTGTCCACTTTTACCCCGTCCTCCTCGTCGTCGTCAGGAAATAAGGCTCGGAGGATTTCAGCCGGTTAATGAAAGCCTGCAGATACTTTCGAGTTGTTTAAGAAATCCATGCTCAACAATCGTAACACAACTACTGTCCATTTACACGTCCTCATAGTTCCTCAGAAGTAAGGAGTTTGTTTGAGGGGCCGATAAAGGATGATGTGTTCCACTGGAGTTATATATGTGGAAAAGTTTGCGCTTTGCAAAACTTCGGCCAATTAGAGCAGCTATTTTGTCAAACATTAGATTCTGGCATGCAGGGACTTGGTTGAGTTGCTGTCATTACTTCCTAAAGTTGCTCAGTCATCTCTTGCATACACACACACACACACACACGCGCACACACACACTCAGCTCTGAATACAAAATCTACATTTGTCCGCGCTGCTTAATCTCCGCTCATTTGACGGCCGTCAGTGAAGTCGTCTTAACTTCTGAAGAGGGCGGCAATGAAACGGATCGATGCTTTAAACATGCAGCATGTTGAGCTACCATGAAGCCAACATCAATTCAAACAATAGCCATGTTCTGACTTCAAACCATGACATGTGAGGGAGTGCAGCACTGTGTGTGTGTGTGTGTGTGTGTGTGTGTGTGTGTGTGTGTGTGTGTGTGTGCATGTCTGACTTATTGTATATGTGGAGCCCCCACTGTGCAACGTATCCCTGTCCCTGAAACACAGAGTATCTCTCCATCAGTTTGTGCATGTGTGTGTGTGTCACATGTTCAACAACTTGGGTAACTACACAACACCGACGTAAATAAGACTGTAGGGGGCGTTCCAGTTTACACTTCCGACTGGGAACTTTGGATTTCCCAGTTCAACTGGAACGCAGCGTTTTTTCTTCCTGGAGTGTGTTCACTTTGAGATAAAAGCCGGCGTGTGTGTGTGTGTGTGTGTGTGTGTGTGTGTGTGTGTGTGTGTGTGTGTTTGTGTGTGTGTGTCTGTGTGAAGGATGTGCTTCACTTTATTTATTTAAACTTTATTTGACGTGCACGTATCACACTGGACAAACCAGATGCATTGATTTGAGCGTTTTTTGCACACGTGCTAATTTGCAACACTTGTCCACAGGTGTCTTTTGAAAGGATCAAACAATTAAAATAGAAAGAAAGGAAAGAGAAGAAGAATAAAAATAAAAGAAAAACACAACAGAGAAACAAACAGCAGTTTTCCATGTTAGTTACAGCAACATGACAGCTGTTCATGTGAGCCCTGTTGTTTAGATTTAGCCATCGTTTGAGTCCTTTGTTAAAAGCATTACTGTTGTTTTCTCATTTTAAATTGGTGGGTAGAGAGCTCCAAAATGTGCCCCCCCCCCCCCAAAAAAAAGTAGGATATTATTAAGTGAACGAGCACTTCAAGCCAAGCACGCCACTGTGCCTCTGTACTCTGTGGAGCCTTTTGAACTTGTGTTATCTGAGAGCAATCAGTGCACAAGAGACGCCGTGCAGTCTGCACAAAGATTTGACTGAGTCAGCTCGAGGTGGCTGAGCTTTGCTTGGGGTTGTGGTGGTGGTTGTGGGAGGGGGGGGGGGGGGTCTCAGTGGGTGTTGTGTCTGTTATGACAGTCCTAGGTTTGTCACATCCTGACAAATGGAGTTGTTGACACCAGGCTCTGCATGCAGAGGACATGGCTCCATCAAGACAGATGGCCTTCATTTCTCAACACATTCCCTCTCATCTCGCTAACACGAGCGGCGCAGGCTGTCAGGTGTGACGTGGAGGAGGCTTTCATTTACATCCCGTGTAAGGATCGATAATGTCTCCATTTAAAAAAATCAATCACTCCTTGTCATCGAGCTTGACTTGTGTGATTGTCTCAGGTGGGTTACGATTGATGGTGATTTTCTTCCGGCTGAGGGCGAACATGACATGTTTGCCAAATGAAGCAACATGGAGAACATTTTAGTGAATGTTTTTCTAAATGTAATACGAGGAAAAAAAATACAGCAGATGGAAAAGCTTTAAACTTTACATTAAACTCCAGGCAGAGTGCTTTTTGATTATGCGTGTTTTTGAGTTAACTGTGAAAGCAGGAAGCCGGGGAGGACCGTCACTCGACTTGATCCCGTTTCGCATAATACTGTAGAATTTGCCTAAAATAACCTACCCAGTCATACCCCGAGGAAATCGAATGCTGTTCTTGAACCATCAGGACCAGCAGCACAAAGTAGGTCTCTTCTGAGAGCTCACACTTGCAGTTTTAGGAAGTGTGAAAATCCTCCCACAAATCAGGTCTGAAGGGTGTGTAGTCGTGACTGCTGGATCTCAACTGGTTTGAGATGGACGTTATCACAGAAACCAAAGCTGGCGAGTAATGAGTGATGGCGGCCATCAGATCTTTAACATACTGTAGTAGCCTGGCGGCAACCTTCAGCAATGAGAAAATAAGCTAATTTCCCAGCGTCAAAAACTGAAGTTTATGGAGTTATCCTCTTGAGGGTTGTTTTAAAATCAACTCTGTCTTGATACAAATAACAGATTTGTTTTTTTATGTAAAGGTAAGTCGGAGGTGGGGGGAGCGATTTCAATTTCTTTGGTTGACTCCTTTTCCTTCCTTTTCTTTCATGGACAAATAAAAACTGACTTTTAACTGCACGAGGTCACGTGACCAACTGACGTCATGACGTGCTCCCCTTACTCCAGTCTCAGACTGAACGACATGAATAAAGTTTCCACCTGTTTTGAATTCACAGGCCGTTTTTCTCTCTCCACTGACGGAGGAGATGGGGCCGTTTTTCTGTGGATTTGAAGGAACGCTTTCCGAGACAATGCAGCTCGCCGGACTGTAAAAGACAGGGTCCCATCACACTGTCCATCAGCTGCTTACAGTCACATGGGAGCTGACACATCTTCATATCATCACGGTGTGGGCTACCTGTCCAAGCAGCAGAAACCTGTCCGCCCCACAGCATCCATGTGAAGGAGGCGGACCGGAGGGGAGGCAGCCTGCGTGGTTAGTGCTCGCGAGGCAAGGAGAGTAGGTGGACGCTCAATAAACCGAGCTGAGGTCATCATCAATCTCTCACCCAAAGGGAGAGACGCCTCGGAGTCCTCTGGCTGAGGATGATGAATGCTCGCTACTGCAGCAGAGGAAGCAGCTGTAATATTTGGCATTGTCTGAGGCGCTCTGTAACTCCACGTTTGAGACAAGTCTCAGCATGTTCACGAGCCAGCGGGCACAGCTATGAAATGTCTGCTCTGCTGCTCATACAGAGGGATTTAGCATCAAACTATCGAACATCAGGGCATTGCAGGAGAAGAAATCTACGTCAATTGGGCGCGCACATAAAGAAGAAATGGCCTCCAGCTTATTCACAGTGAACTCTGCTTTCATATCAGTGTTGTGGCTTATACAAGGACAGGGTTTCAATACTTTTTTTGATACTTCATTCAATGCAAAATTCATCCAAAAATACAGTGTAAACACTGCTTCCACTGTGACTCAAAAGTGAGCCATCTATTCTTAGTCGGCGGGAGGCAGGCGAGGAATCCATCCCTCCACATTTTGGAGGGAGACGTCTTGAGGGGAGTCACGGTGAGATGGAGAAAAATGACCCTTCATCTTTGATAGCACTGAGCGAGAGGGAGAGCTGACAGATTTCCAAACAGCTTTCCGTGCTGATCCGCGGCACGGAATCAGTCACGCAGGCAGTGAGCGCGGTGCACAGGGAGGACAGTGACCCCTGCAGCACGGCCCCCCAGACAAAAAAGGCTGTCATAGAAAGAGATCGACTTTATTGTCTGTCCCAACAGAGACAGAAATTCTCCTTTGACAAGACTCAAACAATAAACAGACATTAAAAGAGGACTGTTAAAAACAGCTTCTAAGAAGGGGGTCTATTGCATCTTGTTCAGAACGGTCACTGCAGAGGGAATGAAGGATTCTTGTCGAGGTTGTTTTCCGGGCCGGAGGGACTTTGCAGCGTCTGTCAGATGGCAGTAACAGGAAGGAGTGGTGGACGAGATGAGAGGGGTCATCGGGGATCAGAGTCGCTCTCCTGATAACGGACAAGTTATACAGTTCGGAGAGGGGAGTTTGTGGTGAACAGATTATTTTTCCTGCCTGGTTAACGATGAGGGAGAGTTTGATTTTGGTGGTGAGGGAGGAAATGTTAAAGTGAGGATGGACATGCGGGACGGGAGCCACATGCAGGCTGGATGAGAACCTGGACTGTAGATTCATGGGGCGTGCACCACCAGCACCCCCTTAAAATATTCACAATTCCTGTTTGTTGATGTGAGAAGTCCTTAGTTTCCTTCTCAGGTGGAGTCTGTTGAGCGTTTGTGGGTGTGCAGAGTCAAGGTGTCTAGTGTGAGACTTGCATCCTTTATAACACTATGCTCTCCATACATTAACACAACACAGAGGGCCACCGGTCTGTAGTTCTTAAAGGCAGGTTAGCTCATTTCCTCCACATCCACGTTTTAAGATTTTGGTTGAAATTGTCTGAAATGGTCCTGACACAAATTAATAACTCCTGTTCTCTGAAAAAGAAACTAAGAAAATCTGTCGACCACGTTTTATTAAACCATGATCATGCATGAGCTGAAATCCGCTTCTGGACCAATGGCGCTTATGCATGTACGTGAGGGGGCGTGGCTTAAGAGGGAGCACAGACGGGAGGGGGCGGAGCACTGAGGGAAAATTACCAACCCTGCCTTTAAGGTCTCTTTTTCATGTCTCTTTTTTTGGGGATTGGGATTATGGTGGTTTTTTCCACTGGTTGGGGGAAACAAGCAGAATCCAAAATATTCTGAATCAGTCTGGAGAGAACCCACCTCGCTGGGTGGAGTGTTCCTTGAGCGCCCTTCCTCTAAGCCTGTCAGGCCCACAGGCCTTGTGTGGGCTGACTGTGTGCACTTAAATGATGTCTGCCTGCGTCAGGTTGAGTGCTCTCAGCATGCGACTTCACTTCCCTCTAATAACTGAAATGCCGGCCCACATCGACTCAGGTATCACCATGGTAGCAGCTGCTGGCGCACGGGTGCCAGGTCCTCTTTGATTTGAATCCATTCAGAGGAAGAAACGTGAATTCTTTTGGGGAATTGATTTACTCTGGGTCTGTAGCTTGTGTTACAAAGTCCAATCACAGTAGGACCTGAACTTTCCAGTAAACAGTGCGGCATGACCAGCGCTGGGTTGTCAGAGACAATAAAGCGTCACTCAATCAAGCCTCGCTCGCGTCCAGCCCAGTGTGTGACAGGCTGGGCTTGTCGAGCAAATTGTCTCAGTCAAAACTGTGAAAAACAACCCGCATCGAAAAGTATTGAAGGCGGTGTCAGACATCTTCATTAAACTCTAATTTACATCCTTTAATGTCAAGACACCCACTCCAATAATCATCCATCAGTCGTTAAGTGTAGAAATGTTTGCTTGAATCTTTCTCTGTAAATATTCTTGCTGTTAAAGAATCCAGCTGGAAACTTTTTACTGGCATTTAATCAGACTGTTCAAACGTCTCAGTTTACTTTATATCGTCTGATTCAGGGATTTTCTCATTTTCATCGAGACGGGACGATGAGTAGATTTGGAAATCAGGAAGAGAGAGAGTCGTCAAGTGACATGCGGGACAAATTCACTTAGCAGACGCTTTCATCGAAAGTGAGGAACATCAGAAGAACACAAGTGAGGAACTAGAGAGAGGAGGAAATGCAAACGAGCAGCTTGACGGTCAGATGACAGCTGACAGGAAGTGACCAGAGGTGCTGACAGGAAGTGACCGGCAGAGCACAGCATCGACAGCTGTTCTTGAGAATTCTTATCACCTTCCAAAATGTCGTCTTCGTCAAACAAAGTCATCGTCATCGCGAAGGTCGTAGGTGTTCATAAAGAGCTTTTTCTTAAAGGTGCAAAGGGACTCGAATGGAGATGGAAGTTTGTTTCACTACCACCGGGGGGCGACAGAGGAGACGGAACCTGGATGACCTTACAAATATACAGACGTTCCTGTCACTCTAAATTCATCAAATCGACTTCACAGCCTCATAAACCTCCGTCTAAAAAAAAAATGTTGCATGAAAATAAGAGGAAAAGACAATTTTGGCATTGATTCCTATTTTCTCCTGATGTATTTTCTTTTCTCCAAACGTCGAGTCAAAGAGTTCATTAATCCTGATTAATCTTTAAATCCCTCAGTTGTTCTCTTCTACGCAAAAAACACAGATAAAAAAAAAAACACACCTAACCTGGGTCTCCACCGCTGCATTCAAAAATATGCTAACCTCTTCATGTCCACTCGCTCCAAGACGAGTTCGCCCTCTGAAAAAAAAGAAGTGCAGCCAATGAAATGTAGGAAACCCAGAGCAATCACAGCTTTCCTCTCACTTTTGAATAATGTGAAGAGGATTCAATACAGCGACGCCCCTAAAGGTCAAGCCCATAATTACAGTGCTTTTACCTAAGTGGAGAGCGTGTCACAAATCCAATCAGCGCCTGCATAAAGGATACCCGATCTCCGGTCAAAAATGAGTCGCTGTCGGATCTGTGCATTTGTGTTATTGCACTTACCTTCCCCACGCTGACACGTTGAACACCTTCAGTGATCTCTCTCTCTCTCTCTCTCACTTTGCTGGTTCTTATCTGGAGGACTCAAAAAAGGGGAAGAATAATAATGATGCTTGTGTGAATGTATTCCTCCCTGCGTGGACTGTGTGCCTCCTTACTGCGTGTTAAATCAATCACAAGCTTGTTACATCTGCCATTTTGGATTTGAATAATTCTCTGCATGGATATTGTTCTTCCTGCAAACATCGCCTTCTGTATCGTCCCCTCCGGAGAAATGCAGGAAGCTTAAAAGTTTTTTGTGATGTTGCGAATTTGATTGTTTTTTCCCTCTAGACTGGCAGAAAATTCAGGTGCCAAAGATGGATTTTTTTCCCGTTGTTGTTATTGGTTGTTGGTCCAATGCCTGCGTGGCGGTTGAATGATTGGCTGGCATGTGCGATTGGCAGCGAAGTGTTTTCTCAACTTTTGGTCCTGACGGGGAATGCCTTTCTCCGTCGACAAATCAGAAACCCTCCAACCTCTCCAAACAATCGTCCTCTTGAGGGACGCCACCGACAGCTTCCTGGAACCACAAGTGTCTTCGAGTGTGTGCTTTTTGTCCATGGCAAAGATTAACATCAAGACAGGCTTGGGTGGACTTGATTTTGAGGTACCGAGAAAAAACAATGATGGCAAATGAACAGAGACAGTTTTGACACAAGAGAAGAGAGCGAGAGAGGATGCCAAAGAATCTTAGCATATTGAGTCAGAATGGTCATGTGACCTGTCACAAACGTTAAATACTTTATTGGTCGATTTTATGTCCTTATATGTAAAAAAAAACAAAAAAACAATCGGAGGACTCCAGCGCCCCCTGCAGGGACACACGGGGGACTCCAGCGCCCCCTGCAGGGACACACGGGGGACTCCAGCGCCCCCTGCAGGAACGCCTAGTGGACACCAGCACCCCCTGCAGGATCACCTGGTGGACACCAGCACCCCCTGCAGGGACACACGGAGGACTCCAGCGCCCCCTGCAGGGACACATGGTGGACACCAGCGCCCCGTGCAGGGACATACGGGGGAATCCAGCGCCCCCTGCAGGGACACACGGGGGACGTCACTCAGGCTTCACTGACTCCAGTAACAGATCAATAAAGAGGTCTTTGAGCTACCCACCTACCTGAAGGTGACTATGATGGATCTCCTGTAAAGAAAGAGTAAAAGGAAGCAGAACCCAAACCCAAAAGGAAATTGACAATGAATTATGAATCAGTTTTAAGACTGAGAAAGAGGATTGTCTTCTTCTGGTCACAGAATATAAATGTGTATATTATCTGCATGATTGATACTGTGGGGTCACCTTAGTTTGTTTTACTCAGAGTTGTGTCATGAGCAGAGAGAACAGCCTGCTTCGGCTTCCTGCTGGTGTCAAGAGCAGACAAAAAAAAAAAAAAAAAAAAGAAAATGTCCACTCTGAGCCAAAACAAAAATACTCACAGCCCAGCCGTCACGGGGACACGAGCCACGATCTGATCACAATCCATGTTCAGAGAGGAGCAGGCAGACAATAAATCTGATTCTGCCTCTTTGACACAAGAGCAATATGTGAGAGGTTGTGAACCTTCCAGGGACCCCTGTAAAGACCCCCTGAATCGCTGTTAAATAAAGACCCCCCCACCGCCCCCCCTCTGTGAATGGAGTGTTGTTAAGAACCAGTGAGATAATGAAGGATTACTGAGTGCTCACACTTGGGTGTTGGGATGTTCAAAATGCGATGCAGTTCGCCGTGCGGTGCCAAAAAACAAAATGACAGTCTGCTCTTATTTTTAGGTCGTGATTATTTTCTGGCGGTGCGGTTTGGTTTTCTGCTGCGTGTTAATTAATGCAAAACAAGCAAGACCCTTGAATTAATGAATAACATCATCACGACGGGAGAAATGGTCCAGCCTGCAGCCTTAGGACCAGATTCAATCACCCCGAGAAACGTCTTAGTCTGGATATGACGATTATGTAAGTGTGCTGCATATGAATCTATTTGTGAGCAACCTGTCTAAATGTGTTCCTGCTGCACATTATTTTCTTCCACTAAAATCAGATCAATACACTAACATGCTGGAATGAATTCATGACTCTTATCTGAAGCGCTGTTGTCTGTTTGAAGCTATTTTTTCGAGTGTTGGGTTTCTTAAAGCGAGCGTGTGTCACGCTGATACCTCCAGGGAAGAATACGAAACAAACTTCCAATGACTCACCTGTTTCCTAAGATTGTCCTTTTCAATTTGGATCACAGCTGACGAGGTGACACGAGGCCATTCTGAGTGTTTGTTTTGTTTTTTTTATTGGCGGTCAGGAGGGGATGGCGCCGAGCGGCAAAGCTCACCTTTTTTTCAGCGAGTTAATTTCGTGGCACCCGAGAGGCTCGTCTCTCAGATTAGCACAATGGGGATTATCCCGCCCAGCCTGTGTTGATCCTTTCACTGGCTGATGACGGGCAACGCAAACAGCATCCAGTGCAAGGAGGTGCAGCTGGCAGCCGACTCCAGGAAGTCAGCTGAGCAGATTCATCATCAAGGACAGAAACATGAAGACACATCTTCTATAGGAGCCTTTGTGAAGTCTGAGTCAGGGACACTGCTCTTCATGCCGTCACTGTAAAAAAGCAGCCATGCTACATGCTACACATGTAGCATGTATATTATGATGTGTCCTTAAATACACATCATAGTATAAGTCTGTGTCATGGTTTGTTTCCTAGTGTTGATTGTGTCTCTTGTGTGCTTTCATGTTTCACAGTCTTAAGTGTGTCTCCCTGTGTCCTCCTCTAACTTTATTTCCTGTGTTGTGTTTTAAGTCTCGTCTTTAGTGTTTCCTGTTTTATTTTGTAATATCTGGTTTAGGCGGTGTGGTCAGTGTTAGGTTTTAGTGCTCTTTGTCCCGCCTGTGTGATTGGCCTGATTGTCCTCACCTGTCTCGTTAGTCTCACCTGTGTCTTGGTGTGGTATGTGGTTCGTCTCCCTGCTCCTGTGGATTACCTTGTTGTTTCTCTTTGATGCTCTTCTGGACGTTTTGGATTCATTAATGAAGTAAGTTTTTGTTTTTGTCTTATGTTTAATAAATGTTTGTTTATGTGCACGTGGCTCCTCCTCTCTGTGTATCTGCCCGAGTCGTGACAGTCTGGTTTAACGTCCACAGAGCGTCCTCAGTGATGCTGTTAGCAGTTTGTGACTCAGCCTCTTTCCTCTTTACATCAGCGCTGTTAACAAACCAATCAGTAAACAGTTTACAAACAGTGAGGTCACTCACATGTAAACACAGCTGCCTGTCAATCAGAATATTTGTCTTTGTGTGAAGAGCTAAACGGGAATATTGACTTTGGAAAACAGGCCGACGTGCTTCTGATCCAGGTTTCTGCCTGTTCTACACGAGTCTGGTTCTGATCCAGGTGTCTGCCTAGTCTACACGAGTCTGGTTCTGATCCAGGTGTCTGCCTAGTCTACACGAGTCTGGTTCTGATCCAGGTGTCTGCCTAGTCTACACGAGTCTGGTTCTGATCCAGGTCTCTGTCTGTTCTTCATGAGTCTGGTTCTGATCCAGGTCTCTGCCTGGTCTACATGAGTCTGGTTCTGATCCATGTCTCTGTCTGTTCTACATGAGTCTGGTTCTGATCCAGGTCTCTGTCTGTTCTACCCGAGTCTGGTTCTGATCCAGGTCTCATAATAGAAGTTTTTCCTTCCCACTTTAATGTCCTCGATGAGACATTTATGTTTTGTCTGTCGTCCTCCAAGCGGGCAGCCAGAGTTTGAAACTGACCCCCCCCCCCCACCGAGTCCCCGATGTCCGACCCTGTCCACTGTCCTATAAAGGTTTAAACCCCTCAAATAAAACTATACAAATAATTGCTGTTTCTCTTTTCAGCTGTAAAACAAAGAGCATGCAGGGAAGCCTCTCCGGTCACTACAGCTCAAACAGAGGTTACAGACTTACACACACAATCAGAGTAGAAACATCAACAAACACGAGAGGAGTGTCATCATAGTGTGCACGACCCGCTGACCTGCGACCCTCTCCTGATGTTTACAGTGTGTTAGCCTTCGCTCTGTGCTGTAAACTGCTTTACATTCAGCGGCTGTGCTGCAGTCTGTCTGGGACCACGCCAGCATGTTGCATAGCGTTCAAAGTGAATCCGACATCCAGGGTCCATCTCTGAGAGTATATCTCTGCCGTGGAGTGACAGCCCTGTGCATTATACATACAGCACCACTGCAGAAAGAGAGTGAATGAGTAACTTTGTGAAATGACAGCTTACTATGTGTTTGCCGACGTGAAGTCTTTCTGCGTGTTGAGGAAGGGATGTGTGTGGCCTGTAGACTTTTCTTTCTGCATGTGAGCCCGTCACGTGTCATGCAAGCTGTCACATGTCAGCGTGTCAAGACTTTTAATGTGCATGGAAACGACAGGGAGGTTGACTCTGATGAATTCTGCACAGATCTAATGGGAGGTTTAACGCCGCAGTAATTGTAGTCTCAATTGAAATGCGATGATTGTCCGTGTCAGCGAAGACGACCGCTTTACCTCTGGAGTATATTTAAGAGGTGTCAGACGGGATCCCCAATTGCTTTCAGGAGACTTTGTTGACAATGAAAATAATAGCTTCGGATGGCTTTTGAAATTAAAATGCCAGAAGCTTTTATTGGTATCGCGGCACAGTCAAAAGTCCATGACAACATGCCCTTCTCTGTCATTTAATGTCTGTAAGTAGTGCAGGTGATAATTTGTTCTGTATTATTGCTGCTGCCAGTTCAGTTTGCCTCTGACTTCAATCCACATTTTTTTTCCCTTCTGCAAATATATGATCGCTATTATGATGTGCGAGTGATTACTCCATGTCTGTGGTCGCAGGGCGGATTTTACAAGGCGACTTAAACGCTTGCAGGATCAGCCTCTTTCAGTGTTTTTCATTTTTCATCTTGTTTTGAACCCTGCAAAAAAAAAGAAGCTAATTCTGGACTATTTAGAGAGAACCCATTTACATGAAACTTGTGAGAGGCTTACTATTGGCTGAATGTCTTGTCATGCTTGATTGCACTAAAAGCATACCTGGCACCACACAGTAAAAAAGAGAGAGTGCGAGATGCATCAATGCAATCGGTTATTTAATCCCAGAAAGGAGGCCAGTGCATTTGTGCCAATCCAAAGATGAGGACCATTTAATACTTTAATTACAACCCATTAGTTTAAACGGTTATTTAGTTTTTGGTTGTGGCAAAATAGAGCAACGATTTACGTCCCGTTTCCACAAAGCGGCCCGGCTCACTTCGGTACGTGATCCATTTATTTTGGCGGTCCTACTTTCTTGGGACTCTTCTGTTGGGGTGTCAGGCGGAACAATCCGGCCTTAAAGGGACCCTCTGTTTACTGCGTCCCATTCTTCTTCTTCTTCTTCGTTGAACTTAATAACTAGCGGGCTTCACTGTTTTCGATGTTGCATCTTGCTTACACTCCTCTTAACGAATAAGGTTGGCTGTGGAGGTTCAAGCCAGTTCAGGGCTTACCGTACAGAACTGAACCAAACCGGACCGCTTGGTGGAAATGGGTCTGAGTGTATATGTGAGTCTTAAAAGGGTGAATTTTAAAATATCATGCAGAAAGTCAATGTGATGATAAGAAATGATCTGCTGGATCACAAACTACTTCACACATGGATGTTAAATGTTTAATTTCCAGTTTCAACATGAAATGTTCGCCTACCTTTTTAACTGCGTTCATTTATATCTATATAAGCGCTCACATTAGTCATTGCACAGTCCGACCTTACCGAAGATGTTTGGTACATAATAAGCAGGATAACAGATGCATCCTTTTTTATATCAGCTGATGTTAAGTGCCTGCTTCACACATGCCGCCCGCCCACTCTCTCTCTCTCACATGTGAAAAACAGCCATCATGCAGTCCTCGTATGAGTCAGCCAATGAGAGCAGAGGGTAGCATGTATTGTTGAGCCTGTTTACTATACAGTGATGTGTTAATCTTTGGTTTGCAGGTAGGGGATTATTTAACAGTTGCTGTAAACTCAAGCTGCTGTGTCTACAGTTTAGTGGTGGCTTTATGTGTGCTGCAGGGCATGTGGTTGTTGACATACGATTAACGCTTTTAAAAACACGAGACAAATGAGCACGCCTTGTTTGTGCTGTGCTGTTTACAGGAATGCATGAATATTGATGCGGAGAGCCCGATGTATCGCAGCGTGTTCAAGAGCAGGAGAGTACCGCCTGAATGCTGAACAAATGTGTGCATAGCCATAGCTTGACTTGACGTATGACTCACAGTTGGTTTTCAGCTCAATGATGCACACGCGGATATAATGACTTCTGCTTATGGCAGATAAAACCATTACACCCACCATTGTGCAGAATTATAGGCTTAATCTGCATCTTATGATGTTGATAGCGATTTTTTTTTCTCGGTTGCAGGAAAGGGAAGAGGGTACCAGAAATAGATTTTTTAAAATAATATAATAAACAAAACATGCCCCCCCCTCCCCCCCCTTTAAATCCCCCAAACTACAATTCTCAGTCAATGCTGCTGGTTGTTTAGTCAGGCCGACAAAATAAAGATGAGCAGTTGCAGCCGGTTGAGTTTGCAGAGAGATGAGCAGTGAGTCACTCACACCAAGGCTGAATCGCATTGTGTGGACTCAAGACTGCAGGGCTGAATGCATGAGGACTTGGATGACACATTTGTGAGATCTGAAGGCTGTATGTCCACGAGAGGCTAAGTGTCTGGGTCAGGAGAGAATGAGCGGGTCCCTGTGAATCATAAAGAGAAGCAAAATCACCGCCCCGACCAAATGTGGGATAGTTCACAACTTAATCAGAGGTAAGAAGTGAATAATGCACAGTTACAAAGGCTCGTACGTAATCTTCATATTACTACACTGAATGCACTGAGGGATAAACCTCTGCTTGGGGGTTCAAAAGTGCGAGGGCAGGTGTGTTGTTGTGGGTATCAAGTGGGCATCTCCTGTAACAAGTGTTGTGTTTGGTAAGGCACGTACAACACACCTCCAGGACTCTCGACGGTGACTCATCCCTGAACCTCCTCCGTCAGCTGTTTACCTGCTCCTGGCCTTGATAGTATGTACACGTGGCGTGATGTTAATGCACTGAACTCAGATCATGATAACGTGTATGCAAAACATTGCAATCCACAGATTCTATGCAGAGCGTCATTTCGATTATTTTGAAATGTAAAATATGCAGAATTTTACGTTTTCATTCAAATATCGAAATTAATTAAAAAAAGAGAAATCCGTGATTTTATGGCTGCAGGACGTGTGTTCGTTGCTGTGGAAACACCGGATAGGTCAAAGACTGCTACTTCAGGAAGCTTCTGAAAGCTGCCACGCTGTTGCTGTTTGTGCTGCTGTGATAAACGCGTCATGTACTCGGATACATTAGCTCTACATTAGCATTTCCTCTTCCTCAAGTCGGTTTCACCCGGTCGACCGCGACTACGTCAATGCGAGGTTCGTCTTTATCAGACAGAACTCCCATGATTCCCCGGGTTAGGGTTAGGGTTCTAACGGCAGAATCTATATTGTATCTTTTAATACAGAAAAAAAAAATGTCTTATTTCTTTTCTTAAAGCTTAGTAGCAGCTATCGAGCTTAGGACTAAACCTTGAGAGAGTTCTGCTCTCTTCTGTCTGCAGCCAAACAAGTGCACCGACATCACATCTGTTTGCAGTTCTGTCTTGTTCCTTCGTCTCGCCGTTATATGTTAAACCTTTTATTTGTCTGTAGCTTGTGGACCTGCATGACAATGCCATCTGTGGTTGCTAGGGAGATTTGGGACGCAGCTGCACAGTCTCAGTTCATGACTTGCTGTGATGCCAGTGTAATTTTGATTCTGCCGTCTTCGCTTCGACTCTTAACTCCGGCACCAGATTGAGTCTTAAAGTGCCTTTCCGCCATAAAAGCAAACACTGCAACACAAATCAAGTCTCTCCTTTCTTTTCAAAGAGTTTTTTTGTGTAAGAGGCCACTTTTTACAACTTCAAGATCATTACTTCTGTCCTGTTTTGTCCAACTAAAAGTAAAACAAAGCACACACACACACACACACACACCACATTCAACATCTAAAGTGCAATCAAAGACTCCTGAGTGACAGATGATGCATGACAGATTAGCTCTAAATAATGCTAAGTAATGCTAGCGGAGCGTCTCCACTCTACTGTTTGCAAAAAGGTAGAGAGCCACCCAACATACACTTCAGGTGTCAAAACACAGAAGTTTGTTTTACATCATGTGAGCCAAAATGTCAATTAAACCTGGGAAAGATACTGTTACGAAAATCTAAATCAGTTTACGTGTGTTAAACTGAATGGATGCAAAATTGGTTCAGCTTTGGGCGCCGTCGGGTGAGCACGCCCCATGTACGGAAAAAAAAATCTGACCTGTGGCTTCTTGTCATTCCCCCCCCTCCCTCTCTCTCTCTCTCGCTCTCCTCTCTCTCTTCTCTCTCTTTGATTTCTGACTCTATCCATGTCCTGTCTCAAAATAAATGCCCAAATATCAGTGTACGTTTTTTTTTAATTATTATTTTTAAAGGTTAGGCTTTTATTTTGAATGTTTGTACTGTCTTGAGCTGAGAGTACTTTATACGCTGTGTGCTTCTATTCTGAAACAAAGCAAGTCTACTTCAGCTGACTGATCAGCAGCTCTCCTCCATTTAGAGTCAGAACCAACACGGTGGAAACCTTACTGAAGCCTCTGACCTTCATGCAATGAAAAAAAGTTCAAATGGAATTATTGTTGTAAATATTGTGCACGTGAATGGTGCTAATGGTGCTAAAAATAATTTTCCCCTCCTCCTTTCTCGCTCTTTCTCTGCATCACTCAGTTCCAGCGATCACCTTGCCAGCCGCCTCCCTCTGAGACGTTCAAGTTGATGGTTTGATCAGACAAAAAAGGGAAATTACTATCATGGGACGCTCTGATTGAAGGCTCCGGCTATCCGTCAGTACACCACACGATGGGGGGGGGGGGGGTCAACGTAGCACCCGTAATACAAATTCAATACAAACATGGCTGACACTCTGCTGCAGTCTCATCTACATACATCTTACTCCATGAGCGTGTCACGTACGTTTGCATTAGTGTCACGCTTGTCCTGTTTCCTCGTGTTCTGTAATACATCACAATCTGACTCTCATCTGAGCACGCAGCGGAGAGAGAGAGAGAGCGCGCTGGTCAGCAAGTCTGGGGAAAGACAGAAGTTTTTTTTTTTATCTGACTGACGGAGAAACAGATTGCACAAGTTGGACACGAAAAGAAGAGAGGAGTTGTAACATGATATGATTTAAGGGCATTGCACTGCAACATAACATAACATAGTGTTTACCAAAGACAATGATCTGTGAGTGTAGGTTTACATATTATTTACATAATGTGTGCTTAATACAGGAAAGTTGCATAATTAATTGCTGGTGCTAATCATTTCCTTAGAAGTAAACAATTAGGAAAAGGCAGCAGGTGACATTTTACCTGCAGTCTGACTTTCATCTTCTTACAATAAAACTATTTGTTCTTTGAGGGTTCAAAGTTAAGGAAAATCTTATTGCCCACCCCAAATCCCTGATTTGCTTTGACTGAGATGGGGCTCATGGTGCATTCACGTGGTATCTGACACGTAGGAAAACATATTTTTGAGGCGAGGAGAGGTGCACCTCCAACGCAACATCTCGGCTCAGCAACTGATTTGCTGTTTGCGAGAACTTATCATAGTTATTGACTTCAGGAGGCAACACAGTGCAGCACCCACAGCTCTTGAATTGAACTCTGTTTCTCCTTCTTTCGGTCTCCTTCCCCTCTCTCACCCTTCCTTTGTATTTCTGGTGTGAGGCGGCATGCTGACTTGCACCTTAAAAGGTCTTTGGCAAGCGTGTGAACAGAAAATAGTGCCCAAACCTTTTACCAGAGTCTCCCTCAACAGTGGGGCTCTGCCTGCAACCGTGAATAACACTTGATGTATTTGAAGCACTCCTTTACCCCAGCAGCCAGGCATCTTGCATGGGAGTACGAGCTCAGAAATGCAACAGTGCCCCCACTTGGCCGACAGGGGAAGCACACCAACAGGAGGCAGTCAGTCTTGTGTGCACATGGAATAAACTGGGTTGTAAATTTGTCAGGGGTTGAATTCAGCAGCAAAGTGGCAGGAGATGCTTGAGGTGGTTTCTGTGCGTTCTTAGACAGCTGTGAAGAGGTCGGCTGTGGTGCAGGATCTGCAGAACGCTCAGCTTTCTGGCAAACGTAGAAGGGGAGCCCTCAGAGGAAATGGAGCCATCCCAGAGGTAAGAGGTGAATGCTGACACTGTGGAAATTTATTCCTGCTCAAAATACCTGTGGCTAGTGTGTGATGCATGTGTGAGCAGGAATTAGACGCTGTTGCATTGCCTTTGATCTGCACTGTGGCAGATAAATGGCATGCTGGTCACAGTAATTAGGAGTTATTGCCCATGCACCTGCAGTGATGAAAACTAATTTTTTTCCTCCTAGAGAGAGAGAGAGAGAGAGAGACAGAGTGAAGAGCCCCGCCCTCAACTCGTCTCTAGATTTCAGATTCAGGTTTTTACATCTAGTTTATTCTGAGAAGTTGACCCCGAAACAAACAGGATCATCCCTCCTCGGTCTGGTTTTATTTGGACATATGCGAACGCAGCACTCGCATGCTGATGCAGACCAAAACAAGCGAGCTAAGAGAGCATCACAGGACTCGACAGCCTGGACTGGCTCAACATGTCGTTTAGTTCGGAGGGTTTGGTCAGCTAGTTTAATTTCTATTTCTTCAGGAGCTGCGTCACAAGATTTTTAACTTCAGTGTTTTTGTGAGTGGTGTCAAACATTTGAGAAATATGTTCATAAGCCTAACTGTAAATGAGATACCTGACCTCCTCGCCGCTCCATGTCAACGCAAAATCCTTTTTGTTGATGTTGTAACAAGCTAACTATCATCTCAGAGGCGTCCCACGATGCAAAGTGTGACTATTACGCATATCAGGTGTATCAAGTAGGGATCACAAAAACAACCCGAGGAGAAAGGTGGTGGAAGGTGAGGGTGGTGTAGCAGAAAGAATCATTCCCATGATTCCCCGCCAGCCAGACGTCATCTCATTCCTGTTTGGATTGTTATTTGTTTTTGTTTTAGAAAATAAATTGGGTTTTTTGTTCTGCAATTGGGTCCACCTTCCTTGATTTATTCTGAGCATCAGTCCAAACCTTTGCACTTTAAAAACCAATTGTTAAATGGTAAGGTTTTTTTTTTTTATCTGCTTCTTCACCTCTCCTAATATGCCGTCAAATCTCAAAATCTAGAGCCAAGGCCAGGCCCCAGAAGTCACCCAGCAGCCATTTTGGGGCAATCTGGAAGAAAGAGATTGCATCAACCAGGCTCATAATGCAAGTTAAGCCTGGGGCTGATTTCCTGACAGACCCGAGAGCGGCAACTAACAACCGTGTGGAAGGAGGGGAGGGGGGAGGCAACCCTTCTTACTGAGGCAATTCACATCCTCTCGACAGAGGGTGGAATGACTGCTTTGGGAAGATAATTGTGCCTGGAGAAAATCCAGCTACAGGAACACAAAGAGTTTTATCAGCACACCACCTTCCTCTTTTAACCATACGGAGGGATATGAAAACTGGCAAGGTGCAGGTGGGGAGGCAGGGAGTGTCATTACCAGAGGGTCACTGCACACATGATAACCCCAGCGACTCTTTATTCCTCTCATTTTGTTTATGCTCTCTACTCAGTTGCCTGCTTGATGAGGTAAACACATTGGTCCCCTGGGTCTTGAAATCAATTTGACTTTGGATTCGTCTCTGAAGACACCTGACGGGCCCTGTGGTGCAGCTCCGTTATGGTGCCAAGAGGAGTGCTCCGGCTGCCCTTCGTCCCTTTAAAAACACTGAAAGCGAAGGCGGTCGGTGATTAACCGGCAAACAACAGCTCCCTTCACGAACTCACAGGCTCCAACAGAGATGCCCCCACAGTCTCTCCTCGCCCGGCCTCTCTCGCTCTCTCTCTCTCTCTCCATCTGTGTTGCAGTCTTGGGTCGAAGCCAGAACTGTACGCAGCTTTTTGGATGAGCCTTGTTCCTGCGAGAGACTGTAAAGTAGGTTGAGAGGACAACCATACCCACAAGTCTCTTCCCAAGCTAATGAACATTCTGGAAAAAAATAATTAGTGGGACGCAGCCAAGTGTTGTTTGACCTTGGCAACCTTGGTTTTTTTGCTCTTCAACAAACAGCTTAACTGCTCAGAGCTTATTAACCACTAGTTATATTGCATAAATAGATCAAATTCAGCAGAATATTTTGTAACAACTCTGCCCGACCTCTTTTTGGAGATTTGCAACGATATTTCTAGATTTATTCATCATTCAAATAGCACTGCATTAGAGTTCATTATCTTAGAGTTTCTCTTTCAGGCTTTCACCAGCCGAGGGCACTATATGGATTATAACAACCTGCAGTTCCTCGTTTGTCCACTAGAGGCTGTCTGCAGACAGGAAGTCACATACACATCCATTGAAGAAAAAAAAAGTCAGTGTCTCACGTCTCGGTGGACACACACCGTACGTTGGTTCAGTTCAGAGCTGAAATGTTCAGAGCTGTTGTGATTGGTTGTTTCTTAAAGTGGCTGGCGTTTACATCCATGATGTGTCTAATGGGAACAAGCTGATATATGACAGTCTGGACGATGAACAGGCGGGTTTACTGAGTGAACAACGATACCGAACAGTAAAAAGTTAGCATAAAGCTAACTAAAGAATATGACAGGAGAGCATGTTGAGATTATTTCACTGTTACCTGATATCTGATTTAACGATGCTCTACGGTTTGGTCATGTGATTGTTTTTTTTGTTAAAGTCCAATTAAAATAAATTCATCGTGGCTTTTTAATATGCTGCATCGATATTTGAATAATCCTGAAAGCAGTCGCCGTCTTCTCCCTGCAGGTCACTGTCACGGCGGCCTGGACACGATCCTCCGAGCTGACTGATCATCTCCCTAATCACTGGGTCACACTGACACCGAGATGAGGCGTGATTCATAAGGTACATTACATTTTAGGGTGCACAAGAATCCACGACACTGAGGGCTGATGATAGTTATTTCTGTCATTAGATTGTTCAGAGAGAGAGAGAGAGAGAGACGTGCACGCTCTTTACCAGGTCGGAGCTGACCACAGCTTGTAATTACTTCCTGATATGTATGATGATCTACTTTGGACAGTCAGTGAGTCGAGTTTGTGGTTTGTTCTTCATGGTTCTTTAATGTTGGTGTTTGTGTCAGATGCTCCCAAATATCTTAGTGGTTTGACTTTGATTTCTTGGTTTTTATATTCCTACATGTGTTTTACAAAAGTATACACGACCACTTCTCACCACTTCTCTGGGAGAAGTCAAAAGGCATTCTGGGAAATCAGTTACTGAAGCGTGTAGAGTACATGAGTCAAGTTGAAAGGAGACTGTCCTCGGAAGCAAAACAACGGCCTCGGTGGTTTCAGCAAAAGCCCAAATGTCATCTTGCTCTGTGCTCCCGTTTCCTTCTGACAGCAGTCAACTCTCTTTTGTTTTTTTTACCATCGCTCTGATTGTGATTATGAGTCTAATCTTTATCTTACAGTATCAAAGAAAACGTATCATTATGCAAAATACACTTCACTAATTTCCCTAACACTAATATTACTTCATTAGTTTCTTTAACTCTAACATGTGTCTCTTGTCTGTCTACAAACCCCCCCAATGATGAAAATGTGTGCTCAAACAGGCCGTTTGGAGTTTTCCCCTTCATGACATCACAAAGGGCAGTAGCCCCTCCCCCAGGTGGGTGACACTCCCACAGCTAGGTGTTTGTTCTGCCCTCTGAGTCTGCCTTCTCACCGTAAACAATAGGACATGGATCCCCTTCCAGAGAGGGGGCGTGGTCAGACACAGCTCATTTACATATTTAAAGCTACAGACACAGAAACAGCCTGTTCTGAGCAGGGCTGAAATAGAGGGGTTTATAGACATGATCAAATACAGGATCAGAGTGGATTTACAACAACACACTTCACACACATGATGAAGAGGAGCAAGGACACTGATTTCACCTGACGAGGAGGAGATGTGAGCTTCAAGCGTTTCCTTCCAACGTTGTTTTTAAATCAACCTGAATGTACCCTCAGTGTTCACAACTTTGCAAAGGTGATTTTTTTTAAACCTTTTTGTGCTAACAGGAGCAACAGATCAGAAAGGGCTTGTTCCTAACAGGACGCCAAAAAGATGGAGACGCAGTCAAAAGGGAGACAAGCTCAGAAGTTTTTGTACAGCGAAAAGAGTCGACATTAGACGACATGTGTAAACAGAAAAACGGTTAATTTCATCACTTCTTATTGAAAGACGGCGACTAAATTGATCAAAGAATCATAAAAATGTAACGGGTTGTCTTCAGCTTGCAGGCAAACAGAAATATTAATGTGAAAATGAAATCCCATCCAAGCTCATTGTCTGGATGTAAAAATAAATGACCCATTATTTGCCTCTGTGTTTTCCTCCTCCCTCGTCTCTGGTAGAAGCCCAAGAGCTGCCGCGCTCCCGAATTAGCCTGATTACTCCAAACACCGAAATAAAGACCTTCCGTGAAAAGTCCAACAGCGATCTGACATGCACCAGTTTTTTTTTCTGACCGCGAGGCGAATAACTCAAGGTGAGATCAATAGGCGAGGCCCTTTCTACATGAGGCGAGTCTCCTGCGAACCACCCCTAAAGAGCCATTATTTACTGCTTGCTCTCACTGCGACAAATGAACTCAGCGTGGGCCCATTAATGTGTAATTAGAGACGAGAACGAGACAAATATTTAACAACGCAAGTGTTTCTCCTCATTAGATCAGCTTCAGTGGGGATTATTAATGGTCTCCAGGTTTAAGTAGCAGCGAGAGCTAAGGTTACAGGGGAGAGTTCAAGTGTGATGTATTACGTGACACTGCACCGCTGAGGCCTTCAAAACTCAGATATAAATGCAACATGGACTCGAGCTGGTGTGTTTCTTTTCTAGTCTTCTGACGAGAGAGCTTTGAGCCTTCTGACGACTAGAAAATAAAAAAATACACACAAGCTGGAGTCCATTTACCAAAGTGCCACTCAATGGATTTAGACTTTTTTTCTCAGAAGAAATTTGACTTTGAATTAATTCTCAGAACACTGCCGAGGTGCCCTTTAGCAAGGCACCAAACCCCAAAGCTGCTCTGGGGCGCTTGCTGTGGGAAGCATCCTCACTCTGTGAGTAACGCATGTCACTACGATTGTGTGTGTGTGTGTGTGTGTGTGTGTGTGTGTGTGTGTGTGTGTGTGTGTGTGTGTGTGTGTGTGTGTGTGTGTGTGTGTGTGTGTGTGTGTGTGTGTGTGTGTGTGGATTTCCATTAAACTGACACCTTCAATTTCCCCTTGTAGGATTAATAAAATATAAGTATAAATTATAAAGTTAAGACAGAACATGAAACTATTTATTCCGCTGTCAACTTGGAGAGGAAGCTGACAGCCTCTGCCCCCCAAAAAAGGCTGGATTTATCGATGCGTGCATGAGTTTCAAACACGGACACTCGACGTGGTAGAAGCCAGAGATTTCTGAAGAAGTCTTTGTGATCCGGCGTTAGAATCTGAAATTTGATTTGTATCGCGTTTGGGCGACCACAAGTCCGACGTGAGAGTGGCGTTTGAGCTAGCTTAATGCATCTTTATCTCTGTAAACACAGACAGACAAAGTGCAGCTCGATGTGAAAAAGGAAAAACTTAGATTCACAGGGAATGCGTTTAAAGTGGATGAAATCTGGCACGCCGCTAAGACTTAAAAGGAGAAGTGGAGTTGGAAGTGTCTGAATTAAGTGGAGACTAGAGGGACTGGTTGCAGTGGGAAAACTCCTCCCCTCTTTTAACCTGCTCACATTGATTTAAATGAACGCAGCGGTCTGGTTGGTTTGGAGGTGCCGGAGCTTTCCCAAGTCTTCATGGTTAATTCATGCTCTGGTCGTCTTTCTTCTTCTCTCCACTCGGTAGTGTGTTTTTTTGGGGGGGGGTTTGTTCGCTCTCACCTGAGGAGGGATACTTCCTGTCCGTGCAGTTCTCAGTGGCAGCTGATCATGCTCCGCAACATCCCCCATAATCCCTTGCTCTTCTTCCATTTGATGTCATCTTTTCTTGGGGATTAACACGAGTGCCCTGAGGGCTCGCGATAAGCACGTCTTCTTAGAGCAGCCCAGTCAATGGAAACCTGGATCAGGACACTTTAAAGTTTTTCACACACACACACACACACACACACACACACACACACAGAGACATACACGTACACATCTAGAAAACAGTTGATTATTGGTTGAGAACTCTGGAGAAGCCAACCCAAGATTTCACTCGGTAGGAATTCAGTTGATGGATGTTTTGGCAGCTTGTTGAACTTCAGCATTATGAGGAAAAAAAAGGAAATGTGTTTCTCTCAGCAGCAGTTGTTTCTGTCGGCAGTCAAACAGAGAGCCTAGAGGCTAGACGGGGGGAGCTGTGTGTGCTGCAGTGTTGGCATAAAAATAATATTTAGTCAATTACTCAAAGTGGATTCTTGCCTTGGTTTCTGTGGACTGAGTGTTTTTAGTATTTGTCCGTTTATCGTATAAAAAGTACAGATTTCAGAAGCCTCAAACGTGGCATTTAAGTACTGGAATAATAAACTCCAAATGTGTCTGAAGCTTGTAATCCTCAGACTAGAAATACTGTGGCTTGGTGTATCTATTATCTATTCAGTGGCGTAGCATGTGGTGGACACTGTAGCTTCAGTGTTTAGGCAGCTCTGCATGTGGTGGACACTGTAGCTTCAGTGTTTAGGGGCGTCCAAAACGGCCTTCAAAGCCCCGCCTACCTTCTCTGGACCCCCTGTCCGGGCAGCGGACCCTCTGGCTGGTTGCACATCACAGTTTGAGAAACGCAGATTTATAGAACAAAAGCACACAAAAGACCAAAGCTATTTTTACTACTTATAAATAAAAGAGACAACTCAACAAGCAAACTCAGGAGAGGTAAAACGACAGTAAAGAATTCATAAATGTAACGTGGAATAAATGTTTTAGACAAGCTGTTAAACAATCACAAAATGATTCTTTTATTCTCAGGAAAAAGCTAATTGCTTGCAAAACAGCTCCGACTCTCCAGCTATTCATCCAGTCTTCATACAGTGGAGGCACTTGAATACTGCTGTCAGACAAACAATGGAGTGAGACGCAGAGAGGATCGGAGATAAACATAATGAGCAAACACAACAACAGCGTATTAATACAGCACTCTCCTGTTGTTCCAACTGAAGCTGACACCTCGCTCTTCAGTCAATACTCCGGGATCGATGCTCGGACCGTGCTGAAACCACCACTTTCAGACGACGTCCAGCATGAATCATTTATGTCACGGCTGAGTTATTGACCCAGAGATGGAAAAACAAAAAACAGTGCACACACACAGAAACAACAAGGCCTGAAGAGGCCGAGGATCTGTGTGTGTGTGTTTAGGGCAGTCGTTACTCTAACGTGAAATGTGACCACCATTTATAATCCTGTCTCCTCTCATTCTTTCTCCACTTACGCTCCGAAAAACAGGATCATCTGCATCTCTCTCTCGGGGGGTGGGGGGGGCGTCCCTGCTGGGCTTTGTGTGGGCTACATTGCTCATGTCTGTCTGATTACTAAAACTTTCCTCATTGCACTTCTAATTACTCAGCAGATACGGGTGGGCTGCTCTCTGGGCAGAAAAATAAAATAATAATGAGGGACACATACAAAAAAAAGTTAATGAGGTTTTTCCTGCTGTACACCTCTAGAGGCAGGGGTCGGCTTAGCAGCGGTGTCATTAAACTGGGACTGTTGTTTTGCTTGTGCTATCAATTTGCATGCTTTAATTGCATAACCAAAGTGCTGTGCCACAACAAGGCTACTAAAGATGCAGCAATGGAAGTGTGACTGGATGTGTTTTGTCTCAGAGAAACATGAGCACACCCCGCCTCGTGTTTGTTGGTGCGTTTGTTGCAAACTTTTGAAACTGGAGCAGACACAAACTCAGTCCCAAGAGGAGCAATACATTAGCAAACACCCTTTAGCAAAGCGGGGACTTTGTCCTAATAGTATTTTAAAGCAGCTGCACTTGGCAATCCATCATGGAGATAGCAATCTGAGTCTGTCCTCGTACTGCAACAGACTCACCGTCGTCACGAACACACACAGGCGCCGGCCGGCACATTTATGCACAAAGTAATTCAGGAGTGCTTGGAAATCCAGCGTGACGAAATGCAATCATATAAAATGTGTTCAATGGAGATTTGATTAAAAGTAACACAAACCTTTATCAGGAAGCTTCATCTGTCAAGCTGCGAAATCCGTGGGCGCGCAGAGTCCGAGCAGGTCGGCAGAATGGACCCAGCCCGAGATAACGTCGTTCAGAACCGAAGCTGCTCCACTGCTTTCACTCAACTCTGGCCCGCCAAAACTGAAAGAAGGGGTCAAGGTAGGACCCTCGCTGCTTCCCTCGGGGGACGCCATGCATGTCCAAATGTAAGGTGAAGATATTTTTGCATCAATTTAAATTCTACCCTCTGAATAAGAGCGAGTGCGTCGACGTGTCAGTGCAGCAACAAAGACAGAAAACAGAGAGTTCAAACCTTTGTAAGGCGGACACGTCGTAGGATAGACTTTATTATATTTACACGTGATACAATCTATGAACTGCAAACGGAGGAAATCAGCCTTAAGATTTTCATACGTTTGCTGTTATTGTTTAGTTTGACGATTTAATCTCGGCGTGCCCGCGGAGCCGACCGAGCTGAGCGTAATTGATTTGAACAGAGAGCGGGAGTGTGTCGGGAAAAAGACGGCAGACAAACACAGACGGACAAACATGGAATAGATCAGACTTGTCAAAATGAGAAATCGTAGAAATCCTTGTCTTCTGTATTTCCTTTGTTGTGTGGGAGAGTAGAGATGTTGTTTTCCTCTGCATCTCGTCTCCATCTCTCTCTTTTGATACAGTGGCGTGATGAAGGCATCTTTTATTCTCCCACTGCTGCCTTCACTGATTGATGTTTTGTTCAGACGCACGTTGATATATTCACACCGACTGATTACATTCAGAAGAAACCCTTTCAACTCTGGGGAACAGTCTGCTACTTTTTTTTTTTTACACATCCTTTCACCTCGGGGGCCTCCATCGCCACTACAGCACCAAACCTACGTAATTGAACCTGAGGTATCAGGATGGGCGGCACTGATGCCAGGTGCATACTAAAAATAGTGCTCTCTCATTGGACCCTCTCTTTGGGATGCCATTTTGTCATGCATTATGCATGTATGCAAATACGGGATGAGGAAATGGATTACTTGAAAGGGCACCTGCGGTTTCCGAGCTCAAAGATGTACGCAACAGGGGAAATGAAGCGATACAAAGCTATCATTTAGCCGCCGCACAGCTGTACAGAGAAGTGGAGAATACACTCCCTCAGACAGTTCAGTAAATCGAAAGTGGGTGATGACTGATAAGCAGGAATGAAATCACAAGCAGACTTATCGGGCAGGTATGTGGAGGAGAGGCTCTTCTTTCTCTCCGGGTAAGAAGATCAGCTTAATCACCCCGAAAATATATCGGACTGTTTATTTCTCTTACTGTTTTAATTAATATCATAACTACGACCGGACGAATTTCTTTAAGGTTGAAAATTTAAGACAACAGAGAAGGTTTTTCCATTTCTGATGAGACAAAAACAAAACTGTTTCCAGTTAGACTTCCTAAAGCTAAAAATCAACTTTTACTTTAAACTTAATGAATTTATATTTACAGGTGCAGTGTGTCACTCTGCCCCTAGTGTTTAAAATGAGTGCTGCAGTGTAAACTCTGATCATCACAGAGAGCTGTCTCCACCCCTTCTCGCACACAGGTCAGCATGTGGTGGACACTGTAGCTTCAGTGTTCAGCCAGCTCTGCATGTGGTGGACACTGTAGCTTCAGTGTTTAGCCAGCTCTGCATGTGGTGGACACTGTAGCTTCAGCGTTTAGCCAGCTCTGCATGTAGAGACACTGTAGCTTCAGTGTTTAGCCAGCTCTGCATGTGGTGGACACTGTAGCTTCAGTGTTTAGCCAGCTCTGCATGTGGTGGACACTGTAGCTTCAGTGTTTAGCCAGCTCTGCATGTGGTGGACACTGTAGCTTCAGTGTTTAGCCAGCTCTGCATGTGGTGGACACTGTAGCTTCAGTGTTTAGCCAGCTCTGCATGGGTCTGTAAAGCTTTCTGCGTTCTAACCTCTCTCCATGTTTCATCTCCAACATTGATCCTAGTTTGAGCAGCTTTCTGCTGCTGGAGCTTATTAGAAACATGCAGAGGCTTTTTAGCTCGGGTACAATCACTTCTATCTGAAGCAGTTCCACTGCCCGCTTCCATCGCTGCAACACCTGTTCACCTGATAACTGCTCTCATATCTGGCAAACCCAGGGGCGTCCAAAACGGCCTTCAAAGCCCCGCCTACCTTCTCTGGTCCAATCAAATCCAGAGCATTCAGGAGCAGAATCTAAAGTTAGAAGGAGGACATACTGGCTGCTGCATTGTTATCAGAGAAGCTTCAACACAGCAGGTTTCCTTCATGATCACAGAGGAAGAGAGCGTCATCATCTCACTCTCTATGCAGCTCTCTGATTGGTCCTTTCAGAAAAATGTGACGGAAAAAAATTGTCCCTTTCATTATTTAAGGAAGTGTAGAAAACCCTTCCCCCCCCTGCCGGTATTTTTTTTCATGAGGACAATCAATGAAATACCTCGACTTCCTGTCTCCTTTATAAGTTGAGTACTCTGCTGTTCACTGTGCTGGAGCTCCATTTGCATTTGAGCCTGACATCAGCCTGATTAATTGTTCAAATCCTGAAAATGTGCACATTTTAATCTACGCTGTATGTGTAGATTTTAAGATTTCACTTTAATACTCCTACATGCATCTATGTTGCTTAACAAACTCATACACATAACTTCCTGTGAATTTATTTAATAGGTTTGTTGTGATACACCTGCTTCCTCTTCCTCCTGCGATGACGTCATTCTGTTACTGCATCTCAGGGCCTGCGGGGGATGAATGAGGGCCCCCGCTGTGAAGTAATCCCTCTCCTTGCTGACGAGGATTCATCTCATACAAAGCAATCTGCGGCACACTTTCTTCCTTTCTTTTATCCTTTTATGTGGGCCCGAGAGAGCAGCAGAGCCTCCTATAGTGCGTTCGAAAAAAATCAGACGGCTACACTGTTATTTCTGAACAAAAGGTGGCAGCTCTCAGTCATCGTCTCGCTGCAGGTGAAATTGGGGTCTCAGTCTTGACTCTGGTTGGGGACCCTTGCGACTCAGGCTGAGATTTAAAAAGCCTGAATGACAGCTACATGTGTGAATCACAGGAAAGAGGAAGCAGGAAGTAAAGGAACTAGGGGGATTATCCTTGCATGTGTCGCTATGCTAACTTCGTGCACTGATGTTGTGGAGAAAAAAATTGGTTCTATTGTCTCTGAAGAAACGGTGCAATTATCCTCCGTGTCTGCCTCCAATCTGCCGCGTCTTTGTGCTCCGGATTGCGCAAGCTCGAGCAGAAACTGTTCGAGTGCTTGTTGGCAAGGAAGTGTTCAAGCCCGTAAGCTTGTGTCTCATCCCAACAAGCTATAGATGCTGATTTCCCCAGCGTGCACCGTGCATACGTGCTGCACAGAGCGCCCACTCGGTACCATACGTTTGTTTGCAACAGTGTGAACATCAATTAGTTGCACTACGAGGATCCGTTAGCTCCGCTGTAAACTCTCTGCAAACAACACTTTGTTTTTAAGGCAGGCAAACACACAACTGACGTCTCTGTACTTCAACCTCCAATTAATATGAAAGACTTTCACAGTTGGTGCTTTTTGGTAAATATAAACATCCATAAAGGGCGTCGACGGGAAGCTCAATTAGTAGAGCGGACTCCAACATGGCTTCAGTCTTCTTGCAACATGAGTTGCAGGTTCAACTCCCACTCCTGTGTTGTTGTTTTTTTTACTTTGTGGATTTTTCTTTGACATCGAAAACATTTGGTTCACACATTAATCAGCAGATGTGAGAATAAGCATCACTTGAAGCCCTTTCAGTATGAGTGAATGAACGTCTTTAAACAGATGTTATTGTGACGCCCATGTCCTCTAAAAAAAAAAACGTGTGCCTTTGCTCTTTGTGTGTGTGTGTGTTTGTGTGTGTGTGTGTGTGTGTGTGTGTGTGTGTGTGTGTGTGCTCTTGTCCGTCTGATCTCCAGCCAGCTGGGGCCATTAGCTGGAGGCTGAGCCGGTTCAGACGTGCAGGTCAGAGTTCTGATCTAATCTGGAGGATCTGTGTCTGATGAGGTCTCCTCCGTAAACACAGTGGCCAGCCAGCGCCAGTTGCAGAAGTCACGGAGCCGGTGGGGCGAGAGGGAGGAGTGGGCAGGCCGACATTAGCACAAGGGTAATTGCTGTCCCCACAGTCGCCTGGCTGAATGACATCTAATATTGCTTGGGAGGGCGGCTAACCATTACCTGATGTGGAGTATAAGAGCCAATCCTGAAGGCCACTGATGTCCAATTGTGCTGGAAAATGGTTCGTCATACACCCAGCTCGACCAATTTAGCCTCCTCTGCTGTTGTGTCTGAGGAAGATAGAGAACTGCATTATTGATTGTCCTTGAGATTTTTCATGCGCTGATGTTTTTGTCCGTAGACTTTGAACTAACTAGATGGTTGTTAAAGTGAAATGGGTGACTGCAGAAATGGGCCCATTGCAGAAACACAAGTCTGATCATTGGGGGGGGGGGCTCGGTCTAACCGCAGGCTCAAACTCAGCTGTGCAGGATTTTTGAATTCACTCGAATAATGTGCTCCATAAGCAAAATGTGCTTTCCTGTTTGTTTGCAGCCAGTTTCATCATTCTGCACTGATTCAAGCTGCCACATTAAACATGCTTTGATCGCTCTTTGAAGGAAATAAACAACACATTGTTTTCAGAAAATGTATTTTTTTAAAAGCACTAAATGTCACGGCTCATGCTTGCATAGCTAACAGTTTCACGTGGAGAAAACAAAAAGGGGGGGGGTCTCATGAATAATTATCCCCACGGGGGATGCACAGGATTATTATGGCTCTGTGGTAAACAGGTGCTGCAGAGGAGAAGAGGGAATCGATGAAGCCATATACCGCCATGATGAAACGGTTACTGCACAGCCGACTGTCTATAGAATCCATCGGGCTGCATCGTGTTATTACATTGAAAATCTGTAATGTCCCACAAGGCCTTAAAAGCATCAAATGAAGTGAACCTTTTAGTAATGTCACCGGGTACTTAAGATTTCATTTTCCCTTGTCTAAATAACTTTGATTGCTTCTCTCGCTGCCTTAATTGCTGCAATTCATTTTCCGGAGCCAAAAAAAGCTCGAAGTCAGACGAGATCAACATCTGCCTCGTAGCATCCCGATCAGCGGTGCAGCTCGCCTGGCAGGCCTTCGGATCATGTGCAAGATGTGCAGTCTCATCTCTGAGATTTTACTCAGCCAAACGTGCAACCGTGAAATTTGGTTCACCTACGGTGGACGTCCTCATCGTGGTTGTGATTCATACTGAAGCTCCCGCTCAGCTTGTTTCTTCGTCTTTGTGCGCCACATTCAGCCGTGAATCTCGTCACGTTTTTGAACTCGACGCCTGACACCGCTCACACAAACACTGACGTGAAGAATGTTGTGAATCAGCTCTTGAAGCAGAGGGGCTTTCAACGCTCTGCCGCTCTGTGTTCAGACTTAAAGTGTGACCCTGACAACATGCTGACTTTGAGGTTATTGACGAGGAAAAAGGAAAAATATCCGAGGCAGTTTCTTAGATTAGTTTGAATGAATTAATCTGATGAGTTAAACGATTTAATAGTGAATAATAAACAAGGAAGAATGTGTGTCTCCACACAGCCAGAGCAGCTTGTCGTATCGATTGATGAGAAGGACAAAACCCTCTGAACTCAACGACATGTTGAACCAGTCCAGGTTGTCGGGTCCCCCAGGTCTCTGGTTTCTTTGAGTTCTCCGGCGTGTGGCTCATTGTGCGTTACGCTTCAAGAAACGGTCTCTCAAGCCGCAGGGGCAGCGAGAGCGTGGACGAGCTGCAGGAATCAACCTCTGCAGAATCAAGACATTTAAAGTAGTCTTCTGTTGTGTACAGTCTATGGTGTGTGTGTGTGTGTGTGTGTGTGTGTTAGCATGTAGCCTAACACATCCAACATGAAGCAGAGGTCACCACCGGAGCACTACATTAAATCTACATTAAACCTGCCGACATCGGGTCACCGCTCACCTGTCTTATGTAGCTGCAGCATCTCCGTTGTTGTGAATCCATAAGGAGAAGGTGGATTAATATACAAACATGTGTCAGGTGGTTCTGTGTCTTGGCTTGCTGTTGGTGGTTGTATGTAGAAACTTGTACGAGGGGAAAGGTCAGGAAGAGAGAGAGAGAGAGGCAAATCTGTATTTTGCTATAATCAGTTTCCACGTGCCTCTCCCCCGATGATTTCGAGCGCCTGTTGTCAACCCTCTGATTTGAGAAGGACATTAAAAAGCTTTGTTTTTGATGAATGCTGTTAGAACGAGTGTGATTGTCGGTCAGGCGAGCCACGTTTCCGAGCTCAATCACAGAGTTGCTGTAGAGTTATTTCAAATGTGCGACCCAGTTCCTTTCATCAATGCAGCAGTCAGTCAAACTCCTCGCAGGATCAACTCTGCAGCCGGCCTTTCCTCTGCTGCACACTTTCTTTATCTCGTGCTGGCGTGGGCCGCAGTTCAGCCACTGTATCAAAAACAAAGGCTCACACTTGGAGCACAGCAGAACGGATCAGCGCGTGCTACGCTGCAGTCTCTCTCCAGGGCTGGAGGTCGTCTCTGGTCAGTGGCTTCTCTTCCTGCTGTGATGCAGCTGCAGGCGTCTTCTTCTTTCTTTAAACAAGCAGCATGTCTTACATCTTTATCACGGCTCGTATCACTTTTTAAATAAAAGACGTGTTTAAAAAAAAATGTTTTTAGTTTGTCATTATTTTTTGCTTCGCCTCATCATCACCTCTCCGTTTGCTGCAGTCGGATTAAAATGATGGTCACAGCGTAAGTGGGGCTGTCAGTAGGCTGACATCACTCAACATCATTTCCTGTGAATTTAGAGGAGGCGGCTCCTTCCATATGTTTATAAATGAACCAATCAGTCAGTCAGTCAGTCTGTCAGGAGCCAGCTGAGGCGTGCAGCAAACCAGGCAGGAACCCGGCGCTGGAGGGGAATTGGAGGCGAGGAAGACACGGTGTAAGATTATCAAAGAGAGCAGAGGGCTGTGTGTCCAAAGGCTTAGCTGAGGCACACACCAAACGGCAACAAGGAAATAAGGGGGTGGGGATGTGGGGGTTCAGTGGGATGGCGTGTGAGAGGAACACAGATGAAGAGATCCTGATGCTCACGTGGGAATCTCATGTCTGATTAGTTTGGAAGGAACGAGAGTGACTTGGTTTGTGTCTCCACACAGCCAGAGGCTCTCATGGGACGTTCCTCCTGTTTGTTTCCTTTCTGTCAAATGGTATGGGGGAAATATTCTAAACAGACAGAGTTGGCGAACTTTGGAGGTCACTCAATCTTCTGGGGAAAACTATGTTTACTGTGCCAAAGATTTCATGCAAAGCAGTTGTTTTCACTTCTTTTGTTTTTTTTTAAATTTCGAGGCTGCAAGGCCGACAAAACTAATAACTCGCTGATTTGATTTGCAGCCAGTGTCCATCCTTCGCTCCGCGGGAAAACACTGTCATTGTTTTTGGGGGCCGACGACAAACAAATTTGACTTTTCATTCAGAGCGTTTCATTCCGCCTCTGCATGTGAAGGCGTTCAGAAGTTGGACAGTACTTCCTTCCTGCGGTCACAACACTGACATTCAATTTACAAGAGTAACGCAAAGAATAATGTCAGCGTGGAAATGGAGCAAAACAACACCTGTAGCTGCACCTTTACACATCATCATGTAAAGGGAATCTTGTAATGTGTGCCCCTCTTTGAAAGCAGGCTGTGCTGGATGTTTGGTCTGTGATGTTAATCTGACTCTAAGTAGCCTTTTACAGAGTACAAAGACAAAGTCTGCTGTCACTGCTCACTGCTGAATTTTCCATCTGCATGCAGAGGAAGAAAAAATGATGCCATTAGGTGGTGTAACCAAACAGTGGAACAGCTTGATATGTTGTAATATCCTCTCTGAGACCTCTGTTAAAACCCATTTCCATAAAAGAAGCAGGAGCCGCACTTATTAAAGGCAGAACGAGAGTTCTGTGCTCAGAGAGAGAGAGAGAGAGAGAGAGAGAGAGAGAGCGGGGAGGTGTCCGTGCAGCGTCATCTACGCCGCCTGGTTCAGAGCTGAGCCTCGTTTCTGCTCGCCTGCAGAACGAAGGTATTACCAGCCTGCCTTCGTTCAGCCGGCTCCTGCACACATGACACTTCATTTTCTGCATGATCTCCCAAAAGTCGATACGATCTTGTAAAGACAAATACCAGATAGCAGCGGCTAACTGATGCGGTTTGGGGGGTAGCACCATTAATCATGCTCTCCTGGAGGGTGGGGGGGGGGTGTCCAGGTCTACCCAGCAAGTCTTCATGCATTAATAAAATGACCAGATGATCTACGATTGAATTTGCAGCTGGCGACGCCTTCCTTCCCCGTGGTTGTGCGGGCTGTGGGAGCAGGGGCGTCCACGTTAGGGTTGATGTGTCCACTCGGTAAACGAGACACGGAGCAGATTGTACACGCTGTTCTTGATCGGGTGAGGATTGTTGGCGAGCCGGCTCAGGCACGTGCTGATGCTGTGTTGGATTTGTTGCCTGGATTGTTGTGTACCGAACCCCAGCTTGAAACTGTCTTTGCCGATGAGTCGTGCACTTCTGAATCTGGTCGTGACATAATGAAGAAATGTTGTGAAGTCGTTTACCTCGCGAGAGCCCAAATATTTCCTCGTGAAGAATCCCCCCTCTCAACTTCATGACTATTTATCTGAAACACATTTTTAAGTCTTCCTGGCACCGACGCCCTCTTTCATTCTTTGAATCTTTTTTCACTTCCCACTAACGAGTGCACTACAGGCTGCTGTCTGTCACTATAAAGACGGCTTCAAACCGCTTGTTCCTTTTGATGCTAATGACGCCATCAGCATCAACGGCTGGATGTTTGTTTTCAGCAGGTTATGAATTTGTGCATTTTTTTTTCCCCCACAGAGATGAAAAGAATGTAAAGATGAGTAAAGAAGCCTGGACTGTGTGTTCTTCTTTCTGCGAGGTCCTGATGTGCTCGGAGCTGTGTCGCAGCACAGAGCGGAGCTAGCAGAGAGAATAGAGCAGCAGGCGTGAGATGATGACGCAGGGGAGACGGAGGAGAATCTGCTTCAGAGGCCGTGTTGTGTCTGAGGTGCTTCTGAAAGATAAATTGGACTCTGCGTATTGATCCGACTTTTCTTGTCAGCTGTACTCTGGTTGTTGACATATTGGGAGAAGTGTGAAATGAGTACAGTCTAAGGCCATCTCTTTTCTTTTTCTCTATCAGAGAAAATGTGACTTGAAGTCTCGACATCCTGAAACTGTGCTGCAGCCCGGCTGTATCTCTGCTTATCGCTGAGTGTGAATTGAACATGGTAAATCAGCCCGCAATGGAAACTGAATGAATCTGTTTTTCACAGTGAAAGATAAGCGTTACAGCATTAGATGGGAATGAAAGTTTCCATTTGGGAAAATCTCATGAACAGCTCTTCAATTGTTGCCGATTCATGGCTGAAAGTCATGATACGATACGTAATGAAGAGCTGATAAGAGTTAAGCTCTTCCACAAAACTCAGCCGGCCCACACTGATATAAGACGGAAACCGGAGGAGTGAAGCTCACACAGAGGAGACAGTCTGGATGAAATGGAGACACCGACAGACAATATAAATTACAGAATTTAAAGGGGACATATCCCCCCCTCTTTTCAAACGGCGCCCCCTGTGGTCTAAATGAATCATCTGTGTTTCTGAGCTTTGGTCCTAATATAACATGAATCAAGCAGCAGAGGAGGTTTGTGACCCTGTAGAAACCAGCTCTCTCAGAACGCTCCGTTTTGGTGTGTGTGTCTCTTTAAATGCATTAGCCCCGCCCCCTGAGTTTTCCCCGTAGACATCACTCCTTCACTAGCGAGAATAAAAATGTTGGACCTGCGCAGAAGTTGAGCTCTAGGCTGAGGATGGAGATACCCGGGGAGGGGAGGAGATTTTTTTTTTCTTTTTTTTTACCAGAATCCCACTGTGACATCACAAGGAGGGCACATTTAAAACGGAGCATTTTTTCTCTGTGTTGTCAGACATCTGCAGAGCACAAACAAAGGGCTGGATGGATTTATTTCACATGTTGGGGGTCTGCAGACACTCAGGTTACCAACATGAACGTTCAAAAACAGAAGTGGATTTTTCACAATGCGTCTCCTTTAAGGCAGCGACCTCTCCGACTCTCATGCAAGCTCATTACCATGTGATCAAAGAGCGTCTATGCTTCCAACATACAGCGCTGCATCTGATATACAGTCTGAATATAGCTTATCTTTGCATGATGCATAATGTGTCTAAAGTTGGCAACACACACTTTGATTTATTATTCATCTGTTATTTCAAAAACTACCATACATTTCTTGTTTTTTCCCCCGCACTACATTACAGTGGCTGTTCTGATGTTCATTTATAAAACATCAGCCTTTTATTTAACTTTGAGTCAAAAGAAATGTTTACTCGCTGCGTTTGATGTCGCTCTCTGACTTGGGAACGACAACTCATGGGAGGACTCGGCGAACACGATGTCGAGCCATCAACAAGAGTTGATAACAATGACATTAGCATCGTCAGATCCCAGAATACAACAATGAACAGTGAGTCACTCTCAATAAACAAGAGCCCGACAAGTGTGATGCACTTTATTTATCCTCAGGCAAAGTAGATAATTGCAGCTGTAGCCAACACTTACCGACCGAAATATCAAAGACTGACATCATTCATAGTAGTGAGTTGTCACCAGTATAAAGACGTGTTTCACCGAGGATAATAAAGTCTCTACATACAGTGTGCTTTCAGATATTTGTATCCACAGCATGTAATTAAAGGCAGAGGCGGAGAGCAGTAAAGAACTTTAACTTTAGTTTGCAGGTACTTAACTGAACTCTCATAATTCCTACTTTAATTCAAATCAAAAAACTTTATTTGTCCCCGGGGGGCAATTCAAAAATAAGATGATTAAGCTGCTGTTAGGCGAGGGCAACATGGCCAGAGATCCATATCACAGTTTCCTTTTAGTGGTAACGATAAATCATGTTACACTTTTTCAAAGGATGGGGCATTAAAGGCACGACCAGTCGACCTCGCTTCTCCTCCTCAAAGAAAACAGTTGGATGTAATATTTGACTCTTATCAGCCAGAGATCGATGAAAGATGTTTCACACAAGTCTCTTGGCTGCCTGGCGGTGCAATCTCTCTTGATGTCGGCCCTGTGATTGGCTGGTGTAACCCCGCCTCTCGTCCAAAGACAGCTGGAAGCACTCACTGCGACCCCGAACAGGAAAAGCGGTAAAGGAAATGGAAGTCCGTGTTCTCCTCTCGGTACACTTAAATCTGTTTTCTTCTTTTTGCTTCTTGTGTTTTTTTTTTACTCATTTTGTTATCGTGGTCCAAAGTTTATATTTTATACTTTTTGGGCCTTCAGTGGAGAGACAGGACGGTTGATTGAGTCAGAAAGCGAGGAGAGAGAGTGAGAGGGGCGACGGGCGGGCGAACGAGGCCACAGGTTGTATCTTAACCTGGACGGGCGCCACCTTCCAGCAGGCTACTGACGCCAAACCCTGCACGATTATGAAATTGTGTTTCCCATGATTGTCAGGTTTCACCAAGTGTGACACCATGTGGCCTATCATAAGTCTTTAGGTCTCATCACATGTTTACTTCTTGTTCCATTATAGAACAGTGAACCCTGCATGTGAGCAAAGCTCAACATCATCATCTCAGAAAAATCTTCGAAGGCGTTCATTCAGGGAGCGGTGCGTTCGTTTTTATCTCTGTCAGGATCTGATGAGAGGCTAATTAACGTGTCAAGCTTTTAAACATTCAAAGACGAGAGCCGTAATAAGACAAAAAAAAAGATGATGGGAGAGGTTGGATGGTTAAAGTGCTTCAGTGCACTCCTGGTTTGTATTCTTGAATCCCTGGTCTCCTCGCCCACACGTTTGCCTCCTCTGTATTTTTCAGATGAAATCTGTGTGTATAATGAAGACCTCATGGAAGAAAAACCTGTCTGCTGCCAAGAGAGCGCTTTAAAAATGAATTAAGCTTTAAGAGTCGTTTAAACATGGCGAATGGGGAGGGGGGGGGGGATGCCCAGGGGAAGAGAGAGACCTCAACATCACCTACAGAAGAATAAACGTCGATTTAGCGAGAAATAATAATCCTACTACTCTTCTGCATAAACTTCTCCTGCGGCGAGCATGTGATGTGAAAGGCAGCAGTCCAGACCTCTTGCCTGTAATATCTCTGTACTACTTAAAGCTCTTCAGTGTTGAACCTGCAGAGTATCCTGTAAGGCACGGAGGATCCCACGGAGCAGCCGCACCTTTTCTCTGTTCTGTTAAATATTTGCCTTATCTGCTCTGCGAGGCTCGTATCGTTTCTAATATTGCTCGTCATGAGGAGAAACACTATTTCACCTGAGGATTTTTTACAACTCACTTAACCATCTCTCTCTCTCTCCTCCCCTCTTCCTCCCTTCTCTCCCCGGCTTCCTGTGCTCCTCTCCGAAGAGCCTGATAAGTATAATCACAAGTGACTGGTTCAGCAGCTTGAGCTGCTGGAGCTACCGAGACCGATGTATTCTCATGATATCCAGGCACAGCTGTAAAAATGCATGCACGCGAGATGTACGCGCGTACACCCACACTCCAGGTACTTCATTTTGCATGCCAGTTGTTGTTAAAATGCAATAAACACGGGCATATTTACAGCAGGAGGCAGTTAGAGCTCATTTATGCAGCACTACAGAGAGGCCTCCTCCGTCTCCAGGGAGACGAGCTCTGCATAACCGTCTGTGTGCTGTCTTACTGCGGTAGTTAGCGTCTTTATCTGCACACAGTGAACATGCCCTCTGTGTGTGTGTGTGTGTGTGTGTGTGTGTGTGTGTGTGTGTGTGTGTGCATGTGTTTAGATAATAATTATGTCTCGCACGGTCGGCGTGCAGAGCTGCAAGCCCCTCCCACCCACTGTGGTATTAAACATCGTTAGCCGTCAGCAGCACCGGCAAAGCATGACTTGTTTTCAGAACACACACACACACACTTAACTGCAGGGCAAGAAGAGCATCACCATCACCGTGGTTTTCATTTCTCACCGATCATCACTGAACGGGAAAAGTGATATTTAAATGAGTGCGTGGACAATCATCAGCCAATAGGATTCATTTTTTTAACTGAAGTGTCGACAGCGTGTTGTAGTTTTTGGACGAGATGTCGATCACGCAGGAGACGCCTACACACGTGCTGGCAGTGTTTGAATGTTGTGCATCTGATCCCTCCCCCCCCCCCCCCACCCTCGCCCCACCCTTCTCTTCCCCAGCACAGAATGAGGCACCAGGGGCAAGATGGAGCGCTCCTCCCCTCAACATGGCACCCGCACTTAGTAACTGTCAGTGGCCAGGCCGCGTATCCTCAGGCTCAATTAATCAGAAGCCCACCTTTGGAGGATTGTGCCCTGGCCCGCATTTAAAAGGCACCTGACGGCGTCTGTGCCAGCGGTAACCCTGGCGGGAGACGAGTGGAGCAGGTTGGCCTGACTTGGCAGGAGGGCGAGACGGTGTTAATACAGACTTTGGGAGATGATTTCCTCTGAGCGAGATCCAATCCGGTGTCACAGCGTGGCGCTCAGGAAGTGGTTGAGCCGTCGACTGATGAAGTTTCTAATTCAATCTGTTCCAGATCAGTGGGGGGGCGGGGGGGGTCAGTGTTCTCGGGGAAGAGCTGCCTCGCACCCTGAGGGAATGTTAGGCCTATTGATTGGAGACGCCAATATAGCATCAATGAAGAGAGAAAGCAGCACTTCATTTCTCCTCCAGTAATATCTTTCAAGACAGCCACTCTCTCTCTCTCCAGTGAAATGTGCTCCATGTAGCTGCATGCTCGGCTGCTGAGAAACTGTGCACGCGCCACAGGCTTCCATCCACACATGTGACGCTGATACACTGCTGCCATCTAGTGTTTGTCATGGAGCTCAGGTGTGTGAGGGAAGCACTGACTCAGGGATCAGAACACACACACACAGCTGCAGGTCTGCAGGTGACGTCATGCATCCATTTCACTTATTTACTGAACCTCTGTTCACTCACATGACGCCGGCTGAGTTCATCACATGGGCAACGTGGGAACTTCATCAACAACAATCAGCCAGCTTGTTTCTTTTCACGGCTGAGATCAAATCAACTTTAATTTTCTTCCTCCGATCGTGAGAGAAGTGCGAGCTGCTCTGACGTGTTAGCACGGAATCTGAACCAAAGCAGCAGGAGCTGATGAAGGCATGATGACAGCTGGGCGACCCTGAATGGGAGAAGTGGATTGGATGATGGATGGCAGCTGATCGCCGTTTCTTCATCATCATCATCATCATCGTCGTTGTGATAAGAGTAGTTCCAGTAAACGGGTTGCAGAAGTGTGACTTCAGCGCCGTAAATTATTCAGTGCAAAGAAGCTCTGAAGTTTCCCCGCCTCCATGGACGCCAGCGTGCAGCGACCAAGCTTTCAGCGTCCTGCTGCAGTCACACGGAGCTAAAGCTATCCGCTACCATCAGATGAGCTGCCGTCAAGAACAAGCAAACACGCGTGAAGACGAAGAACAGCCGATTCACGTCTGGACTCTGATTGAACATCTTATTTGCACTCTTTGTTTTTTGTGTCTCCCGTCATGCAGGACACTTGGGAATCCTTTCCAGATAAATCCGTCCGTCTCGTTCCACTTCTTCATGTTCAGAGAAACACCTTCCCCTTTTTTTTATTTTTATTTTTTTACCTCTACCTCCGTTTCATCCAAATTTGTCATATTAATCAAAAAGAAGTGCACCGTCTTTCATCCTCAGACGCGCAACACGAACGTCCCTGTCTGCAGGCGCACACGAGCATCAAAAGGAACGCACGTTTGAAGCTTTAAACGCCACCGTCCCTTCGCTCCCTTCTGTTCCATTGTTGCTGCGTCGAAGATTTGACGTCTCAGTTAAGTCGGTGAACTTATTCAGCTGAGTGTGATGTAGCTCGTCCTCACACCTGATCACTCTGACTCGTGCAGGAATAACAGACAGAGTCATGAATCCCACCAACACTGTGAAATAAAAACCACTCACAGATCTCCGGTTACTTTTCTTCTGGTTTGCTCTCCAGCCGCCTCTCTCCTCCACCTGCCTCTCCGAGCTTCTCCTCGTCTGTCTTTGAGAGCGTGATGTTGGGAATCGTCTTCATCATCAAGTTTTTCTTCTTCTTCTTCATCTCGCTTACAGATCTCCCTGGTTTCCTTCCTTTTGCTGTCTGTGTGTCCTCCCTCTCTCCCTCCATCTTTGCACAGACGCCTTCCTCAGCTCTCCTCTTTTATTATTCTTTTCATCCACGCCTTCTTTCATCTGCCTCTCCTCTTCACTTGTTCCCATGCAAAGATTTTTCAAGTCTCGAGGTCATCAGGAAACTTGTTCAACTGTTAGCTTCTTTCTCTCTCTCTCTCTCTGTCTGTCTCTCTCTCTCTCTCTCTGTCTCTCTCTCTCTCTCTCTCTCTCTCTCTCTCTCTCTCCCCTCCTGTACTCAGCTGTTTCTCCGCGGTGCGGCCCCATTACTCTCTAATCATTTCGACCTTTATTCTCTCACAGCTCGGCTTTTCATTCTGGACATTTTCTGTTCTTCAGAATCTCTTCGGTTGCTGCATCTCTTCCTCACATTGGTGCTTTTTTCTTTCTTGCTGTTGGCTGCTTTGTGTCTTGTGATTGATTTTAGTGGTTTACCGTTTGATTGCCTTTACACTATATGCTGCCTTTGTTTTTTCCACAGTCCTGATTTCTTGTAAATAATGATTCATATGTTTCGAATAATTTAAAGGACCAATCAGAGCTGTGTAACTTAAAGGACCAATCAGAGAGCTGCTCTCTTCCTGTGTGATCATGAAGGAAACCTGCTGTGTTGAAGCTTCTCTGACAACAATGCAGCAGCCAGTATGTCCTCCTTCTAACTTTAGATTCTGCTCCTGAATGCTCTGGATCTGATTGGACCAGAGAAGGTAGGCGGGGCTTTGAAGGCCGTTTTGGACGCCCCTGGGTTTGCCAGATATGAGAGCAGTTATCAGGTCAACAGGTGTTGCAGCGATGGAAGCGGCTAAACATGCAGAGCTGGCTAAACACTGAAGCTACAGTGTCCACCACATGCAGAGCTGGCTAAACACTGAAGCTACAGTGTCCACCACATGCTGACCTGTGTGAGAGGAGGGGGCGGAGCCAGACAGCTCTCTGTGATGATTAGAGTTTAGACTGCAGTACTCATTTTAAACACTAGGTGTTGCTCCTTTTAGTTTCATGATTTTTTTATAATCCTGCAAACAAACAGATAAATTCACCAGAACAGAAAACAAGGACACAGAAAAATCCACCTCAGGCCATAAAATCCTCTGAAATATTACTGAGGAAGCCTCCATTTTTTACATATTTTATATAACAAGCAGAGTAAGCATGCGGAAACAGTCTGTTGTTGTTGTTCTTTTAAACCAGCCGACTTTGTCAAAAAGCAGCATGGGGGCTTCGAGCTCGGTCACTAAGTCACTTCCACTTGAGTTTAGTTTTTATGACTTTACTGGTTAACTTTTAAAAGACACATATTGGACTTTTGCTCAGAAGTCGGCTGATACATTTTTTCAGAATCTGACGGTAAACTGTTTCCGTGTTGTTTGTGCAAACGACGACGCAGCAGATTCAGTGTCTTACATCAGACATGTGGCTGCAGGAGCTGAGAACTTGTGGATGTCCGAAATTTGTCGAGACAAAAAAAGACATGAGGGGAGGATTAATGCGGCACTCAAAGCACTTGTGTGTGGTTTGATGATCTAATTGAAGTGTAGTAAAGATCACCACTTTGTTTACTTTCAGTTCCCTTAAATCACGTCTCGTTGTTGTTGGACCGATGCTCCCGTTCCTAAGAACCCTCCAAAACAGAAGTCTTAAAGTGTAATGGAACGAACACAAACATGTTTAGTTTCACACATCAAACAAAGACGAATCATAAAGAATCTTTAATTCTCAGGTGTGAACGCTGCGATCCTCCTGCGGAATAAGAATCGACAGCGTGACGCCTTCGTACGTGTCAGGCTTGATAAGAATTAACTGTCAGTATCGAGCACTTTGCTACGAGTGAAATTCTCCCAGCAGCCTTCCCGGCTTGTTTACACAGACGTGCTGACAGATGTACAATCCTCCGTTTTTTGGAAATGTGCTGCCTGTCTCTGAGCAGAGTGTGTGTGTGTGTGTGTGTGTGTTCACACTCCTCTCACAGCGCCACCCTGACGTGTTCCCGCACGGCACAGGTAAATACCATCGGCATCCGCTCTGATTGCCACACTCACCAAACAGAAGTGACAGGCGGAGACAGCAACTGAGCGAAGAAGATTACACACAAAAACCTCCTGTGAGGAGTTCAAAGCCATCTGTTGGGGTGAGGAAAACCTCTGTGACAAAAACTTTCAAAAATTAATAATTACAGCAGACGGAGAGCAGCACAGCTCTGACAAATTCCCCCAACTCTTCTCTTTAACTTAAAGAGAGAAACATGTGCACAATCCTCAGCCACGAGTTCAAGTGGAGGAGCAGCTTTATTAAACTCCCCGTGTTCAAACATTTCCTCTGCGACTTCTTTCATATCCACAGAACAATCGTGCTGTAAACCCACTCCTGACGCTGATCAAGAGGAGAGCGAAACACGTTGAACTCTGAGGGATCCTGGTCTGTCACGTGTGGCCCTCTTCTTTCTCCCTCCTCGCTCTACCTGCTTCAGATAAAGTGGAAGTGTAAACATCCTGCAGTACCTGGAGTGTCCACTAGAGGCTGGCTGCAGCAGCTCAGGAAGTCACATACACACCCATTCAAAAAGCCTGTTGTTACAGCAGACATGAACATGTTTACAGCACATAGGTGTGATTAGCTCATGTCTCCATCCACACACACTGTACGGGGGGAATGTTTTGATGACTCAGCAGTTTTGATTGGATGAAGGATCAGAGTTATTCACAATAAGGCGTGTAGCTGAGCTGATTGACAGGTGGGCGCCGTGTAATGGTTTGTCAGGAGGCTTAAAACCCGCCTCAGCTCTCAGCCTGTCGTTAGCTTGACTCAAAGTTAGCCTGAGACAGCATTTCCAGCACGGAGACCGCCATCCACGGGACTCCAGCGCCCCCTGCAGGGACACACGGGGGACTCCAGCGCCCCCTACAGGAACACACAGGGGACTCCAGCTCCCCCTGCAGGGACACAAGGGGAACTCCAGCGCCCCCTACAGGAACACACAGGGGACTCCAGCTCCCCCTGCAGGGACGCACGGGGACTCCAGCGCCCCCTGCAGGAACATGCAGGTGTCATGCATTCTGGGCAGCTTTTGGTCCCCATTTTTACTTTGATATTTTTTTCCCAACGTAGCTTCCTGTTGTCCCACACATGCAGGCTGTTGTTTTAGTTTGGGGTAGACTGTTTTTCTTTTTACGACGTGTGCTGCCGCCTTCATGGCCAGGTCACCTTTGTGAAAGAGATCCTAATGGGTTAAATAAAGTCAGTCTCAATGTGTTCTGAGTTCTCGGTTTTATCTTGTTCCTGTTTAGGAGGCCGGAACAAACTGAATGAGTGAAAACCTTTGTTTTCTTCAAACATCGTGCCGTTACTTAATTCACTGAATGTTTCATAAATGTTCCTCTGAATCACTAAACTCAAATTATTCATCCATTATGAATCACTGCCTGATATGAATCATGCATTAATGCAATTAGTTCGTCTTACTTTAGTTCATTAACACGATTTCATTTGCATCCGCACTTTAAGGTTTATCGTGTTTGACCATTTCAGTTCGCTCCTCGTCTCCTCGGTGCTCGTGCAGGAGCGTCTTTCCTCGCCCGCTCCATAAAGACGACACAGGCTTGCTTTCAGTGGCAACATTAAACACTGTATACATGCCAGCTTAGATTAAGCCTGCAGTTATGTGGATTATAAAAAAAACAAAACCAGCACATTAGCTTTAGCGGCAGCAGTCACATGTGAGCGTCTCTGCAGCACAGCAGAAGGTGAGGCCTCTTCAAGTGAGTGTGGGTGTTAGTTCCAGCGTGGTTTGAGACCAGAAAGAGGAACACAGCAGACACACAGTAACGTTATTAAACTATTTCACTGCCTCCAGTTTTTTTTTTCATCTGCTCTATGAACTCCATTTTCTTTCATCTAAAATCGTTTGATTCGTCCCCGGAGCTCGAAAACAGCCGAAGAGCAGCGACGTCTCTACTCGGATTGGACGAGGAAACGTTAATAAAAGATACTTCGCTTGTACTTAAACGACCTCGTGAAAAAAAAAAGTTCTCCCGTGGTTGTTGTGACTCGCTGGGATTCGTTACCGCTGCTCCAAACCGGTAGTGACACAATGGGGAGCGTTTCATCGTCATGGTTACTGTAAATATCAGCACACAAAACAAGTTAAGGTTGGAAAATAATCCTGAAGAAAAACTGTACATAAAAGAAGTGAAGCCAGCTGATTTTCAACCAGTTAATCCTCCTTCCAGCACTCAGTGGATTAATGCGGTGAAGTTGAATAGATTAGATATTCAAAGAAAGGTATGACTGATAAATTCTTTCAAAAGTGGCCACCATTCCTAAAACTTTCCATTTCTTTTGTTTTATGGACTCATTTTATTTTTTACTTACTGTATTTTATATTGTGTTAAAAAACAAACGAAACAGTGTGTATACTTTCTCATGCTGTACAATTGAGATATCCTGTTCTGTGCACATTAATAAAAACACATTAAACAGAAATGACTCTCCTCTGATGGAGATGAGTGTTCCCTCTCTTCCTCTGAGTTTGCACCCAAATGTTGCCGAGGTGTTTGTTTTACATGTTAAACTAAATAAAGACTCAGAGAGTCGTCCAGCCCTCCTGCGTGAGGTGAATCATCCCATTTTCTTTTATATTTGCCGACTCAGCTGTTTTTATTTCCAGACCTGGTGTGAGACAAAAGAGATGTGTAAATGTGCTCGCGAATCTTCTGTGCTGAGATAAAAACAGACATCCTCTGCAGTAATTGCAAATTACTACAGTTCCCAAGGTGCTACTTTTCTCCCTGGAAAGAAGGCTTTTATTCTGACAGCTGAGCTCTACCATGCTACGTCAGCTTTGCAAACCACAGGGGGAAAGTGTCCGTACATCTGCGGTAGATTCTTCCCATCTGGAATTCTTTTTATTTTTTACACCGTGTGTTAAGTCTTCTTTGCAGCAGAAGGTGCAGAGTTCAGACACACACCACTGCCCTGCACAGATTTCCACATTTGTAGAGATTCAAAAGAGTCTGTTTTCTTTCACATCCAGTGTAAAACGTATGGACGCAATAAGCTGTAATACCAGCAGGGATTCATTTTGACCCCAACCGTTCATACAAGAACTGCTCCAACTCAGCAGGCATGAAATTCTTCTTTCACAAACCCGACTCGTACTGATGTGATTTGGGTCTGGACTATGACAGGACCATTTTGAAACTTTTAAATTCTTCCTCTTTGGATGGTTTTCTTTGCCACGGGACCCGTGTGTGTGTGCGTGTGTGTGTGTGTGTGTGTGTGTGTGTGTGTGTGTGTGTGTGTGTGTGTGTGTGTGTGTGTGTGTGTGTGTGTGTGTGTGTGTGTGTGTGTGTGTGTGTGTGTGTGTGTGTGTGTGTGTGTGTGTGTGTGTGTGTGTGTGTGTGTGTGTGTGTGTGTGTGTGTGCGCGCGCGCGCGCGCCTCGGCTGTAGCTGTAAAATGATGACCTTGGATGCTCCTGTGAGAGAATCGCTGTTGACGTTTTTTATTCGGACTTCACCCGCAGTCCCTCCTGTGATCCTCTTTGTGTTTTTCCTGCAGGAATCAGAATGAGCTAATGTGAGAACGTTGCAGCATTCAGGAGAATTCACCTGGAGCCAATCAAAGGTAGGAGCCTCTACCTCTGTCTGCACGCCACCTCTACCGTCTCTACAGACTGTCTGCACGCCACCTCTACAGACTGTCTGCACGCCACCTCTACCGTCTCTACAGACTGTCTGCACGCCACCTCTACCGTCTCTACAGACTGTCTGCACGCCACCTCTACAGACAGTCTGCACGCCACCTCTACAGACTGTCTGCACGCCACCTCTACAGACTGTCTGCACGCCACCTCTACCACCTCTACAGACAGTCTGCACGCCACCTCTACCGTCTCTACAGACTGTCTGCACGCCACCTCTACAGACTGTCTGCACGCCACCTCTACCGTCTCTACAGACTGTCTGCACGCCACCTCTACCGTCTCTACAGACTGTCTGCACGCCACCTCTACCGTCTCTACAGACTGTCTGCACACCACCTCTACCATCTCTACAGACTGTCTGCACGCCACCTCTACCGTCTCTACAGACTGTCTGCACACCACCTCTACAGACTGTCTGCACACCACCTCTACCGTCTCTACAGACTGTCTGCACGCCACCTCTACCGTCTCTACAGACTGTCTGCACACCACCTCTACCGTCTCTACAGACTGTCTGCACGCCACCTCTACCGTCTCTACAGACCGTCTGCACGCCACCTCTAAATGAAATAACAACATAAATAGGTCGTCATGTAAATAGAGTAATTAATTAGCCTTCAGTTCGGGCTTGATCTCTAACAACATGAACATGAGGAACAGTGAGTTTCACCCTTCTGTTGGAGGGTTAGGGTGCATGTGCTTAATGGCGCCTGCAGAGGTCACTGTTGTGTTTCATGTTCAGAGCAGCAGGAAATGAAACCATGAACAGGTTTACAGGACAGTGTCGAGGTAGTGGGGAAAGTTGGAGCAGAGAAAAGACAAGGTGTGAGGGTGTGTGTAGATACAGCACTGAACTGATTAGGCCTGACCTTCTGTTAAAGTGCCTCACCTTGGTGCAAAGTGGAGGAAGTCAAAAAGATGAACTATTACTCCCTCTAGTGGACATAATGCAGACCTACAGCTCCTCTCACACCCTCACTTCATCTATTCATCAGCAGGCCTGCTTGTCCGACGAATCTAAAACATGCCTAACTGTCTTACTGAAGGAAGTGGAGGTTGGAGTTCATGACCTAGCGCACGCACGCACGCACGCACGATGCCCACAGAAATAAAACGCTAATGTTTGGAAGTTTAATCAAACGATCAAACAAGAAACCAGAATAATGATTCTGTGATGAGTGTGTGAGAGAGACTGTGTGTGTGTGTGTGTGTGTGTGTGTGTGTGTGTGTGTGTGTGTGTGTGTGTGTGTGTGTGTGTGTGTGTGTGTGTGTGTGTGTGTGTGTGCGGTCCTGATGGAAGAGCGTGTCAGGCAGCGTGTAAAGTGAACATCACCCCCCAACCACACAGCTGCCGTTGGTTACCATGAGAACCAACAGGGGGCAGATGGCGCCCAAATGGTGCTTGGAAAATTCCCTCCCGCTCTCTCACACTTCTCAGTATCATTTTTTCATTTTTATTTTTTTCTAAGAGTTTGTTGTTGTAATTCTCGTTTTGGCCACACGAGGCTCCAGCGCACCACGGTCTTAAAGAGTGCACGTTCCCCTCCAGGTTTCTGAAACCTCTCGTCTCCTACAGAGACGCTGCTTCTGGAATCAGTCCATGTTCATCTTCACACGGTGTAAAGTAACTCTAAAGCTCGGCCTATAAGTCCATTGCATAAGTGTGTTTGTGCTTTTGATGTGTGTGTGTGTGTGTGTGTGTGTGTGTGTGTGTGTGTGTGTGTGTGTGAGAGAGAGAGAGAGAGAGAGAGAGAGCACAGAGCCACAGCTGAGCCTCCAGGCTTTGGCTCTATGTAAGTGTGGCAATTGATTTGGCCAAATGTACCAGGTCAGACTGTGAAGCAACACACACACACACACACACACACACACACACACACACACACACACACACACACACACACACACACACACACACACACACACAAAGGAAAGTGAGGGGGAAAGGCAAACAGATGACGGACTCACACAAATTAGGAGTAAGGAATGACATGCAGGTAAGGAGCCACAGCTCGGATTCGAACCCTTGCCGCCCGCTTGGAGGACTGTAGCCTCCGTACACGTGACACACACACTAACCACCAATAAGGATGCAGCTTGACCCGCTTCTACAGCAGGCTGTGACAAAACCACGTCACACTTCTCGTTTCTTCTCTCAACTTCCTCACTGAAACGACTAAGACCCAAAAGAGTGTGTGTGTGTGTGTGTGTGTGTGTGTGTGTGTGTGTGTGTGTGTGTGTGTGTGTGTGTCTGTGTGTGTAAGAAAGAATACAGGACAAGATTCCCTGGAGAGGCAGAGTTTGTAATTTCAAGCTTTGACGAGTGTGAAGTTCGTCTCAGCGTGGGCTGCATGGTGTGTGTGTGTGTGTGTGTGTGTGTGTGTGTGTGTGTGTGTGTGTGTGATGGAACGAGTCCCGCTTGAATCCAAATCACCTTTAATTAGAAGTGTACACACACATTTACACACTGAGTACATATGGATGGTACAATTTCTTTTTTTACATAGTATATCACATTCACACACACACGCACATTCTCACACACACACACACATTCTCACACACACACACACACACACACACACACACACAGTGGGCTGCCATCTGTTCTCACCAGTCAAGCTGTCTTGGCGTCCCCTCAGGCCTGGGACACAATCAATGACTCCCCCCTCTCTTTCTAGCTCTGCCTCCCTCACACACACACACACACACACACACACACACACACACACACACACTGAGGGGTCGTCATCACTTATGAAGTCTTGTCTCTGTCGCTCTCTGAAGTTGAGAGTGGTTTGTAATGGCGCCCTGTGTTTTACTGGATGTGGACGCCATGTGCAGGACGAGCATTGATCGCCCTTTGATGCTTCGTGTTTCCAGCAGGAAGCTCTTTCTCCTTTTCCATATAAACATCTTCAGTGTGATATTTACAGGGTGTAACGAGACAAATCAACTCAAGGCTGAAAACATGGAAGAGAGAGAGAGAGAGGGAGAGAGGGAGAGAAAGGGCGAGAGAGAGAGCGAGGGAGAGGTGTGTCTGGGACCAAAGAGTGAGCCTGACTGGTTTTGATGTTATTGTCTCAAAGAAGAGTCCCACGCTCTTTATGACACTCTCAGGGCTGAGTACACACACACACACACACACACACACACACACACACACACACACACACACGTCCACTTACAGGCAAAGTAATGCACACACTAGTTCAAACACACACTTTGTGCCAGCAGCATAAAGGGCTTCAATGGCAGGCTGAGTGTTTGTTTGTGACCGCTGGTGAAAAAGACAAAAGGCTGCCAAACTGTGACACGTGATTGGTCAGCTGGGTCGACTCCCACGGATCCAAACCCACGCCATTAAGAAGCGATTGAAGTTTGACTCTCCGTCGGCGAAGTCGAATTACGACACTTGATCTCTTTTAGTGTTTGGATTTGAACAAACACAGTTTAACGTGACAGACGAAAGACCGAGGTGACGAGCTGAAGAATGTTGCCCCTTGGTGACGTCACAGGAAACCCTGTAGCTTCCCCTCGTGTTTCTGTGTATGAATGATTCAAGCGTGGTTGACTTGTGTTTTTAGCTTTGTGTTTAGTGCTTCCTGTTTTATTTTATCCTGTCTTGATGACCCTGATTGTCCTCACCTGTCTCATCAGCCTCACCTGTGTCTGATCACTGCTGTCTATTTAGTCTCTGTGTTTTCTTGTGTCTGGTCGGTTCATCGTCTTTTGGTTCTTTGCTTGATGTTGAATGTTTCCCCGTGTTCCTGGATTTACTTTGTTTTGTGCTCTTTTTTTTTTTTTTTTTTGAATAGTAGGTTTTTGTGTTTCATTTCATTCGTGGCACTAATTGACCGCCATACTCTCCTCAACACTTGATCTTCTGCACCTCAGAACCAGAACCAGAAGCAGAAGCATGGCCTCCTTTCTAACCTGTTAGAAATAAAGATGTTCTTGCTGATCACTTGAGCCGGGGCAGTGAACGCATCATCGGGGTATTTTGGGGATAATTCTTCTTTTGTGAGTTTGGGCCCCGCCCCCCTTCTAAAATCCTCTGCACATCCCCGGCTGCACATAATAATGATTCCTATCAACTCAATCCTCTCTGGCCTTTATGTGAGTCTCCTCACGGTCCGTCTGTCTTCGACATGTGACTCCCGTCTTCCTGCTCATTCTCCCGTCCTCGTCTTCGTCTTTGTCTTCGCTGTAATCCTCTTTCTGGTGTAGTTTAATCTTTACTTTTAAGAGGCGAGTGAGGCGAGAACTTTTGATGGCCCGCAGATAACTCTTTCTTCATGTGCGTGTGTGAGAGACAGACTTTAGATATCCGTCACTCTTGTGCAGCTGTAGTCATTCTAAAAGTGTTGGATTAAAACTCTGCAAAACAGCCACAAAACGCCTCCTCCTCACCTGAACTTACATATTCACTCTGCCAAAAGTCTCTAACTAGACTCTTCTCCTCTGTCGCCCCCTGATGGTGGAACAAACTACTAAACTCCATTCGATCTGCACCTTTAAGAAAAAGCTAAAGACCCAGCTCTTTATGAAAACCTGAGACCTGAATGGCGATGATTTTAAGATCATTTCTAAGCTGGTTAAAACTCTTAATGTCGTGCTCTGCCTCTGATCACTTCCTGTCAGCACCTCTGGTCACTTCCTGTCAGCACTTCTGGTCACTTCCTGTCAGCACCTGTGTGTCCGATCAGACGTTGTATCCTCCTCTCTGGATCCTCGCTTGTCTTCTTCTTACTCTCAGATGTACGTCGCTTTGGGTGAAAAAAAAAAAGCATCTGATCAATGAATTGTGAAAAAAAAAAAAAAAAAGTCTTGGGGGGCGGGGGGGGGACTGGACTCATAAAAGGGACTCGATGGACTCGATCAGAAGAAGTGACGTGTAACACTTCACGAGTATTTATTTTTCACGAGTCGTTCTTGAAGTTTGTTTTATGAGCATCTGGTCTCAGCGAGTCTGACCCCCTCGCTGTCCTTCTTTCTGGATATTATAACTCTGTGTCCACACACACACACACACACACACACACACACACACACACACACACACACACACACACACACACACAGCAGTGTCCAGCATGGCTTTCTAGACCTCATTAGTTTTCCAATTAGCCGCTGTCGTCTGTCGACCCGGCTCTCTGTGGGCCATCTACGTCACCGCAGCCAATTCTCCGTCCTGATTCGTCTCGGTGGGAACAGATGGACTTCCTGTTGTTTTTCCCGTGAAATGTCTTCTTCGCTCCTCACTCGGAAAAGTTGAACTGCTCCTATCAAAAAGTTCGAAACAAGACGTCAACAACAGCCGGACCGTAAAACCTTCTGATGCATTAGATTGATTCCCCTCCAGAAAGTTTCCTCTCTGTTCTCCTCAGATTTTCTTTTCTTGATTTTATCAGTTGTGACGTCTGCTGCAGATTCATCATCAGCTGGAAGTCCTCTCACTAAATGTGCTGACAGTGCAAAACTGTGTGCATCGTTTGATTTATCCGTGCCGCTGCCCTTCATGGAGCATCTGATTCAGGAATCTCTGTTTTACAAAGTGTGAGACATCGAGATCACCTTCAGGTCCACCCTGGGTCTCACTGAAGACCGCTCGGTGTTTGATCTTAATATGCACGGACATCTGGTGCTGTGATACGAGTCGTTTAGCAGACACTTCGCTCCAAAGGGACGAAAACACCAAAGAGCGAGAACAAGACAAGCAAGCATGTAAGAACGACGACGGGACACACAGGTGCACAGAGGGAAAGTGTAAGTTATCATTGTGTATCTATATCGCCGTCAGCTTCTCATCATGAGAATCCAGATCATCATCAACAACCATCCGAGACATCATGCTCTCTTTTGTGTTCTGATGGAGCTGTGGAACACAAAGGGCGTGTGTGTGTGTGTGTGTGTGTGTGTGTGTGTGTGTGTGTTTGTTTCTGCACGCTGACGTTCATTTCACACGCCTTTGTGATGATGTGAGCTCTGAAGACGGACGATCACTCAGTGGGGAAAAGTGAGGCTGACGATCACAAACTCGTGCATGTCGAGTTCTCTTCAAGCCGACACGAAGGAAGAAAAAACACTGAACCGAATTCCATCATCACGGCCGTGTTTATCACGAGATGAACCGCATTTCAAAGTGTGTCTGACTTTGAGAACTTGAACTATTTGAGTCAGACTGTTTTCATGAATTCTAAAAGTCACCATAAATCAACTTGTTCCAGCTTCCCTCTGATCCAGTCTCTCTTCTTCAGAGGAGTCCTGACGTGTTTCCACCTGTCGTGTCACGCAGCAACAGTTAGTAAAATCTTTAACCCCGATGACGTTCACATCGCCGCCCCGAGGAACGCCTCCAGGGGTCGATGTGAGAAAGTGGAGGTTTCCCTCTTTGATGCTTTTCACAGTTAAACAAACGCCATGACGACGCCTGTAAACAGAGAGCAAAGAGTCTGAACCTGCTCGTGCATTCCTCTCCACAGACATCAAGTTTAAGCCTCGCATGTGATCCTGTCAGTTACTGGAGCTTGTGCACAAAAAGACTCGATGAATTGTGAAGGTTCTCATGGAGAACATGTAGCTGCAGGACGTCTGGACTTCGCTTGGAGGGATTGATCACAGGAGAGAGAGAAACGCTCGTTTTAGATTCCCCACCTTGTTTCTAACATCCTTCCTACTGCGTGTTCAACCAAACAAACAAATCTTTTGCAGGATTTGGTACCAAGGAGGGATTTCCCCTGAAGGTTTCAGATGTGGACTCTCCTCGTGTGGCTCAGGTGAAACGGTCTCAGAGCGCCCAGATGTGACACAGAGTGCAAAGAAGGAAAATAGATCCGTCCTGTGTTTCCTTCTCATGTGTCAGAGATAAATGTGTAGCTTAAATCCTCTCTTCTCATCCAGAGGAGACTTTATAGTCAGTCTGCTAACAGCTGGTGAGCCAGAACGTTTGAACGGCCAACACATCTTTAACTGCTCACCAGTGTGAAGCTGCTTTCCTGCACTGGATTGATTACTGCCACCGTACAGGGCGACCATGTTCTCCACTCGTCAGACTTTGATAAGGGAGCTGGGTAGGGATGCAAACTCGACCCATTTGAATTAGACCAAAAACTTCCTGTCCTCCAAATCTGACAACTGAAAACAAAATTCATTTGCGTGGAATCAGTTGCACAACGATGTGAAGGATGGAGGAGCGGAGACGATGTGTGGAGGATGTGACCTGACAGCTCTATTTCTCTCTCTCTCTCTCTCTTCATCACCCGAGGGCTCTGCCATCTGTCACACTGACACAGAGATCATAAGATTGTATGTGTGCCAATTCTTGCATAGATCAGAATGACGACTCCCCGTCCTGCTTTCAGTGCACCTCGAGTGCACCCAGTGTTTCTTAGATTGCAAATAAAAACAAGTACTTTTAATAAAAACTCTATAAATGTCTGATTTGTGATTTATGCCCCGCCTTCTTCCCGGCCTGGATTTAAAGATTCATGCAGGGCTGACAGGAAGTTCCTGATCTAACAGATTCAACATAACTGTTGAATTATCCTGAACCCCGGTCGGCTGCTTTGACTGCCTTTAAGACATCTTGTTCTCAGAGGCCTAAACGAGAACGCTTTTCTTTCTTTTTATTTTTTCGATTTATTTTCAGGCTTTTTGTGGCCTTATTGCAGATATAAGATTATCAGAGAGAGAGAGAGAAACATGCAGGACAGGAGCCGCAGGTCGTATTTGAACCGCGGCCACCCACGCATCAAGTTTTGTTAAAATACAAAGGTGATATTTCAAACCCACTCAGCACAATATTTTCCCTCGTAAAAAATGTGCATTTCTTTTTCAAATAATTTCAAAACCCAGATTATGTTTCAGTCTTTACCAGACAGTGTTCTTACTTTACTTCCTGTGCGTGGTGCATTTCTGGGCACGTTAAGACGAGTGTCCCCCGCTCATGAGGGTGGGGGGGGGGATGCTGGATGCTTAAGTAAGATTCAGCCTTTTTTTTCTCAATATAAATCCTCTCTAAGTCTGCAGAGGAGGCTACTGTTAGCATGGAGGCATACCTTGCTAACATACCATGCATACCTTGATTTGGATCATATCCTGGGAAGGCCCGTGGGTGATCTTCAGCCTTTCATCTCAGAGTGAATCAGCCTCTTTCCTCTGCCGTGCATGACCCCAAAAACAGTTTACACTTGAAGTTTTGAAAAGCAGCAAAAGTTCCCCCGAATAGATGAACTCTGAACGTGCAGATGTTTCTCTAAGTGTCCCATCAGACGACCACCCGTGAAGTTGCACAATAAGTTACACAACTCCGGCTCGTGTTCCTTTAACAGTCGGGCTGTTATCAGTATTTTTAGGAGGAGGATTTAAAGTGAAATGCTGAGACAAATCCTCCCTGGTTTATCTGCTGCTTTTCACAAAATGTTACCACATGGTTATCTTTTGCATCGCGTGAGTTTCTGCCTCCTGTCAAGAGGGACACCAAATCCACAGGGATTTGTAAATGCAAATTTAGGAAGCTGGAAAAACGAAGACATGCAAAAGTGTTACTGAGCTCCTGCTTGGGCCTCTGTTTCCCCCGACTCCAGGCCGTGTTTGGGGAAAGGTCAAGCTTGGATTTCATATAAAGGAAAGTCAAGAAGGACTACCTTTGAAGTGAGATGATGGATTCCAGAGCCATCATTTACTTACTTACTTAACCATTCATCCGAAACGCACAAGCTGACAAATCCACCTCCACCTTCATTTGCAATATTTGCACAAGGTTAGTTTGCATGGGAAGTCTTATTTACATGAGTTCCCTCTGGACGTGCCGTCTCTTTGCCACGTCAAGTCTCCCAGAATGTTTAAAAAAGGGCTGAATTTAAAAATGTAAGAGTATCCCTGTAAGTTAGAAAAAAAATCCCCCCAGTCTGAAAAACAGCTACAGAGCTCCCTCCTCTTTCTTATCAGCGCTGCTTTCAGCCTGGGTGCCTCACCTTGATTCTCTATGTCATCACTGGTAACTGATATAATGAGGGAGTAGTTTTCAAGCAGACAGAGAGAGCAGAAAATGTTCTCCTGGGTTTCAGCCTGTTTGTCCTGTAATCATGGAGAACCTGACATTCTGTCTGCATGTCGATGTTTGGCACTTTAAACTTCACTCGCCCGTTGACTTTTCGTTTTTGTGACCTTTCAGGGATGTTTCACACTCAGTGTGATGTGATTGTTCACTCTCAGGTCTGTTTGAAAGGAAACACAGATAAATAAGTGAAGGAAGTTGAGACTGAAAATGTCTAATAAACATCCTCACTCTGGCCTTCCTGGGATTTGTAGCGTCACTCGTGTTTGTGTGTGTTTATACGTCTTACAGAGGCTTATTTCTGCCTGCACGATATGTTGCATAACAGCAGCTCTCCACTCACGCTCGCAGCATCTGTCTCTGCCTTTAGATTTACCTGGAACTGACTCTGCTCAGTTTGCTCTTTTAAAATGGTTCGCCATGTGACCTAGATTAGTTATGATACATCTTTTAACGAATAACGAATTTATTCATCTATTTTATTTATCCATTGCTATCTGCTGGACACAGGAAGTCACATACACACCCATTCAAACAGCCTGTTGTTACAGCAGACATGAACATGTTTACAGCACATAGGTGTGATTAGCTCATGTCTCCATCCACACACACTGTTCGGGGGGGGAATGTTTTGATGACTCATCAGTTTTGATTGGATGAAGGATCAGAGTTATTCTGTCCTGTAAAACCTGTGATTTATTTGACACCTGAAACATTAACATCCTTTCTGTGTTTTAACTTTCAAGTATCATGTTAGTATATTACTATTAACATTATGTTCTGACGTTTTTTATTGAAATGCAAAAGATAAAGTTTAAGCACGCAGGGCGGCTGTAGATCAGTCTGTACTTGGGATGAGAAGAGCAAGGCACACCGGGCTACAACACTACTGGCGATCGAACCTCCGACCTTCCTTTCACACATCAGCGCATTAACTCAGGTTCCTTCATCATTTCTAGAAGACGGGCGATCAAATTATTCCTGTCATTTGAATTTTAAACGTCACAATCACAGCTGCTGGTGTTTTTACTGGAAATATTTCCTGCTGTAATTGGCAGTGTGTGTGTGTGTGTGTGTGTGTGTGTGTGTGTGTACGTCCCCCCCCTCTCTCTCTCCATCCCACTTTCTCGGCCCACACACTCGAGGCTGATAACTGTTTACATGTTTATAAATGAGTCTGTTTCTGCTGCCTGTTCACAGAAAGTGTTCTTGCTCTAAAGAACGTAAAGCAGTCCGGTCTGAAGTTCACTTTTGTTCAGATGATAAATATTTGTGATGAAACGTGCAAACTTCCACTCAGGACTTTAACATGCACCGGAGTATTTTCACTGCCTGATGTTTCCCCTGAGAGAAGTTTTTAATACTCCTCCCTGGCATTCAGACGATCGTAATCCTCATCAGGATGTCCTACATTCGATTTGGAGAAAAGAGTGAAAGCTGCACGGAAAAACACAGGAGGTGAAAGATGGCTGCAGGAGAGTGGAGAGAAAATAAACAAGTGCAGAACGAAGCAGCAGCAGAGGAGTATCGAGGTGACGCCAAGATTCCCTGAGGGCGATGGAAGGGGGGATACGGGGGTACAACAGAGGACAGGATCAGCAGAGTGCACGTGAGCCTGCGTGGGGGGTGGGGGGGGGATGATGAATATGCTTAAAGGCAATAATCTATAAGCTCTCATGTGCAGGCAGCAAGTGGACGATATGAGCATGTGAGCCTGCTGATCGTGCATGCAAAGCTGAGATTTCCTGGAACGGAAGAGGAGCTGATGTATGTGGACGCACGTGAGGTGGGTCGTGTGCGACGGCGAGGAAATGAAAGTCCTGCTCCACTTCCTTCAGGAAGGGAAGCAGAAGAGTTTGCTCTTCCTTCATCATGCTGAAAAGAATCTACCTCTCGAAGGGAAATGTGCTTGGACAAAGACAAGCCCAGCGGACCGTTATAGTTGGTTAATGAGGAGATGTGCAATGCCCTCTCGTTTCTTCTGTAGCTGAGAGTGCGCGTGCATGCACGGATGAACAGTGGGAGAGATGTTGGAGGGTTTAAACACACCGTCTCGTTTGATACTAATAAGAACCTGTGTGTTTCTCTTCATACTGATTGCAGACGCTACAGTTTAAGATTATGAAACGCTCGGAGGAGGACGAAGGAGAGAGAGAGGGATCATAGGATGAGAGGTACGCCTCGTTCTTGTCTCCCTGATCAACACCAGAAGACGAGGAGCTCATGATTATGACATCACGATACAACGAGACATCGACTTGGAAGACAGTCATGGGATAAATGTTTATTCACCTCCTTACTTCCAATCATATCCTTTGACCTTTTGTCTTCGGCGTTATCCTGCTGTCGTCTTCTTCCTCTTTTCTCACTCTGCGTTTGTCTTTTACCGTTTTCACTTCGTTTCCCAGCATGCACGAGGAGCGATGAACGAGGTGGGCAATGACACTATTCCATCATGATGCTGTCTTTTTTTTTTCTCGTGTGTTTTTCTGACACGAAACTTGGACGACTTGCTCCCAATGAAACCACAGGCAGCAACATTTCATAGAAAACATTAATCGATGTGGAAACAAACCACCGAGCGCTAACACAGAAAATCATTAGGTGGTTAAAGTTTACGCTGCAGGCTGTCGTCTTTGTGTGTGCGTAAGCGATGTGTCCTCTCTTGAAGGAATCTTTTGATCTTCGCAGAGAAAACTGCCTGGAGAAGCAGCACAGCAGATCATTATCTCCTGAGCCGGGTTTTTTCTTGTTGCGTGCACGTCGAGTCGCCTCAACGAGCCGTTTAACCTGAGCGGGTCAAATGAAAACACACACATTTAATTGGTCAGATTTCAGAAGAGGATAAATAATAATTTAAAAGATGTTTTTTAAGTTTATGTTTAATCTGCTGTCACTCCTCTTCCTCCTGGGCTCGTCTCCCTCAGAAGCCCCGCCCACTCCCTGCAGGACGACGTGTGTACCTTTACTGCTTCTACCTACGCTGCACGCTAGCACAAGCTAACCACCGCTGTTTGTGTTTGGAGCTTGACGCTGTGATGTTTTCTCGTCTTTGCAGCTACGTCCACGACCATCACATGGTCCAGTTTGAATCGCATCCAATCGCTGAGCTGCATCCACTCCTCAACCCACCTGCTGCGCTGTCATTGGCTGGAGGAAACGCACCAACGTCCCGTCTGCCAACCAGGACAAAGCAGAACAGTAAAGTCTCACACATGTACAGAGACCCAGAAGGGTCAAATAGAGCATAGAGAAGTCTGTCTTTTATTTTGAAGGAGAATTTTCATGATTTACTTTCTTTTGCTGTTAAAGGAAACAAACGGCGAGAGCTGGACGGGAGCACATACAGGTGTGCGAGCATTTCTCTCTAACATACGTTCAGAACTAAAACAGCGGTTGTACAAATGAACACCTTCAGACACTCTTTAAAAAGGTAAACTGCATCACAACTGGATCGCTTCCTGTCCCATGATGCATTTGGCTCCTTCTCTGCAGCCCGCACATGTTTAGAGATCTCCGCCTCCAAGAGACAAACATTCATCTTTGCAGAGTGAAAATCATTTTAATCACTATCATTACCTCTGTGCTGTCACATATTCTCAAACACTACCTGAACGCTGGCTGGATATTTTTCCAAACACTTAAGTTGTTGTTTGCGTGGGCAGCTTCAGGCGAACAGTTTGTTTTCTTTGCAGGACCTGCGGGGGCGAGTCGAGCGCCGTCCTGCACTCTGTCTGACCTCTCTCTCTCTGTCGTCACAAGCCTGAATCACGCTGTAGTTAAACCGCCATCTTTTCATCGAACAGTTTGAATCAATAGATCTTCACTTACTGCCGATAAGCAGCGTCATCACGCCCATGTGCTTACACGTCGAGGCCCGGCCCGTGAACACGTAGCAAGAGTTTCTCACACACACACACACACACACACACACACACACACACACTCAGTTGCAATTTCCTGGCAGTCCGAGCACGCTTGCGTCCCGTCCTCTACGACATCGTTCACTCCCAGTAGTCGTGTTTTTAAAGAGTACACGTCGTGGACGGAGAGCGAGCCAGCAGCGCCACTCGCCGTTTCAAATACGTAGAGATCTAATGGGGACGCCACATGCTGCAAGCACACGTCAAGCTAAAGGATGCAAATCGACACAGACAGGAAGTCAGACAAGAGCCTCGGGTCAATTTCAAAATAAAACACAATAAACAGACTCCTGATAATTTTTTTCTTCACTTGATTAACCTGACGTCGTTGGAACGTTGTTTAACTTTATTCCCGCGTGATCTCGGAGTTCTCGCGTGATCATGTGTACCCGTGTGTACATCTGCTAATGGCTGCCAGTCGAGCGGGACACACGCCTGAGACAGAAACACAAACACTGATCAGAGAGGGCTCGATCGTCCTGGTGTCAGTGAGGGCAAAGTTTGGACTCGACGCTGATCACGTCACATTCATACTGTGTTACTTTCTGTGAGGGCAGATCGGCACCATTCAGCATCAGTGCGTGCACGCCAGGCGTAACACGGCGCCAGGCGTAACACGGCGCCAGGCGTAACACGGCGCCAGGCGTAACACGGCGCCAGGCGTAACACGGCGCCAGGCGTAACACGGCGCCCGCCTTTAACTGGCATCCTGTGAGCACCAAGTGTTTGTTTCCTGCTTCTCCTTGTGCAACATCCTATTCTGCAATGTCGGGATTTGGAAAGTCTTTGTCGTCGTCAGAAGAGTGTGTGTGTGTGTGTGTGTGTGTGTGTGTGTGTGTAGCTGTGCTCCAACACTACCAGCAAAGATTGAGGAGAACAGTTGTTCGGACGTTGGCATTGCTGAAACTGCTGGATGAAGTCCACAAGTCGACATGATGGGAATGTGTTTTTTTGTGTCTTTTTTCACACTAATTGGAGAAAATAACCTGCTCAAAGGTACACACACACACACACACACACACACACACACACACACACACACACACACACACACACACACACACACACACACACAACCCTGAAACACACAGATCATAAAAAAAAAAAACAAACATGAGATCATGAAAAATGGGAGAAATTAGAAGCAACAGCTGGGAATGGAAAACATGAACAAATATAAATCTGAAATCAGTGACGGAGAAGGATCGAAATGTTTTCAACAAATAGCTGAAGATTTAGACAACATGTTTGTATTTTGAAAGTTGTGTTCACGATCTTTACACGACCGTGAACGAGAACATTCTGCACCGCGGCTGAAAACACAAACAGCAGTTCCTCCATCGCCGTGCAACCTGAAAAATGTTCTTCTGAAAACGGAGACCATGAGACTTCCAGACGACGACGACAACAATGGCTGACTCCTCACTCCTCCAAGCCGACATTTTCTTGGGATCGAATCTCGTCCACACAAACGTTTGTGCGTTTTCGCCCGTGTGCTCCTCTCGGCCCTGTGGAGGTCAGATTATTGACGTTTCATTACGAAGTCGCTACAGCGTTTCACTTCCTGCAGATTCATTCTCACGATAATCTCACGGTCTGATAATGAAACACGATTCTGATTTCAGACGATCGTTCTCGTCAGCAGAATGAAAATCCACACACACGTTGTTAATCCCTGCAGTCCACTTTTTGTGGGAGTTGAAGCAGATCCCTGTGAGACAGAGCTCGGGCTGCCTGTGATGTTGTCTCTCTGTTAAGAAGCCTCAGATCTTCTTCCCTAAGAGGATTACACGAGAGGAGAAGAAGCCGCTGATATCTGGAGTCCGTGTTTGGAGAAGCGCAGCGTGCTCATTAATCCCTCGGCCGTGCGTCCCTCGAGGCGAGAGAGGACTTCCAGGATGTGACTTTTCCTCCACTATGTTTTTCTAAATGCTAAAATACAAATCACGTGTTTAAAATAAAGCATTTCAGTGATTTTCTTCACGTTCGCACTGTGCTACTAAAACTACAGCACATACAAAGACAAACCCAACGACCAGAGAGCCGGGGTGCTTGCAGAGCTGCAACAAATCTGCCATGTTTTTCATGGATGGGAAGACGTATTGTTCCACCTGTACGGTCAAGGACTTTTGAGATAAATGACAATAAAACATTTCAAACAAAAAGTCGTAAGGATTTTTGATTTACTATCAAATACGACAACCTGACACAGCAGCAGCTTCCATAAAGCCTGTGAAGTGTTTGATGCACCCCCCCCCGATCTCCTGGCCTCTGTGGGCTGACTCCGACCCATTCCTGGTATTTTACATCCCACCCTGTGATTCAACTTTTCTGCAGAGTCGGCTTCAGTCTGAAGCCACATGCTCTCGTGGGTTGACTTTCCTCACTTCCTTCCTTCAGTGAATTCCATGCAGGCAAATCGGTGGCGGCCAAGATGGCAGAGATAAGATGCTGACGGAGCCCACTCCTCTCCGGCTCCACCAGCAGCTAAAAGTGTGTCATGAAAAAGTATGCGTGCCGAGTAGGCGTGAACCAATCCTGACACACGTCAATGCTGTGACACAGTCGGTGCGTCGCCCGGGAGAGAAAAGGACGCTTTGTTCAACGCTGAATTGTGTCCCGTCCCGTCAGAAGCCACATGAAAGCATCAGAGTGACTCAGATCTATCACAGATCCCCCTTCGCTCATCGCATCCTCCCGAAGAAGAAAAAACAACAGAGCAGCGACTCAAAACAGAAGCTGGATCTTTTGTTCTCCCCTCTCAGGCTTCAGACCTCTTTCACATTCTTCTTTGGCCTCCGATGACTCACGGACAGAATTCACTGTGAACATCGGCGCCATTGTTGCAGACACCGTTCTGCATCTGATGCCGTTTCATTCATTATCTGTTTTTTTTTTCCCACTGCTGCCTACATTCCTGTCAGTCCTGCATGACTTGCAAAGGTCACCACGAGGTCGCACAACCGACACGTCACATCTTCTGCAGCTATTCTAGAAACGAGAAATAATCAGCTTAACGTGATAAAGTTTTGATTATCGCCTGTTGGAAATGTCATTCCTATAGCACCATGGTTGGGTTGGAACCCCCCTCTTCCCCTCTCCCTCCTCCAGAAGTGGAGCGTGCCTTTAGGGAACTCGTGCCCATTCAGCGAAAAGAGCATTTGTGAGGTCAGGCTCTGATGTTGGACGAGAAGTCCTGGCTCGTTTTCAGCTCTAATTCTTCCCAAAGGTGTTCAGTGTGTCTGAGCTCGAGGCTCCGTGCAGTCCAGTCGAGATCGCTACGTTTCAGATATAAAGCACCACTTCTTCTGACGGGAGAATATTTGTGTTTGCCCAAAGACTAGCAGACATCTGCTTGCCCAGCTCGGTAATGAGGGAAGAAAGCAGCTTGTCTCTGTGTTGATGTGTGAGTCTTGATGAGTGTGTCTTTAAACGTGGACACAAAGCAGTCATTAGGTGTGTGTGTGTGTGTGTGTGTGTGTGTGTGTGTGTGTGTGTGTGTGTGTGTGTGTGTGTGTGTGTGTGTGTGTGTGTGTGTGTGTGTGTGTGTGTGTGTGTGTGTGTGTGTGTGTGTGTGTGTGTGTGTGTGTGTGTGTGTGTGTGTGTTTAGGAGACAGTCAGGACACAAAGCGGCCTTTAAAGACCGAACTAAATTGTCCCTTTCCACGCTGAGAGGGCTGTTTCAGGACAAGAGTTTCTGTGTGTGTGTGTGTGTGTGTGTGTGTGTGTGTGTGTGTGTGTGTGTACACGTCTGCTCGAACCAGCCATTTGGATGCAGTTTGTGTGTTTATGTGTGTGTGTGTGTGTGTGTGTGTCTTTGTTTGTTTAAATACCTGTGTTGCTGTGTGTGTGTTTGTCTCATTCTCAAATAGTTTCCATCCTTGATCAAGAGCAGTTACTTGGATGCTGATAGAGTCTGTGTTTCACACACACACACACACACACACACACACACACACACACACACACACACATCTTTTAATTAAATTGAGTCATGTTTAATTTTTTTGCAACAGAGAAAATCTGGATGTGTGTGTGTGTGTTGCATGCTGTTATAACCATCCACATGTGTGCTCCACAGGTTGCATGTGTGTGTGTGTGTGTGTGTGTGTGTGTGTGTGTGTGTGTGTGTGTGTGTGTGTGTGTGTGTGTGTGTGTGTGTGTGTGTGTGTGTGTGTGTGTGTGTGTGTGTGTGTGTGTGTGTGTGTGTGCGTGACTTTGATATTCAAATTCAGGTCCTTGCTCGGGGTCAGAGGAAGGTCAATGCTTGTGTCTCTTTCGTAACGTCCTTCAGCTCCTGCAGGTCAGGACGGTCTGCTGCAGCCAACAGGAGCTCTTCACACTCATGACCAGAGTTTCAACCAATCAGAACTCGACATGAGGATGTGAAAGCGTCTGTTAAACAGATTAATATTAAAACACTGATGATGTGACTGTATTGTGAACATCTATCCCTTTTTACAGCCTGAGTAAACCAGTTCATCATGTTGGTGTGTGTGTGTGTGTGTGTGTGTGTGTGTTAATGGAAACCAGTGTACCCACCAGTGCAGTGTGTGCTGGTGTGAAATGACACTCGTTTGGTTCCTGATGTGAAGCATCATTTTCATGTGGACACGGTGACGCTCCCTCTCTCTCCTCCGCCGCTCTTTGTCCCGTCCTGAGTCTCGGCGCTCGAAGAGTTAATCACGTGCCGCTGTGGTTTAGAAGCAATCTTTGACCGGGCGGGACGTCTCAGGTGTCAGAGTGTGAGCGAGTCTGCTTACCTCTGCTGCGTCCTGTGTGTGTGTGACACGTGTTTAAATTAGGCCCTGGCTGACATCATTCTTCATTGTGACTAAAATACCTTAAAGGTCAGAGTTAACCAGGACAAACGTGTGAATAATTAACCATCTTATTAATAACGTATGAACACGATGTAAAGCTGTCTGACGTCCGTCCGCCGCAGAGTTCGAAAATAAAACGAGAAGCGAATGTGGAACATTTTACTGCACTTTTAAATTTTTCCTTTTTAAGTTCTTGTTTCTTCTCTTTCTTAGAAATCAGACTTCACCACTCGGACTCATAGTGGATTTGATTTGACTGGTCTTGATTTAAAATCAAGACCAGGAACTGATCAGCTGTTTTTAGAACTCTTCTCTCTAAAAGAACTTCAAATCATTTTTAGTTTGATTTTTATCCCCCGGTGGGACACGCCCCCTAAACACAAGATCAGGATTTTGCAGGGATATGGTCTTGGTCTTGGTCTTGGTCTTGGAGCATTCCACCTCCAACCGTAAAAAAAGAAAACAGTGGGCATCAATGACCCAACAGAAACTTCAGCATAAAGGTTTGTCCACTGTTGCATGAGGAACCATACTCCTTACACACACACACACACACACACACACACACACACACAAATATACATACACGCACAATATACATACACATCACTTGTACATAATGATTCATTGAAACAAATGTTGACACAGATGAATAAAAAAAAATTGGAAATGAGCACAAAATCGTTTTAATATTGTTTGTGCTGGTTCCCCCAACGACGACCTGAGGGTCAAAGGTCAAACTCACTGTGAAGTGACCTTTACTATGACCCTTAGCTTTTCTTTCCTCACGACCTTCTGCTTGTACAAGGTCAATGAAACTTTTATCAAAGTCTTTGCTGAACCGTCTTGGAGGCAGCTTCATGTCCAGAACACGTTGAAGCAGCTCCGCTTCCATCGCTGCAACACCCGTTGACCTGATCACTGCTCTATCCATTAGACCTCCATTAACCCGTTCCTACGTTCCTGACTTCCTCGCCAACACCCAACATGTCCTGCAGCTCTGCAATGAGAGCGAGGTCTCCAGGCTATCCCTTTACACAAAGCTGAATTATTGAGGAATCTGGTCACGTTCCCAGAGGCGAGCACCTCAGTCCCGTGCCAGCGTTAAGGAGGTGACCTATATCATGATCTGGGCCCTTATGTTTAGCTCTCCACTCACACGTTTGTGTTGGATCAGATGGTCACACTCGTCTCGTGTTGTCGTACAGTAGATTTCTGACGCCTCTCGTTCGCTCGTTCGTGGTCACTTCACAGACTGACTGTCGGCTTGAAGCTTCTGGAGGAGAAAATGTCATTTTGACGCCTGTCTCTCTGGCTTGACGCTAAGCTGTCTCGAGTTCTGTGAAGGTAAAAGAAGCGAGGAATGTGGAGGATTTAAGGTGAAGCTCCGTAATGACCTTACGGATCAGACCGTCCCCCTTTGACAGCTCGCATGTCAGCAAAACAAAAAAACCTTCAGACTCAGTAAAAATACGGATTTCTCCGACTGTTTGAAATATTTGAGGTGATCAAAGTGCTCAACAACGAAAGGTTTTTAGTCATGAATTTAGATTTTGTGACGTAAACACATCCTGTAGGTTTAAAACTGCTTCACTGTCAGACTTTTTTAAACTCGTTTTTCTCTGATTGGCTCGTACTTGTTTCGAACAGACAGTCGGAGCCCTCGTCTTTAAAGTCTAAAGTTTCGGAACATTTAGCCTCATCGATCAAACACGTCTTTTTTAATAACAGCCACATGTGCTGGCTCCAGACTCCGCCATAACAAGATGATTATTAGTGATTATAGTGTCATTACATGAAGCCAATCATCTGATGTTTTGTCAGTGAGTCAGCGAGTAATAACCGAGAGGTGCTCGTCAGCAGCTGTGTGACACACTGATGATGGAGGCTGCTCTGTATTCACACACATTCACACTCCGTCGACAAAGCTTGGGGTTGAGTGTCTTTAATGATACGTCAGGCGTGTGTCTGTGGGAGCCGGGGAATCGAACCCCCGACCTCCTAGAGGAGAGACGTCCGACTCTTACAGCCGAGCCACAGCCGCCCCGCTCCTTTGATTTCTGCAAATCCAAACATGAGCTTCCCACACGGTCCTTGGAAATCATCCAAAGCAGCTAAATATCTGTTTTCTGATATTTATGAATGTTTATTTTTTTCCTCGGATGTCTGAGGGGGAGAAATGAATTACATTTTAATCCACGACACTTTTTCTAACATGAGAGATGTTGTCTGTTTGTTTTGTTGAGTAACCTGGTTCATGTAAGGACAGCACAGGTTTCCGAGTATTACTCCAGGCTGTTTTTTTTTTTTTTTTTGTATCGCCCAGGGAACGCATGGATAACATCTCTCTCTCTCTCTCTCTCTCTCTCTCTCTCTCTCTCTCTCGTCCGTTCCCTGTGAAACCTTCCATCTGCCTCGGCAACAACAGAGATCATCAGGAGGAAGGGAGAGAGACAAAACAGAGCAGAGTGAAGAGATGCTGCAGAGGTCAGAGAGAACACACGAGGAGGTCAGACATTAATCACATGAATACATTCGATCAGATACATTAAGTTAAATGTGCATGACTACAGAATCATTTATTACAGTGTGATACGATTTGACCTGGAAACAGCTTCCTCTTGACCCTGCGTGGCGTCCCACCTCCAGGATTTACAAATGAAGCACAGCTCGAGAGCCTGCTTTGTTTCTTGTAGTCGAGGCGGGAGTTCAGATGAGAGATGATTCGGATTATTATTTTCATCTGTAACGTGCTCATCTCTGCTGTGCATGCTGCAAAAATCCTCTGCATTGTAATCACGAGTTCAATAAAGATGTTAAAGGATCATTGTGGCCTCAGGAACTGAACAGAAACACGGAGGAGGGAGGTCACTTTGGAAGCAGTGATTCAAACTTCAGTGCGAGTCGTGACAGTTCTGCACAGGGTGTTGGCTCACAAACACAGTTTACATTTTTACTCCCTTTGGCTGTGATCTGATCCTCCTCTTCTGTCACATCGGTGCATGCTGAGCGTCGACACTCAACTGATGATATCTAACGCTTTCTTATAGATAAACTCTGTTTAGGTTTAACATACCGTACCTGTCAGTCTGCAAAAACATTTAATCTGGGAGTCGTACAGATTTTAGATATGGGAAATTGTTGCCCTGAAGACGAAGAAGAAGAAGAAGAAGGGAGTGTAAAGTTTGCAGGATGTTGAGATTTACTAAACTGTCCAATAAGAAACACTTCTGATGGCAGGACTTCTGATGGGGCCAGTTTTAAATGATAGAGAATCGGAGGCTAAAGATCTGAGCGCTGCTCGCTGCTAACAGTGACGAGCACGACACGAGAAAAGAGGACAGAGTGGTTCTGAATGAAACATCTGAGACTGGATTTTTCTTTTCACTGGAGATTTTTGATGATAGAAATCAATAAAAGCTGAATAGACTTCGGATGATCGCCTATCGCCTTTTATTGCTCTGCACATGGACTTTTTTCTGCTTTCAGCCAATGAGATGACACCAAAGCGGTGTTTCACGACAGTGCAGTTACACTCAGAAACCTTCAGAGGGCGCCAATGCACACGAAAACCCAAATGTCAAAATAACGTTGGTTTAAAGCGTGATGCTGTGGTGTTTCGACCTCCTGTCTGCGTTTTGCTTCCCTGCAGGTCGCTGGTGGACGGTGCGCCGCCACATCTGGGCAAACGTGACCTTCCATCAGCTTAAGGATGTTTAAGATCCGGCAGTCATTCCCTCCCAGCCTCGCACCTTCACCTCATGTTCTGTTGAGTTTTGACATTGACAGCCTCTGTTGTATTAATTCTGGTTTTGCCACCAAAAACTGTGCAGCAACAATAAATTCATCTATGAGGGAGCAGATTGTGATCACAGCAGCCATCATGCTGTAACCACGGTCGGATGTTTAACATAATCTGACGTGTCCTGGAAACCTCGTCTCTTTGTGTTCTCAAACTTTAACCACAGCTGAGACAGTTTAACGACATGAAATGTTGCTTTCGAGGTGACATGTCTCTCATGATTATCAGATTTTATCTGAAGCCAAAAATACAGAGAAAACAGAAAAGTTCTTTTCCTCCACAGTTCAGTGTTTGCAAACCACAAAATACAGCTCGTTTCCTGAGTTGTAACACACATATGTTCTCTTCTCCTAGCACTGCAGTGCAGCCCTCCCCTGGCAGCCCTGCAGCGTTCTGGCCAATCAGAGTAGGGGCTGCTTAAAGAGACAGCAGCTGACACAAATTATTTAAAGAAGAGGCTAACCAGTATGGGTTTCCACTTGATGTCCTGGCTCTCGCTGCCCGTCAGCTTACACGGTGGAGTTGTGGGTTGTGGAGGCCAGAAGGGGCCATGTGGTGCTGTTACTACCTGGAACCTCATTAGCATGCTGCTGAGCGTCACTGGCTCATTGGGGTCACACGTTCCAAGGTGGAACTGGGGCTTCGGTTGTTCTGAGAAAGATCTCTTGACTTTTTGTAAGGATGCAAGCACACTCCTTTCCCGAAAAGGTTGGCATTCGATAAAGCAGAAGAAACCTATGACCAAGGTTGAAGGTGCTACTGCAGGGCCGCAGGGTAGGTTATGTAACTTATCAGACGGATCTGATTGGGATGAGAGAAATTCCTTATTGCCGCCTTTTTCCCACTGAGCAGTCTTTCACCCGTCCTCCCTCAGTGTCATGCAGTGCTGCTATTATTTCACATTTCCCTGAACATGAAGAGAGAAATGACATAACGTGAACATAAGCCAGGATCAATGTCATGAGGAACCTGGAAATAGGTGCCGTCCTGGGACTGAACATATGCCGCATGCACAGAGAACTCAGTGAGCGTGATGCGTTAGTTTGTTCCTGCTGACCTGACCTCCCCCGTCATCATCTGGGGCCTCCGCACACATCAACACACCTGCAGATTTAGGTCTTTAAGGTCTGCATTGCATAACAGCATTTGCTATGATTTATACAGTTACTCTTTAAATCCAAGAGAATACAGTTTCACTTTCTTGTTTACAGTTCAGTGGAGGTTTTCTCAAACTGGGACACTTTAATCGTCCCCCAGATGAATCATCTGACTGGCGAGCTCCTTGCATGACGATATCATGCAACTTCAACCATGATCTCGTGGTGTGTAGTCGACACCAGGTACTGAAGGTTGAGTCAGTAGAAATGTTCTTTCACTTGCAAACACAACTTTCACATTGGCCTCCCCCCCCCCCCGCTGGGTTCATGTCGTATCGTCAGTTACAGCCGTTGTCGAGTTTCTTTTAGCCGCTTCGCTTCTCGTTAAGCTTTTGTGCTTCGAGCCCTGCAGACATGAAGTACAGTCTGTCTAAACATACAGACGTGCAGTTAGTCACTAATGGACTGACAGTTTACGTTCTGACTGGCGTGGATTTAAAGGATGTCACATCAGCACACACATGCTCGCTCGCAGTATTTCTTTGTGTGAAACCGTTAAAGTGTCTCGCTGCAGGGTTAAATCTGTCCGAGTGCTGCGAATCCAAACAAACTGTAACTGACGGCGTGTTTGTCTCTTCTGTTCCCGTCACGTCTCAGCAGGTCATGTTTATGTGTGTGACACTCAAGACTCAGGACTGTAAAAGGAAGGATCATCAAGCCCTGGATTTTATTTTGAAAGTGTCTGATGTGTGAGCAGGCAGGCTGTTAGTGAAATAACTCATCCAAAGGTTTTTTTGGGGGGTTTTTAATGTTAGCCCTCTAAGTTTCAGCCTCCAGTAATCTCCTCTCTCCAAAGCTCTCGCCTCTCTTTCGCCTCACGGCTGTAAACGTATGAAACTGAACGATGTAAACATGACAAGCGAAAACAGCAATTACATCTCTGCCTCGGGCGCTCCGCCTCACCCTCGACCCCAGACTCGCCTGAGACCAAACCCGCGCTCACACCTGCCTCCTGTTTGTTGTACACACAGAGCTGAGGTGTACGTACACGCACAGGTGGTCACAGGGTCACGATTCCTTCGTACTAAACGAAACCCTGCTTTATCGTGGAAGTGGACCGTTAGATGACGTGATTCGAAGAGGCGCCTGACGCTGTCGTATCCACGCAGCGTGAGCAGGTTTCACCCTCATGTGTGCACACACACACGTGTACTCGGTCAAGAGTGATGGTTTTAATGTGACCAGCGTGGGAGAGAGGTGGGCGGAGCTCTTGAGCTCGGGCACGCCACGAAACAATCGCGCCTCACACGAAAACGTCCGGAGAGCGCAGCATCAATAACTAAAAACAAACAAGCATCCACATGTAAACAGAGAAGCACATACTTCAAATTCAAAAAACTTTATTCGTCCCCGGGGGAACAATTCCTGACTTCTCTCTCACACTGAGCTCTGTTTACAGCGTGACGACTCTCTGATGGGTTTAATCAGCCTGAAGCCGTTTGTGTGTTTCAGACAGCTGCAGCTTTTCTTTAACACATCAACACTTTCCAACATGGATCCCTCTCTGATGCACTCCCATGCTTCTTCATCCAAAGCCGAACACGTCACTCGCCCTCTGTCGTGTTTAACCACGAGGTTAACCGCACAGCTCTGCACTTACACAACAGGCCAAGTCCTCTTAAAGAGCAGGATGGACCGAGACGAAGAAAGCAGTCCAGGTTTGTGTCACTCCACTCAAAGTGCTTTCCTCAGTTATGAAGGAAGAATTGATGGACCGGATTAAAGTCTTCTCACAGCCTTTTTAAAACAGCCGTCTGTCATGATGAAGTAAAATAAAACCATCTTGTTATTCTGCTAAGTGTCGGACTGTGACATGTTTGTAGCCAACATGATATTAATCAGTAACTGTTTTCAAAGCTGTGGAGACACAGCACACACACACGTCAGTACGAGATCCCTCAGCTGCTTCAGCTGACATCGGCTTGATTACAGCGTGTCGACGGCTGCTTTGGTTGGCTTTAGAAATGCAAAGAGGATCAGGCTTTACTGAAACTCCTCCACCTTCCTGATTCATGATCGATCAGAAGGACCATGACGTCACGTTCCTCATCATGTCCAGACAGATTCCTTTTGGCTGATCTCCTTTCTGTGTGTTTTTTTTTAGCTGATTGGTTTCTTCGTGTTTTTTCTCTCTCTTTGTTTTTCAGTGAAGCTCAGCAGATCTAATGGATGAAGACAACAGACGTCCGGTTGATTACAGCTCACTTCAGCAGGAGACGAGAACAGACAAGCTCACAGATGTCTTTCATCCGGAGATCAAGAAGACTTCACACGGCATCAGCGTCGACCTCTTTTCCCCTCGTACGAACGCCGTGATTTCCCCCCCCAACAGGCGCTGAAATGTTGCACCAGTGACGTCATTTGGAGCAGAATGAGACAAATTGCATAGTTGGGAGCCAGAGGAGAGGGCGAGGCGTGGGGTCATGTGCTTCCAGGTCTCGGTGTGGTTGAAGAGTCTTGAACCTGCTGGAACCTGTCCGGGATTTACTGCACACCCTCCAGGACTCCTTTGAAACGGTCCGGACGGGAGCTCGAACTTCAAACGACTAATTCAAACAAAATCAGAAAAATTGAACGATGTGTGCAAATAAGCATTTGAATTTCATAATAGTGAGGCGCCAGTAGCGCAGTGGCAGCGCACGCGTCCCCACATATGTAGGCCACACCCCTCACGCAGGCGACCCGGGTTCGACCCAAGCCTGTGGCTTCCTGCCCGCTCTCTCTCCCTGATTTCCGACCCTGTCCACTGTCTCTCTCGAATAAAAGCAAAAGGCCAAAAACATGTCTTACTTTCATAATATGACTCCTGTCCTATAATAACATGGAGGAGGCGGAGCCTATGACCTGCAGCCAGTTAGTGGGAAAGAACCAAATATGTTGACTTCACTTTAGGAGAGCAGTTGTGCCGTCTTTTTTGATATAGAGTCTATAAACCAGAAAGATGTACATGCCAGTAAACATGCAGTGTACACACACACACACACACACACACACACACACACACGCACACACACACACACACAGGTACATGGAACAGACGGACGTTTCAAGGTTGCAGGGTTTGAGTGATGACAGCGGCTGATTGCATCAGTGTCCAGGGCAAGGAGTCGAACACACACACACACACACTCACAAAGAGAGAGGGCATAGTGAACACACACACACACACACACACACACACACACACACACACACACACTCATACAAATCCCCCCTGATGCAGGATGATGATGAATTCTGTTGAGTCCTCCGGTCAGTGTCCCGGGTGGGAGGGGTCGGACCGTCTTCTCAGGGCTATCTCTTACAGGTCAATGGTTCAGCCCGATGACATCATCAGGTACAATCGCTTCTTTTGTTCATTTCCACTGAATAAAACTGGAAAAAAAATAGGATCCGCTTTGAATTAAAAAAGGACAATAACACAGTTATGAAGCTGTTTATTTGTGATGAAAGGAGAATCGAATCAGTACTCAAGTGAGACACACACTGTTTGTCCTTCTGTTCAGAGGTCAGAGGTCACAGTCACCTCTACAAGCCGGCCCGTCTCCTTCCCAACTCCTCACGTACCAACCGTTAGTCCTCCCCCCCTCCCGGGCGTTTCAAGTGACTTCAGAGTGAAACTACCGTGGCTGTAGAGACGAGGCGGGCTGAGGTCTAAAGAGCGAGAACGCCTCCAGGTCGCGGAGGTGGATCGATGGACGGACCGAGGATCCAAAATGTTACATTCCACTTTCATGAATCCTGTGACTTCACATCACGTGACGTACTGAAACGCCACACACGTAACCAAACTGCGACCACAGAGAGATCATCACATGCTCAAAAGGCTCAGACGCTGAGGCGTGGTGAAAATTATCCGCATGTGGCGATGGGATGAGAAAATGAACCTGCTGCAGCATATTGGACTGTTTTTTTATTTGCATCACATTTCCTTATTGTCTACAACATCAAGCAAATGACAGTTTTTTGTTTGTTTTTTTAGGTTATATTTTTGGCCTTCTTGCCTTTATTGGATCGGACTGCTTCAGAGAGACAGGTGATTTAGGAGTCCACTCCCAAGGTCGGTTTCAAACCCACAAACACTGCGCTGAGGAGTGTAGCCTCTGTGCATGAGTCCCGCTAGGCTATAAAAAAGTTTTAAATATTCAAGGACCAAATACAGATCAAAATCACAGATAAACATAAAAACATTTTAATCTCAAATCACTTTTAATGAAGCTACATTTCCTTTTCTCTTCCTTTAAGGATACAGTTTGTTTTTGTGTGAGCCGTCCTTGTAGGTCTGAAGAAGATAACAGGCTCAGTGTCACTCTGCTTAGTGGCCTTAATGATTATTTTCACACATCACAACTCTCCAGTGTGTTATTGCTACGTTAAGAACTGTTTACCTTCCTCTTTGTGATCTTCAAGGTGTTTTTAAGTCAAATGTCCAAAGTGGAAAAAGAAAAGCCATCACTGGTTATCTGCAGTTTCCATGTCAGCTTAAAGAGGAGGCTGCTGGACACAGCAACGTCAGCTCTGTTTTTTTTCTGCCAATTAAAAACGCACAAAAGTTGCACATTATCCGAATACGACATGAATCTCTTCATGCCAAAATGTTCTGTCATTTAGATGACAGGTTCTAGTTAGAGCCAAATATTATCCACCACAAACACCGTCTTCTACCTTGCCTGACGTCACTCCACCCCTCATCATTGGCCGACAGAGTGTTTTTCCTCCCCCCCCCCCCCTCCCCTCCCTGTCCGTGTTGTCCACTTCTCCTCCGCAGGCAGGCCACAAGTGTTTGATTCGCTGACTGGCCGTGCATATTAATGAGAGAGGGACAGCGGGCTGCTTTTAAAAAGAGCTGCTGCCTGCCTTTCCACAGAAAAGCGACCAGGAAGACGGAGAGAGAAAGAGAGAGAGAGAGAGGGGGAAGGAGAGAGAGAGAGAGAGACCTAAACGAGTGAGTGCAGATTCATCCTTGCGCTCAGGACGCACAGACGGAGTTGCACAACCAGCGCTCCAAAAAGGCTCCAAACGCAGAGAAACCCTCCGCGCTGCTTCACTTCTGTCATCCAACCAACAGCTGCAAGTGGAACTAATTCACAGCTCGGAAGACTTGTGTGAACTGTGCATTGGTTTAAAGCATAGAGGCGGTTTGGACGGCTCGGATTCTGAGGGGGGAAAAACACATCTTTGAAGAAAATGCATCGGTGCACAGCGGTGCTCCTTCTGTTTGTGGTGGCCTTATACTTCCTGAATGCAGAAGGTAAACTCCAGGATTTATTGTTGTGCTTGTATTATAATTTATCTATTGAGAAATGTTTTCTCTCTAAAAGTACTTTGCTTGCATGAGTGAGATAAATTAGGAATTAACTTTAAATTCACACATTCACATTTTTTTAAACGAGAGTGAAGTGGGAGCCAAACATCCTGAAATCTCTGCACAGTCTGAGAAAACAGTCTCTCACTTCCACTTGTGTGTTTGCATGTTTTACGTAACCAACAAACCACCTGCTGCAAGCCTCTCGCTCCCAATCCAAACAGAACTGTGACACTTTGTGATCTGATAGTTTTACATCCAGAAACATCTCGACCTTTTTAAGAATGCTTTAAGATGTGTGAGGAAGGAGAAGAGGAGTTCACACCATGAGCAGCAGAGATCATTTAAAGCCAAGCATTCAATCGGGGTCATGTAGGGAGGGAGTCTGGGAAATGGAGGACAATGAAGAAAACGTTTCAGCTTAGTTGAGAATAACAGATTTAGACAGGATAAATGTTCTTGTAAAAACTTCTTGCAAATGATGCCAAAGCAGCCTGAGGGTCGGGGAAGATTTTTGAATGTTGATCTGTTTTTAGTAGGAAAATGATGACATTTTTTAATTTGTCATTAATTGCTAAATTGTATTTTTATTAATCACATTTTTAATGCATATTTGAAATTCTATTTTTTTTTGCATGAATAAAAAGCTGTCAGGCTTTATTTTTGATTTTTATTGTTTTATTTTGAAATACGGTAGGGCTCTTTCTTATAGAGAGAAGGTCATGATGTGAAGTTCAGCACAGAAACAGGAAGTGGTTATGGATCCTAAAGTGAGGTCAAACAGCTAACAAAGGTCAACGTGTGATGTCATCAGGTGGATCTGACTTTGGATTGGTCAGCTGAGCTGTCTGAGAGTTTGTTAAAGTGAAATGAGACACACTGAGGACCGCAATCTACGGCGAGTCTAAAGGGACAAAATAACATTAAAAAAAATGAATGCATTGATTTTAGACCTTAATTAATCGTGATTAACTCGTTAATGCAGTCGGCCAACAACAAGGACGACATGAACAGACTCAATAAAAACATCAACAATAAAATCAGTCAAGAGCTCAAACCAAAAAGTACATTTCTACCAAGTGATGTAACATGTAAGAAGAATGCTTTGTAATGTGTCATGGCACCGGGGGTTAAATAAAGTCCTCCTCACATTCGGCTTCTGTCATCGCCAACATGGGGAAATAAAAACAGAGTAAGCCGAGTCCATCTGTTCCGTGTTGACGCCCATAGAGACCCCGTGTTATATCAACCTCGGTGTGTGTCCACGCCGTTACAGTATGTGCGGCGTGCTGGCAGCAGTGTGTGCATGGTGACAGATTTAGTGGCCTGCGGCGGCGGCGTGGAGAGATCGCTGGTGATGGATGAATGAAACCTTGGAGTCTCCAGGTCGTCACCTCCCATCACAAATACAAACAACCCCGGAAAAAACTCATTTCCTGTGTCCGTTTGAAGAGCAGCATTAAGTCGTCACAAGAAGAAGAGTGGAGCTGAGAAGATGGAAAACTGTAAAGATACCTTAAAGGTGTGACTGCACGGAGTTCAAACTTAATCACCCGGTGCAATAAATATAAACGTTGCATTAATGTGGGATTTATCAGTCCAAAAAAAAAAAAGATCCCCACAGCTTCATCGTGAAACATTTTTCACTTCTCCTGCAGCCTCCTCGTCTTTCTACGTCAGAGAGAGCTGACTGAGAGAAGGCAGCAGGATATAATCAGGAGAATTCACCTGGAGCCAGAGTGGGAGGGGCTTGTGACCTTTATTCACCAACACACACTGTTAGAGTATTTTTCTTTAACCTCCTTCTTTCCTCATTTAGAGTTGTTCCGCATGCGACACGGTCTCCCTGCTCGAATTCATCTCTGGTTTATTTTTAGCCCGTTTGCATGTGATGTAAGTGAAGCCGTGTTTGTAAAGCCTGGGACGTCTCAGCAGACTCAAACTCTGCTAATCTCCTCTTGTCAGCGTGCGCTCCGGAGATAAACAGACGGCTGGTTTGGAGCCAATTTGCTGTCAGATCATAAAGTATTAACTTTTCCATCTCTGTGTCTGAGCTTCATAACTTTAAGAATTCGTCACACAGTTCAGTTTCCACGACTTTAAATTCAGCGACGATGATGATGATGATGATTTTTCTGGTTTTGGTGTTTTATCTGTTTGAACAGCCTACAAGTGCAGGTGCACCAGAAAAGGACCAAAGATCCGATACATGGACGTACAGAAGCTGGAGATCAAACCCAAGCACCCGTACTGCCAAGAGAAGATGATATTGTGAGTCTTTTTTTTTCTTCTTCATTTCCACTTTCAGGTACCTGACCTGTCGCTGCCTTCTTTCCAATAAACTCCCGTTTTCTTTAATCTTCCTCTTCTTCTTCTTCCTCCGTATTTACAGAAGTCCTAAAATCACAAATGTCCCGATGCCTCAGCTATCCATAAAAAAAAAATCGTAGAGGCGAAGCCGCCCGATTTCAAGCCACCCAGGCGCTCCACCTGCACGAACTGAACGATGTACTAACGTTAGCTCGTCGGATGACTACAGGTCGAACACGCTCTTCATTTATTTTACGTTCACACCCGCCCATAACGCTGGCGTGCTTACTGGTTTCCCCTCATGAGCAGCAAAGGTTCCTTCCGTACGCAGGTGAGATCCTCGACACGAAACACGACCTGTGATCATCTGCTCCTACAGCTGTAAAAGATGCTGGTGAGGATCCCAGAGTTTATCCAGCGTCCTGTCTCCCAGTGAGAAGTGTAAAAGGCCCTTGGCAAGATAATCGTTTTTAATGACGCAGCCATGAAAATGTAAGACGATAATTTAATGACCGCGTCACAACCTTCCTAAACATCCTCATCATCATCAATATGGTGTCAGCTTTAGTTCAGCTGCTGGCTGCTGTGTCTGTGCTGCAGGCGTAGTCGCCGTGTGTGTGTGTGTGTGTGTGTCTGTGCGTGTGTGTGTGTGTGTGTCTGTGTGCGTGGATAAATAATCAGATTAAATTTGTTTATACTAAATGACACATGTGACACAAATACAAACCTGATAAAAGTAGTTTCTTTAGTGTGTTTGGTCATTTTCCTGGTCACAGCAGCCCTGGGTTCGACTCCGCCCCTTTGCTGCATGTCCACCCCCCCCACTCTCTCTCCTCCCAACACTTCCTGTCGCTCTTCATCGGTCCAGTCTAATTAAAGGCAAACATTCAGTTCATATCCTGTTTCTCACACATGATCCACATATGCATCACATACGTGTTCGTCTGGACACGTCACAAACAGTGAGCAGCAGCTCTTCACTTCCAGTGAGAGCCGTCATGAAATCCAGAACGACCCTGTCACATGGTCAGCCTGTGGCGCTCGCATGTACCGCACGACTTTGAATAAATGAACAGACTCTCTATAGGCCGAGCGCTCCGGTCCACACGAGACGGGAACGTGAGCTGTGATTTCATCATGTAAAGTTTCATGTCATGAGGGGACAACAGATGGGACGTTATATCAGCGTCCCGGAGTGTCAGAACTCTGCTGCCACCTGCTGGCCAAGGACAGTATCAGACATGAAGACAGTGGTCACACACACGAAGGCCAGACCACCATAAGAGAATACTTCAGTTTTTCACTCAAGCTGTGTGTTTTCTGTACCTCTGTGTTTGTTTGTTTGTTTGTTTATGTCTTGGACTGAGGAAGTAAACAACAGCTACAGTGTAGCCTCCACTCAGTGTCTGAATAAAGAGATTTCATTCAGAGTTTCACGACTTGGAGAGTCAGCAAAGATAAGCGGCGTCTCTTCGAACGGCTTCGGTCTGATTGTGATTGTTTCCCCTGTTGCTGCCCGTCATGTTCATCTCTGACCTGCCGCTTTGCATTGTGGGAAACAGTACCCGACGGCGGCCGGTCAAATGTAGACTGTAGATTTTTTTTGTTCTAAATCAAAATGCAATTTTGGCAAACTGAGGACATCACATTCCATCTGCATATTGTGTGTGTGTGTGTGTGTGTGTGTGTGTGTGTGTGTGTTCCCCACTGAAGGACGTTATTTAAGGCTGCTGTATTAGTATGAGAGGGGGGCCACCAGTTGCTGGTACCCACTGAAAAATGAGTCTCAGCAGGCTCCGGAAAGCCAGCGAAAGAGAGAGAGAGAGAGAGTAGGAGAGAAATGAGTGAGCGAGAGACGCGCCCCCCCCCCCCCTCCCCCCCTCCTCAATTTGGCATTCACAGGCGACCACTTCGGACCACACACTCAAGCTATAGGAGCCTCGAAGTGTTCCTGTTTACTCCTGATGTCATTAGCATCATTTCTCTTCTCCTCCATGTTGTTCCTCCTCTCCGCCGTTGTGCGATGTTTGAATTCCACGCTTCTCTTCGCTACACAGAAATAAAGATTTTATGTAAATGTTGATATTTTAAAAAAACCTCAGCTTTTGGGACCTTCTTTTTAAACACTGCTGATTTTTGAGAAAGTCTAAATGTGTTAAGATAAGAATCATTTTAATGTAGTATCACTAACTCTTTAAAAACCACTCTGATACTGTTTCTTTTGGTCATAGAGCTCTATGGAGCACTTTTATGCAGTTTGCATTAAAGCCCGACCGATTCATCAGTCAGCTGATAATATTTGCCGATCTTCACGTATTCAGACACGATCACTGTCGGCCATTGCACCCATGTTACTTGATTTATTCACCAAGTCGCACAGCATTTAATTTGAGTTTTATCGTGTTAATGTAGCAGTTCTCTGTCGCCAGCAGAGGGCGCTATAAGCATCACCACTCTGCAGAGCGCCGAGCAGTGACGTACGAAGACGATCTTTTTATTTTCCAGTCGAGTGACCATCTTGTCTGTGTGATAAATCTTTGATAACTGATGGATGTAAATCTGTCTGAACTCTCTGAGTTCCTAGTTTTTATCATTTGATGTCGTAGAACTTGTGACTCCTGTTTGCAGCGGCCTGATAATATTTATCCTTTAAATGTTTTAAAGTGAACATTTTCAGGCAGCCGTCGATGGAGAAGAAAAGAAGCTTTCTCTCCCCCCTTTTTCTACCACATTCTTCTTTTTCAGCCCCTTCACAGCCTTTTCTATCCTCCCTCTGCTCATGCTTATGTAACGCTCGGCTAACAATATTAGCCTTTGGAGCCGCTGAAGCTGCCCAGGTGAATCATAATGAGGAGGGGACTGAAGCTCAGATGAAAACAGTAACGATGTGAAGTTTAGCAGCCGTGGATAATAACCACAGGCCGGTGTGTTTGTGTCAGTCGTGGCTCCGTTGGGTCGCATGCCTACAAAAGCACTCTCATGTTTTTTTGCTCTCACATTCAGCGCTCGCTTCGTCGATAAAACAGAATGACGACTGAATGAGCAGGAAAAGTAGACGCAAACCTTATTACCTCTGAAAGCTGAGTTTTGTTTTTTTATTTGAGAGTCGAGTCTTTTCTCTTCCAGTCAACTCATTTAACATTCATGGTTCGGGGAGTCTTTGAGCGTGTCACCGGCTGCAGAGGCCCCATGGCACTGTGGGAGTTTTTTCCCACATTTCTCTTGTTTTGGCCTGAATACGCCACATGCAGGCAGACTGTCTCCACCGCTGCCATAAGCGGACGGTAACAGCTCGAGCGATTGATTCAATGAGCTTGGATGTCACACTTGTTAGCGGCTGCTCCATGATCTCATCTCTTTGCCAAGCGTCCTGCTGGTCGCCTGTGCGTGCTGCTCTTTTCAGACGGGAGGGCATTTCACTCTGGGATTGTTTTTCATGACAGCTGAGAATTGGGGCAAAAAGTTTCTATTCAAGTGTGTTTCTCACAAACTCTGAAAACAACGTACTGAAAGTTTTCTCTTGTCGTCGATCTCGTCTCCTTCTGTCTAGTTTTTATCTAAAATAAGGCGTTTTCAAATCTACACTCCTGAAAATGTCTGGAGAATTTAAGGAGTTCCGTAAATCCTGATCTGGGAGACGGTCTCCCGCTTTAATGTGCACGTGTCAACGACCAGATCAGAAGCACTGATTGATTGAAATATGGCGATTGCTCGGTGCGAAAACGGGGCTCTTGAATTAAAATGGTTTAAATGTCTTAACATTCGAATTCTCGAAGGGGCAGGATCGACCAATCAGAGACGTCCCCCATCCTCTCCTGCCTCTCACTGTCCTCGTCATCGGCTCTCTCGGCACACGCCAACGCTAACAAACTGACTCCAGCCCTACATGACCTTGCGGTCGTGTCCCGTCACTCTTATCTCCTGTGTTTTTATTTAATGTTGGTGTTTAATGTCTTGAGTTGATGATAAATGAATTGTGACGTTTTTAGTTGACGTGTGATTCCTGGCGTTTGTGTTTCCTGTCAGCGTGACGATGGAGAACGTGGCTCGCTTCAAAGGTCAGGAGTACTGCCTCCATCCCAAACTCCAGAGCACCAAGAATCTGGTCAAATGGTTCCGCATCTGGAAGGACAAGCACAGGTAATAATCGGATCCTGATTGGTCAGTAGTCGCACAGGGAGCCCTCCCACTCGCTCCAGCTGCTTCCTGTTTGTGTTCACACACTCGGCTCCTCCTGAAAACCTCGAGAAGCGAGAGAGAGAGAGAGATCAAATGTTTGAAGATACAGAAAAATGACTGTGGTTTGTTTCTCCACAGGGTGTATGAAGCCTAATCCTCAGCTGCCCGCCACGTGAGGCTCGAGTGAGACAGAACACACCAACAGGACTGTTTTTACCAAGCACAAGGTGTAATCTACAATCAAACTGTACCGCCCCCCTCCTTCTGCCTGAAATCTGTAGTTTGTATGTAAATATAATGCTGGTCGGCTCGTTTTAGTCCGCCAGTCCATCTAGACGCAGTCAACCACCACTTCTGTCTTTACAACTGTAGTTATTGTCGAACGGCGGACGAGACGCCGCCACCTGTTCACGCAGATGTAGGCGTCGTTCGGTTTTTACTCCGAGGGACCTTGTTGTGTTGACTTGAAGAAGCAGGAGGACTCTCCTCTGAAGATGCAGTGTGGGTGTTTTAATTGTTCACATTTTCACTTCTCTATATTCGTATTACTCGGAGGGATATTTGTACCATGCCAACATTTACAGTAGGATCTGTTAACCCGGGTTTGAGGGGTGGGCTTCATACGCACAGTCTGCAGATTAACTGTTCCATCAGAGACATGAAATCTACCGCTGTGTGTGTGTGTGTGTGTGTGTTTACCATGTCGTCATGCTAGCAACAAACACGCCACTGTCAAATAGGATCTGAATGATTGTGTCAGTACATTTTAAAGAATGAGAAATAGTTCATTTGTGCCATCTCTGCATTCATTACAGTCTGACGACTGCAGTTATTAAAAAATAAACTTGATTATTAAACCCGTCTGTCCTGGTTTACATGTTGACTGAATATAAGAGGTGTGAAAGTAGCCGTCACGCGGTCGTCTGGGGGTTTTTCGACCACGCCAACTTGGTATTTCAGGGCGAATACACTTAAGCCCCTTTTCCACCAAGCGGTCCAGTTTGGTTCAGTCCAGTTTGGTTCACCCCAGTTTGGTTCTGCCCAGTTTGGTTCTGCCCAGTTTGGTTCTGCCCAGTTTGGTTCTGCCCAGTTTGGTTCTGCTCAGTTTGGTTCAGTAAAGCCTGATCTTGCTTGTGTTTCCAAAGCTAACCATAACAGAGTGACATCATAGCAGTGCAATGCAGTTCAGTCCACCAATAAATTCAACCAGGAAGAAGAATGCAACACATTAAACAAAAGGCAACAATGGAGGACGTCCAGCATCGCTCTGTACCTCCGAGGTCGTCAATGGTTAAGTGTCTTGCACAAGGACACAGTCAGGAGCTGGGGATCGAACCCCTTATCTTCCGGTTTAGGGACGACCGACTCCACTAAATGAGTCACACAACACCCCCCCAAGTGCGAATTCTTCTGGCCAATCAGTGGCGTGCGGAGCATCTAGCTCCACCCTTTAGGACGCTTGGCACCCCAACAGAAAAGTAGCATAAAAAGTAGGACGGTACAGATCCGTTATTTTGGTACCATTCCAATAAATGTGTATCGTATCTGTACTGAATCTAACTGGACTGGACCGCTTGGAGGAAACCCGGCTATAGCTGCACCTCATGGTCCCCTCCTGGTTGCTAGGTTACCTTGCTTGCGACGTAATTGGCTCAATGTTTCTCAATGAAAATGGGACTATAAAGTATGAACATTGTGCTGTATTAAAGAAGGCCATAAAGTAAGTAATGAGGCCAGTAACTAACTAAGAGAAAAAAAAAGTCTGGTCCATCTTCTTGTGATCTGTTGAGTCGCCCCCTACTGGCCGTTAAACAGAATGCAACCAACGTGCACATGAGACTCTCCGGCTACATTCACGTCTTTTATACAGTCAGTGGGTTTAACAAACTGTTTTATATGTTTACAGATTGTTTAGATGTGTCTTTGAAATAAACGTGTACTACAGCAATATCTTAAAAAACACATCTGAACCACAGGGGTCAGAGGTCAAATGGCTAATAAATAAATGATTGTCATTATTACAAAGTTCTTTGTGAAGAAATGGCCGACTAAACGGAAAGTCCAAGGCTCTCTGATGCAGTATATAAAAATCCTTTCTTAACAGTTATTTGTGATTTGAGAGGCCGTAGTTATGATAATAAATGTTATTTAAAACTCACTTAACATTTGAAGTAAATATCAAATTAAAAAAGGGACATAAAACATCTACAAGCTGACAAATAACAGAGGGAACAGATGCACGTGTCACCTCTGGGCTCCGTATTCAGTTTATATGTTAGCGAGAGTTTCACCTTAAGATCTTCATAATGTCATGTATTTTGAATCACTGCAGTAGAGTTGTTGTTTTTTTTTTTTTTGCTATTTAAGTGTTTCATTGGTAACAGATATTCGGAGGCTGAGTGTTTGAAATGTCCTTCAAACAGTCAAATGTTCAACTGAGTGTAAAACGATAATAATAATAAAAAAAGAGAGAAGAGGAAGAAGCAATAAAGTGTCTTTAGAGCAGCTCATTTCTGCGTTTCATTCTTTGACTCCATTTTAAGTAAATAAAAGTGAAAGGAAAGGAAAGCGATGGGGTTGTTTCTTCTTTTCGATTAAAGTGCAGTGACTCAAAGAGTCCACCAGGTGGCAGTATACATCCGCTGATTTCACAAGAGACCAGTAACAGGAGCCGAGATGGATGGATGTAATAACCCTTAAACAAACAAGACATCAATAATGTTATTTTTACATTTCTCAGGGCTGAACATGAACTTAACACATTCTGACATGATGCATGTCCTTTCATTTTTCAGCCGAGGTTTCATCTGTAGGCTTGTTCACGATGTTTATTACAATTCTTCTCTTTCCTCGTCTTTGCCTGATCATCTTCTGACTTTCTTGCTGCAACAGATAAATAACTTGATTGATGCAGAATCTTAACACTGCATGATTGTCGTTCTAAAATAGACCTGCAGTCACATGTTTACTTTCGGTTTTAATGAAACAAAACTTAAGGAAAAAAATATGAGGAGGACCTGACACAGGCTGCAATAATAATAATAATAATAATAATAATAATAATAATAATAATAATAACTGCAAGTGTCCAGCAGCTTTTCCTCCCGGACAGTCAAAGAGAGACTCGTGTGCAAACCTGGTGCGCACGAGTTTATTTCTCGTTATAATTTTACGCACAATGTTTTTTTTTTTTTTTTTGCTTTCTGGACTTCATGATACCTTATCAATAAATTTTGATTGAAACAAATCAAGATGAATCTTTGCTTAGTGTGTTTGAAGTCGAATGTTTTTGCGCGTCTGCTGTCTGTCAGTGAGGAGGGCGGGGTCAGTGAGGAGGGCGGGGTCAGTGTTTGGCAGGTTTGTCCCTCGAGGGTGTGTGTTTGAGAGAGAGAGAGAGAGAGAGAGAGAGGAGACTACAGAGCAGGAGAGAAACTCGCTCAGCAACGACCTGCAAAAAAAACGGCCATCCGAGTCTTTCAGTCCGAGCAGAAAAAAAAGAAAAACAGGAGCCAGATTATTTTTGTGTTTGCAATGTTCCTGACAACATTTCTCCACCGCCTGATTTGATGTCACCGAAACTGCTGCAGAAAAACTAAAACCCAGAGATTAATGCATCCTGCTCCGCGGTCCTGTTGGTTCTGACCTGGTAAGGTACCGATTAGCTCGTTCTGCTAACAAGCGCCCCTTCTTCCGCTTCTCTTAGCATCTTAGCAGCTAATGCTAGAGTTAGCTTAGCTTCTGAGCTAATGCTAGCATGCTAAGCTAAATCAGTATTGTCTTTTTATTTAAACATTATCACTGCTGATTAATAGTGTGGAGATTTTTCTGCTGTTATTTCCTTATTTTCCAGCTAACATTCAAACACGGAGGGGTTGTAAAGAAACCGTTAACGGCTTCAGTTGGTGACAGGAAGCTAAGAGCTAACAGTTAGCATCACATCTGTGGCTCCTCTGAACTACAAACACTCAGAAAGGAGAAATGAATCATTAAATGATCACATATTTCATGCTTTAAAGGCCTTGAATAAAAACTGGAATATGTTGTTTTAAATCTGGATTTATAGGGTATAGATTGGCGGGTTCTGTGTAAAGTAAATGAATCATAATAATTCGTTTTTATTTTTACTATTTTTTTTAATTGAACATTTACAGAAACACAAAGACAGAACTTCCAGTCGTGCATGTGTTCTGAAGTTCTTGTTCTGTTGGGCCGGGTCCGGCTTTAGTTTCGTTTTCTGCTCCTGGTAGTCTGATGGGGGGGTCTTGATGGGACCGGCTCAGACCCTGTGCTGGAATGTTCTGGAGGATTTCTGCACAGGTCTCTTTGTGCAGTGATTCTGAATCTTTTTTTAACGTGGATTTAAAGTTGACTTTTTCATGTCTGGCTGCTCTGAAATCCTCGGCGCATTGCATAATCTCATCCGGCCGCTGGCCTGCATTAGAAGAGGATTTGGCTCACTTTCAATCCGGGTCTTTTAATAGACCAGCCCACGTTAGTTCACAACTGTACAAGACTTAACAGAGTGGAAGTTAAAACCCTGTTCAGTTGCGTCAGGACGGATTTGCTCTGTAGCCATAATGTCATAACCATCAAGGTAAACTTACCCCCCAGTTACCCTGGGGTCAGACCCCCCCCCCCCTGTTGGCTCAGTCAGGCCTTTGTATGTTCATATTGATATTACGGTGTGTTATCGGTCTCCCAGTCTATGAAATCACATGTTGTTTTGGTGTTGGGACACACAGACGCACGCCACCATGTCCTGATACAGTCTTCTCCTCTGTAAAGCCCATGTCACTACCTCAAAGGGGGGGGGGGTAACTTTGACTCCGCTAACATCCACATTGAAGGCGGAGCGTCTCAGGGGTGTAAATATGGAGTCTTGTAACGGCGGTCTGAACAAGAGGCCGAAGGGTTCTGATCCTGTCGGAAGTCGAATGTTTCGGGGAAGAGAGAACTACACTTCCCACGATCGTGACGTGTCACAATGAAACCAATATACTATAGTACTAAGAGTTTTGGGGTAGCTGGTTGTCATGGTTACAAGCATTTTGTGAAACATCATCGGACGATTTGAACGGGGGGGGAAATTTACTTAACGAGTCGGTCTTAACGAGTGCACTGTTCTCTCTGTGTTTTACACACTAAAATCGATCTGTCGTTTACTTTAACAAACGTCGTCTGTGACCCGTTTAGTTCTTTTGTCTTTTCGTACACGCACATGTTTGAGGTGATACGGTTCAGTATCTCAGAAGCAGCAACCTAAATATGTTAAAAACAAACAGAATGACCACGATAGGAGTGAAGTTAACCCTGTTAGCAGAAACAACCAGGTCATTGTGTCAGAGACTGATCTGGGCTCCGGTGCTGATGCTGTTGAGTCAGTTGAAGGTGATGGCTCTTTGGATTGTTGTTGTTCTACACTCAGCTGTAAGTTCAACATCAACCTTGTTAAAGTCTCACAAAATATCCCACCTATAACGGGTCGTATTCTCAGTTTCTGGAGGCGCCGTTTTTAGCTGACTGTCGAGCTACCTCGCTGACCGTACAAAGAAAGAGCGGCCATATCTGTGGTTCCAGTGATTGTGCCTCAGCTGAACCTGCAGCGTGTATACGTGAAGGGTGTCACGTATACACATACCACCCGAGTCAAAACCCTGCGGCCCCCCCGCTGTGTGAGATAAGAACGCGAACGTAAGACGACCCATAGTTTTTGTATGGAGGGAAAACACCCGGCGGTCACAGCAGTGTCATGACCGTGCGGATGCCTGCGGTGTGGGATTGTTGTTGCCAGGTCAGTGAGTGGTAGACGGGAGCCAAGCTAAACCCAGCGCGGTCCAAATCTCTCTCGAGCTGGAGCCAGAACTCCACCCAGCTCCAATCCCTATGCACGAGTTCACACCTGCGCCGCCAACGCTACATATCGATGGGTTAAGGTCCCACGTGCTTTTTAATGATTGCTCGAGGATGAACACACCGACACGATCCCGTCACTGAAACCACCAACGACTACAATCTGATCATCTAACAAGAAGCCGTGGAAGATTATCTTCTGGTTCTGTTACGCCAAAAAGGCCCGGAGGCAGTTTCACACAGCGCGGCGCTGACCCGGCCCCGAGATTGTGCAAATACAGATCCTCCATTGGACAGCTGAAATAACACGGGCTTCTGCAGGGGGACGCATCCTTCATTGACCTGTTGTTGTCTTTCCAGGAGAAAAGGCTCCCACGAGGATTTTCTTTCATATCCTGGACTCGTTTATTCAAGAGAAGTAAAAGAGGAGAAGAGGTGACATTAATTTGATAACTGAACTTTATCAATTTTAATATTTGAGATGTAAAAGCTGTTGACCTTGGCCATAAAGGCGTCTGACGTGGTCGGTTAGGCGTGAGAGGCTCTACGTGTTTTCTGTAGATATCAGAGGTAGAAGAAAGCGTGGCGGGGTTGAAGTTATTCTCGGTTTGACAACGTGTCCTCCAGTAGGTTTAGTTCACCGCTATGGTCATGTGTCACATGACCGAAAATACAGGAAGATAAAATATCAACCCGACCTTTAGCAGCATTTTCTCCCCGGGCGTGCTGACGTTTGCATCAGATCAAGACCATGTTTTTTCTGTTTTGAGAGTTTTTTTTAGGCGAGGGGTTCCCAAAGCTTTTAAGCCCCCGACCCCCCCAAAAGAATCACAGTGCAAGAGACTGGGGACCCCGCCCCCCCCCCCCCTTCCAGATTGGCTGCCATATCATTCCTCAAACATCATAACATGTTACAATGATCCATTTATGAGCCTTCGACGGCCCGAAGTTTGTCTTTTTAAATGCAGTGTGAATTCTCCGTTAGTGTCATTGTGTGAAGGCTCTTGGCTGCTCGTTTGGTTCTATTGTTTACACACACACACACACACACACACACACAGATGGAAGTGACGGCGCTCGTTCTACGCTGTGTGAGCCGTTTGTTCTGTGTTAATTGATTCCTATTCAGTTTATGTACAATAGAGCAAACAGGGTTTATTCAGTGATTACTAAGTGCAGGCTCCGGGTTTCCTCATTCACTCGCTGGAGTCTCACTTCCTCATTGTGCTGTCACTGCTCTCATAGAGCTGTCAGACTTGTTCAGGATAGAAAGACAACAGATGGGAGAAGGATTTTTTTTTTTTTTTAAGCAGCTAATGCACAGTAGCTGGCGTTTTGGCGTGCAGTGGTCTGTAAATTTCCATCAGTAAGGGAGGCGTTTGATCAGTGAAGCTCGAGGTGGTTGTCTGAGGCTGAGCTGGAGTCCAGGGACTTCAGGAAGCTCTGCAGAGGTTTGGATCACACCTGAGCCGTGACGCACTGATGTGGCGGTGAGGTATCACAGTGTAACACTTAGACCTTATAAACGCCGATATATCAGACGTAGAGTATCACGACCCAGAGGCCTCACGACCGCCCAACAGCAAGTCTGCTGGGTTTAATTATGTCTGCTTGCTACTGTGGGTTCTGTCAGGTCAGCACTGTTGACCAATGAGGGCACAGAGCGCTAAAAGCAACGAGCAAAAAAACAACAAAATGTCAACGCGAAAGAGGACGGATGAAGTCGATTAATGGAGACGAAACGATGAGGTCGTCGTCTTCCTTCCGGCGGTCATGTTGGATGTGACGGTCGGTCGGTAACCAAACGTCCTGGCTCTGTTTATTTAAAGATGACTGAGTATCGAGACTGAAATGTTTGTTTTGTAGAGTCACTCTCTGGCAACGAGGGCACAACTTTATGCAAATGAAGCGAACAACGCGCTCCTCTCACACAGAGCTGCGCTTGTTTCCACTGTAGGCGTTCAGGCTTTCTGTAGACGTCACTGTTCTCCCCACACAGATCTCGTTTGATACGTCGAGCCTCCGGAGAAACGACCACAGAAATGTTGGAGACTGTTTTAACCTGGAGCGTAGCGGTGAAGCTCACAGAATCTATCACTTAACCCTGGCCGAGAAGAGGTGCTTCCCTTCATTATTTGTTTTTGTTAAACGTTCCCTTCCTCTAAAAATCAAAGAGAGACGAAAGATTCTGCTGCCAGAGTCCGAGTCTCCCACCTGAAGACGAGTGCTTTTTCATTTATCACTGGTAAGGACGGCCTCACTGGGTGAGAGAGCGTCTCTAATATTCATGCTCCCTCTCTTTTATTTAAACCTGTCCTTTCCTTCCTCCCCGCTGACTTCTCCTCTCTGATCTCCCTCAGCCAGTCTCTTTCTGATTCTCTCTCTCTTTTCTTTTTTTTTGCAGCCGCTCCTCTTTTTATTTTTCCGCTCATCCAATCGGTGTCCAGGCTTCTCGGCCTGACTGGACCTGCTGGTTTACGCCTGTGAGACTCGGGAACAAAACTCTCCCTCCGCACTCGAAGTCACACCTCAAATTAATCATTTATTGAGCGCTCGACCTTGAAAATACTGCGTCTCCTGTTAAAAGTATTTATCACTAAATATTCCTGAGTTCTATCCATGTAATAGCTGCTGTAATCATGTGACAGTTACAGGATGGCGACCTGCGTTCCTTCCATCTCAGTGTTCAACTTCAGGCTGTTTGAACGCTTAACCTCGGCCCGGGCGATACGACTAAACACGCTATCAAGATAAAAATGTTCATATCAGTCGATATCGATAATTATCACGATAGATGTTCAATCATCATCTCTTGAATTTCCCTCGGGATCAATAAAGTATCTATCTATCTATCTATCTATCTATCTATCTATCTATCTATCTATCTTTCTATCTTTCTATCTTTCTTTCTATCTTTCTTTCTATCTTTCTTTCTATCTTTCTTTCAATTCAGATTTTTGCTTCTGAGTGAAAGATACCCGATGTTTACAGAGACCTAATGCCCCGGGTCTCTGCACAGTGAATACTTACTGTGTTGACTTTTGACTCATGTGTCAAGTCGGGGACGATATCTCACCTCTGGCCGAGTCAAACACGAGCGCTCAGGTGTGAGGCGAGACGGTTAAAAATGTGCACAAGCAGGTTTTGTGTCGACATTCAGAGCGGCTAACCTCGGAGCTAACAGGGCGTGTGAGTGTGTTTTTAACATCAGCCACATTTCCTCCACATGAGGGTTAGCTGTACAGACGCTAGCCCCCCCTCTAGCATCGTCACAGGTTATTCATGGACTTCCTGTTGCACCGTCTCGTGCCTGAGGTGTCACATCAGTGTGTGTGAGTAAACGGGCACGCGAGGTTCAGCAAGACGAGACGGAGTGCTGCGAGATAGGGCGCCCTCAGGGAGGTCTCCGACTGTCGCTGCAGAATTTGCACATTTGGTTTAAGTTTGTGAGCCCTCAGGGGCCCCATAACGGTCTTTGGCCCCGAGCTGTAGCTTTTTAAAAAGTCCAGAAAGTTCCATCATCAGCTTCATGAAGAAGTTTTAAGAAAGTTTCCCACATTTATTATTCATCGTCGCAGCTTTCATGAAAACCTTTTACTGCTCCACTAACCAAATAAAGTTACGGTTGGCTGAAAGGGAACCGAACCGGGCTGCTTGGTGGAAACGGACTCACAGCAGGAGACTTTCCCCGTCTGCTCTTAAAACTTAATCAGAGGAAATACAGATTTTAAACCAAAGTTGTCGGAGCCGTTACGTCCCTCATGCTACGGAGAAAGATGATAATCGTTTTTTGCACCTCGTGCGGTTCGTTGGCTTTGAAGCAGAGATCTCACCTCCGTCCGACCTTTTCCGCCTGTCCCTTCCTCCTCCTCCTCCTGATTTTGATTTGACCATGAGCGGCGACCGGTGGACCGCTCGGACCTTCAGCTGCTTTGATCTCTCGTACTTTTGGTGTTTCAACAACATGATGCAAGATGGAGGACATGTGCTGGATTATTTAACCCCCCCCCCCCCCCCCCCCCTCCAGTGAATATTTAATCGTCTTTTGGATCGTGCACTTCAGGAGCTGATCACAGATTCACAAGAACACGGCGTCTGTTCTCAAAGCTGATCTTAAATGTATTTGATGACAAACAGGTTTGTCTTCATGTGAGGAGTTGGCAGCAGGTCATCTCCTCTTCAGCTTTATTTGCTCTGCCGTGTTGGGGCTGAAGTCGGGTCGACTGAACGCAGACCTGGGCAGGTCCGACTGTCCTGCAGGAGGTGAAGCTGTGACCTTTCTGTTAAAGGACATGAAGGCTTGGACTAAACCACAGAGCGTGCCTCGTCTTCAGATGTGTGCAGCACCGGGTTCTGCTTTTAGAAACAAACTGACATCTGATATACACAAACCTCTTTTTAAAACCTGTTGCTGCCGCCGTGCCAGAACTCTTCTGATCGGGTTCAGTACTCGGTACATCGCCCTGCCTGAGGTGTGAAGAAGTCACAGGCTGACAGGAGAGACTCTCGTCATCGTTAATATCCAATCATTTAGCTTTAGGGGTGTGAAACGTTTTAATTGGTCGTGAAAAGACAGATTTTTTGAAGTGTAGTTTGAGGAACTTGACGTGAAGGTTATTTTTTTGTGTTTGCTGCAGCCTCAGGTTTCCCTTGCGCTTTCTGTGGGCCGGTTATCCGTTGGTCCGTTTCTCTCCTCCCCTCGCTCTTTGTGTCTTCAACAACGTCCCTCTTTGTTGGGCAGAAGGTCGTCGAGCATGATATCTGGGATTAACACACCCACACAGACGGAGTTCTCTACAGAGGCCTTTTAGGGTCAGTTTTCAGGAGAGACGAGGCCCTGCTTTGGGAACACTGAGCTCCCTCTAATCTCCAGGTGTCATTGTCCTCATCTGTCACCTGAAGCTCGTGTGTTATGTCTCCCTTCAGTTGTAAAGCTTTTGGTTTTCAGCAGTAAGACCCTGAACCAAAACATGAAGCTCAGAGCCAAACGTGGGATTTCGTCGTCTGGCTTTTAAAGAGGTTTAGCACCGAGCAGTGCCAGTTCAGTTGGTTTTGAAAAGAGTAGAGTGCGAGACTCCCAAAATCCGTTTTTAATCAGAAATAGCAAAAATGTGAAAAGGTCCAGAACTTGTGTCTCTAGTCTGTCCAATGATGAGAAAAGTCCATCCTCTCTGTCTTCTGCCTGCTCCACTTTTCAGAAAATGTGAGCTCAAACAGGCCGTTTGGAGATGTTCCCTTCATGACATCACAAAGGGCAGTAGCCCCTCCCCCAGGTGGGTGACACTCCCACAGCTAGGTGTTTGTTCTGCCCTCTGAGTCTGCCTTCTCACCGTAAACAATAGGACATGGAGCCAGAAAGCAGCGAGTACACCCGAGCCCTTCCAGAGAGGGGGCGTGGTCAGACACAGCTCATTTACATATTTAAAGCTACAGACACAGAAACAGCCTGTTCTGAGCAGGGCTGAAATAGAGGGGTTTATAGACATGATCAAATACAGGATCAGAGTAGATTTACAACAACACACTTCACACACATGATGAAGAGGAGCGAGGACACTGATTTCACCTGAAGAAGAGGAGATCATGTGACCTTCAAAGTATTATATTTAAAGGGGCATTAACATTTTATCCCGAGCTGTATGAGTGGATTTGAGGTTAAAAAACCTTTTAACACGTTTGACTGTAGTCTGGACACACCAGCTCGAGTACAGACAGGAAATCCTGGACTTAAAATCCTTCATTTAAAATGAACCAAGCAAAGAAGAAGATCTTATGTTGAGATAAAACGGCTGAAATGGGAGCTTCCTCCAGTCTGTTCTGCCTAAATAAGCTCATATTAATGTACCTGTGAGTCATATCATGTAAAGATGGACGCATGAAGGAACCTCCTAGCGTGCATGAGGAAACAAAGTGAGGCTTACTGTAATACCCACAGTCCAAAAAACGGAGGCGGTGAGGAGAGTTTGGTCCATTTAAGGCAGCAACAGATTCAACCTGCCTCCAAGAGGTTTTTGATTTTCTGTTCGGCTCTCTAACTTTAGCACGGCTCCGTCACTGCGGAGGGCTTCCTCTTTATTCATGCTTCAGAGGAGCAGATCATCATGTCTCACAGCCGTACCTTAAAGAGCTTTTGTGTGAATGAATTAAAGATTAAAACATAAAGAGGCTGAACTGGCTCCGGAAATATCCGGTAAAGCACTCGGGCTGTGTTAAAAAAAAATCGATGCAGTAATAGATACAAATACATGTTCAGATGTTACTGAATCAATGCGGCTGCAGATCTGTGATGACAGTTTTAAAGGTCAGTAACACCTGAAGGCCCTGACACGCGTCTCGCATCGTAACGACAGACGGACAGACGCCGCCTGCTGGCGTGGAGCGTAGTAGATGTTTTGAAGCTGCTCGGCCTGTTTGCAGAGAGGCTGTTTAAACATTTGAACACGAGCTGTACATAATGGAAGTCAATAACGTTTGCAAAACTTAGACTCCTGTGTTGACTTAAAATGTGTCAGTGATGCTGGTTGCTATTTGTTTTGTGTTTGAACAGAAATCTGAAGGCCTGATCGTCGATGTTCATATTTAAACATGAAACCTGTTTTATCATCTTAAAACGGGTCAGATTAGCTTTTTGAGATTCCACCAGGATGCTTCTCCTGTGTTACCTGATCAATAAGTTCACCTTTAACTCTGACTCTTTTTGATTGAGAAACAAGAAGCCCTTTTCTTAATGCTCTGTAACGAAGCTCCGCCCCCAGGCTCTGCAGATCCCTGGCTGCTCCTGTAACGTCTCCGGTAATACTTCCTAAAGCGGTACAGTAGTTTTCATGTCCTTGTGACGGTTACAAAGTTTGTGATATCTGCTCATTGGCCGTGTTTGAAAAGCCGTGGCTCCTGCTGGGATGAAGTGCTCTAAAGATAGATTTTTGTACAGGATGGCACCAAAGTAAAGTCGTCATCGATTGAGGTAAGAGGTTTTTTTGTGTTTACTGCAGAGACCGTCGAGTACATTTGGGAAATGTTCAGTGACAGACCTCTTCACTCAGTATGTCCGCTCTGTTCCTGCTCCGCTCCTTCTCGCTGACGTAGAGCGGATGCAAAGCGTATAACTCAGTTTGATGGCTCGTGTAACATGCAGGAAGAAGAGTCGGGGGGGGGGGGGGGGGATAGCAGCTTCATGAGTGAATGCTTCACATTCGGTTCCTGTTTTGTCGTCATGTTGGAGCGATGCAGTAAGCGATCAGGAGTCTGTATCTTGTGTTTTATTTTGAAAGGGAACCTTGCATTCCCCTGTCCGAGCTCCATCCTGGGTCGATCTGCTCTGTGCAGTTTGATTCGTGCTCGCAGCGAGCTACTTACAAAAAAATAGACTTGGTAGTTGCCGGAGACGGACCGCTGCTGCGCCTGCCGTGGAAACACGGGCGGCGTTCTGATCTGGAGTGTGCGGCGCCTCACAAGGATCCAGTTAAAACTGCCAGTGACACACACACTGAGGTGGCAGCAATTAGCACGGGCAAACTTGGCACACACACACACACACACACACACACACACACACACACAGATTCAAAATGAGAGTTTGCTCGTGTCCTACTTCACGCGCTCACGCTGGCACAGCTTCCTCGCTCAGTTTAATTATGATGATTAGTCGTTGCCTCCAGCAGAGTCTTCGAGAAGCCTTCATCTCATGCCGTAAATCTAGAAGATGAGGAGGTGCAAACAAAAGCAGAGAAACATGAAAGAAGTGACCAGGAAGTTTACAGAAAAATCAAATGCACAAAATAAAAAAGTGACCCGTCTCAAGCTGAAGGATGCGCACAAACAAAATTTACAGACCTGAATTTATCAGGAAGTAAGATTGTTTTTCTGAATTTCTGATGTCTGCCTTCTCACTGTAAACGATCAGACACGGAGCGAGAAAGTTATCACCAGCAGAAAGCTGCTCAAACTAGGATCAATGTTGGAGATGCTTTTGAAACATGGAGAGAGGTTAGAACGCAGAAAGCTTTACAGACCCATGCAGAGCTGGCTAAACACTGAAGCTACAGTGTCCACCACATGCAGAGCTGGCTAAACACTGAAGCTACAGTGTCCACCACATGCAGAGCTGGCTAAACACTGAAGCTACAGTGTCCACCACATGCAGAGCTGGCTAAACACTGAAGCTACAGTGTCTCTACATGCAGAGCTGGCTAAACACTGAAGCTACAGTGTCCACCACATGGTGACCTGTGTGAGAGGAGGGGTGGAGACAGCTCTCTGTGATGATCAGAGTTTAGACTGCAGTACCCATTTTAAACACTAGGGTAACAGAGTGACATGCTGCTCCTTTAACATGAATCTTTTTTTCTCTGTCTGTCCTCAGTGAAGCTAGAAAGGAATCCTGCAAGAGGGATTAGCGGTCCGTCAATGAGGAACTACCGGCTCATCTTCTGCCACAACCTGAAGCAGCCCTAGATGGTTCAGCGGTTCACTGGTCAGGGGAGGAGAGGATAGGACACACTTTCACTGCTACACGGTGAGTACACACAACGACCAGTGCAACAACACAACACACAAAGAGCACAGTGATTTCAGTTCAAACCTTTGTTTCCCTGCATTCTGCTTTATTTAAAGCGATGTAACGTGAGGCATGAAAAGCTGGTTTGACTCTAAATAAACTCTGGAGATGATCCTTCTGCCTCCTTATGAGGAAAAGCAACACCATCTGCAGCCGTTTGCATCCTGATTACTCACCAGCCCACCGCCGTCTTCCGAGTCCAAGGTTCAAATCGTTGATGATTTTCTTTGCTTTGCATTGATTTCCATCCTGCCGCCAGACTCTGCCCGCCACATCCTCGCCTTTGCATGAGAGCCGAGGGCGAGATGACGACAACGAAGCTCGCTGCAGAGAGGGGAATTTATTTTAAGTAGTGACCTTTTGAATGACGATTATGCAACGGATAACAAGACGAGACTTTTTTTTTTTTTTTTTTGAATGCAGCTAGAATCGTGTTTATGTCATTTAGAAAACAATCCTGGAGCTGTGCTTCGTGCACGCGTCACCAAGTATGGAGGCTATAGTCCGGCTTCAAATCCGGCCTGTGGCTTCTTTCCTGCCTGTCCGTCCCCACTCTCTCCCTCTGCAAATCGTCTTAAATCTGTGTTTCCATCTTCCTGCTGTGCAAACACAGTGGATGCATCATCCCGTCAAAACAGATCCTGAAATTAAAAGTTAAAAGTCGACGCCGGATGCTCCTCTGCTCATCCGATTCTAAAACATCTGAACGTCTGAATCTGACAGTCCGGTACATTTGTAGAGCTCACAGGAGAATTAGGACTCCTCCTCCTCCTCCTCCTCCCCAGAGGACAAGGTGTGAAGAGGAGGTTTAAAGCTGTGCAGTCTGAACCAGACAACGTGTGTGTGTGTGTGTGTGTGTTCCTTTTTGTTTGTGATGGATGGAGACGCAGCGTGGACTGATGGCTGCTAATCTCTCCTTTGTAAAATCACTACATCTCCCTTTTTTGGTCTAAGCTCGGCTCCTCTTCTTCTTCTCTGTCTTCTCATGTCTCCTCCCTGAAGACGTGAGGTCTTGGCGGGGCTGTGGTGAGGAGGAGGAGGAGGAGGTGGAGGCCATGAGGAAGAGCGTGTCTCCGTCACCAGGCAACGAGGGCGGGAGCTCAGCCGGCACCACGCGGGTTTTTGGCGTTCCTTTGGAGGAGGTGACACGCACGCACACTATCAGTGGCCACGAGGTTCCTGCTCTGGTGAAGCGTATCGTCGAATACATCGAGGAGCACGGTGAGTGAACATTAACCCATCGTTACGTATCATGATGTTTGCAATAATTTAAATCCCTGGGTGACTTTCCCCGTTATCGTTCCTGAGGTTCATACTTCTGAGCGCTCGGTTACATCTGATAGCACTCGAATGTTTGAGTTTCCCAATAACGCCCCGCTGCTCTCGCATCACGATAAACCAAAATATGTCGGGTGGTGGCGATCCAGTCGACGTGATAAGATGAACTCTGGATGCTCCGGCGGACATCTCCACGCTCCGCTTCCTTTCTCCGTTACATAACCGCTCCGTCAGCTGCAGCTCCGACTCAGAGCACGGCTCAGAGAGTGAAACCTGTCCTCATATCCACCCACTTTAAACATTTCCTGTCAAGACTCACAGAGCAGGAACCGCACTCTGACATAATCATCTTCATGACAGCATGGTTTTGCTCTGAAGGTGTTTTTGGCCAGAGTAGAGGTGCTGCTCTTACTCCTTGATAAGGACACTGGTTTCCCTCCCCCTTTCTCCCCTCTTCGTCCCTGGAGGTGTGGACTTGGACATTTTTTGAGAACCAGAGAGTGAGAGGGGGAGGCTGCCTGTCCCGTGTCCGACTAATGCACTCCTCCTCGGGTTTCCTTCTCACCCCCCCCCCCCTCTTCGTGTCTGGAGGAGAACTTTGAAAAAACTAATTGGAGAAACAGCTTTTGTAAACTCGGTTTGCGAAAGGTCGCTCGCAGAAGTCAGTAAACTGTGTCTCACGGGAGAAGGGCGAGCTGAGGCCTCGTCAGCATCCCCTCCTCTAAAGTTTCTCCGCGCCCCTGGTTCTCTAAAATAGAACCGGAGTCTGACACAGCAGGACAGTGACGGAGAAGTTTTCACCTTACAAAAAGTGACATCAGAGGTTTTGGATGGAGGATAGTGAATCATGAAGAGAACTGTCTTGAGGACACAGTTGGGTAACTTTCTTGTAAAACCAGTCGAGTCAGTGGAATTATTTTCATCCAGCACTTCACCTCGAGTGACCAGTGAAGCACGATGATGATGATGGTGAGTGTGTGTCCTGGGGGCTGCTTGACCATTTGAGGTTATGTAACGACCGTCTAATCCTCCCGGGCTTCGCTCCGAGCGCCGCTGCCAGTGCAGAAGTTATTCAGCCGCTGAGGGAGCTTAATCTCTCTGCTCTGATGTGTGTTTGATGTCCCAGGTTTTATAAGAGCAGTCTGATTAAAACAGGAATTCTGCAGATAATCGGGTGTTAGGGTGAGCACGGAAAATGTGCCGAAGCAAAGCCGTGTCATCTCTGAAAGGCCGACGCCGTCTATCAGGGATCGTCCTCATGATTTGATTTGATTTGATTTGATTTGAAATTGTGTAAATGTGAGCAGTCGGTGTTCGAGGAGCTGAAGGTCGGAGCTGCAGAAAACACACAGGAAGATGGGCTGATAGCTTGTTATGTAACGCTGCTGTGTTATCCTCTGGATCTCGTGCACATTCAGTGTGATCAGGCCTCGATCACCACTACTGATAACAGACGTTGAGGACGCGTGCGTTTGGAAACACTTGATCTTACTGATCTTTTTTTTTCTTTTTTCATTTCTGTACCTTTTTGCAGATTTAAGATATTCTGTATCTTATTGTTACACATGTCGTATGTCACGTGCCGATCTGTCGGTGCACCCTGAATGGTTCTCATCGCCGCTGTTTCTGAGTCAGTAGCTGAAACTTGGTCCCGTCTGTGTCGTCAGGTCACCTGGATCTGGAGGGGCTCTTCCTGGTAAATGGCAACGCAGAGCGCGTGGATTGGCTGCGCCAGCGTTACGACAGCGGAGAGGAGGTGGAGCTAGAGAAGGAGGCGGACCTGGCGTCGGCCGTCAGTCTGCTCCGACTCTTCCTGCAGGAGCTTCCCGAGCCCGTCATCCCGACTTCCATACAGGGACACATTCTCCAGCTGCACCAAGGTGTGTGACGGGGACGGCTGCTCCGCCGCCAACGCCGTTCTTCTTCTTCACTCACCTGAACATTTTCCTTTTGTTATATAAATGAGTTTCTGCAAACAGCTGAGTTTACTCTTTGAATGTTTCTCACAGATTATCTGTTTGAATCCCCCTCTCACGCAGATTACAGCCGTGTCCCGTCATCGATTTCATAATGATAATAATAAATATGCAAATTTTGAGCTGATCCTAACCTGTGTCGTTCTTTAATATCTGCAGATTACAGCAATGAAGAGGAGCTGTGCAGAAACCTGAAGTACCTCCTGCAGCAGCTTCCGCAGCTCAACTACGGCCTGCTGCGCTTCCTGTGCCGCTTCCTGGCCAGCGTGGCGTCGCTCCAACAGGAGAGCTGGAACATCGGGACGCTGGCTGCTGTCTTCGGTCCAGACATCTTCCAGTAAGACTTTGTTCTGTGTGTGTGTCACTGACACGACGTCCGTGGTTTGTTCAGTCTAATTCTTCCTTGTGTCCCGCTCGCAGTCTGTCGACTGAAGCGGAGGACCTTCGAGACCAGGAGTCCGTCAGCAGAGTCCTCGCTGAGCTGCTGGACAACCAGGAGGGCCTGTTCGACTCTGAGGACGACGACGTCTCCACCACCAACGACTACAGCTCCATCAATGAACAGGTACGTCCACGCCGCGCTGAACGCTAAACACGCCGTGGCAGTCAAAACAGAGGCTGGTGGGGAATCATGGGAGTGATGCTCTGCGCTACTCCTCCTCCTTCCTGCGCCCCCCCAGGAAATCCAAGTTCTAGTTTATCGTAGTCAAGACGACCGACCTGAGACGTTTTTTATCACAGCAGCAGCTTGCAGCTTGATGATGCAGAATTCTGTGTTTCCACGGCAACGATAAACCTGCCTTGGCGGCTGCCTCGAAAGACGCGGCCCGTTTCAACCCCAACATGAAAGATTTCTCCGGATAAGCTGATGTTTAAAAAACTCCACAACAAAAACAAAGAATAACAAAGATTTAGTCCATTTTTTATATTGATAGATGACAATTCAAAGTTTCGTTTCACGAGACGTCCGAAGCATCACGACCAAGAGACGCAGATTAAAGCGTCATGATCACAAACCAAACAGAAGATCAAATAACGTTTGTGGTGATTCAGGAAAAACAAACGAGGACGAGTTTGAGTTTGGCGTCCAGGTCCAGCACGTCACAAGCAGACTCCCTCGCTGCTCTTCCTCCTCGCGCTGTCGTTTGTGATGTAACCGAATGCAAAGTTCTTCCAACAACGAGACGTTCCTGGAAGGACCGCACCCGGACGACACACCCGCAATCACGAGCACACATACCAAACACAGAGCAGGCGAGGTCACAGTCTGACTCTGTCTGTTTTTCAATTCTTCTCGTGCATGCTCTGAACGCTCCCCCTGTTGCCTAGCAACACGACAGGCCCGGGCGTCACACTGTGAACATTGAAAGTTATTGACAAAGTTTTATGACGCAAATGTTGATTTTTGAATCTGCGTTGAGTCTTAAGATCAAACTCTCCCTCAGAGCGGCGAAGGTTAGGGTTAAATAGGAGGGGGCGGGGCTCCGTGCAGGAAGTCTCCGGCTGTCGACAGCGTCACATGTTTTTTGCTTTCTGAAGGCGCCGTGTCCTGTTGGCGTCAATCCTGTCTCATGGCTCTTTTTTTTCTTTCTACATGTTACATGTTTGAGAGCGTGACACGGAGCGAGGAGGATGAGATCCGTCGGAAGCATCAAACATTCATTTCATCCAGGCGGACGCTTTCTGCTGTGAACGCTCTCTTGACCATCAAAAACAACTGAGGAAAAAAAAAACGCTAGGTGGACGCGGCGCCTCGTCGAACTGAAAACCTTAGAGAGAGTTAACTCAGTTCACCTTTCTTATTCTCTCTTCAAATATATCGTTCTGTCCTTTATGAATCAGAATATGATTTACCAAGCGAGGCAGAGCGGAACCAGCAGACGAGGACAGACGGAAGAAAGTGTGTGAGGACGAGTCGTCTGTGAGTCTTATGTAAGACAGACGGCCCCAAAGGTGGGCGGTTTACAGAGGTGCAGGGAGAAGAAGAAGCTGCTGGTGATGTAACCACACGGAGCTCTGTGAGCACATACCGTCATGAAGGGGATAATCTCACACACACACACACACACACACACACACACATGCTTCACGCTTCAGCTAAGCTCGCTAACAGACTTATGAGCAGGTTAAAAACGCCAAAAGTTCAAAACGTCAGTTCATATTTAGCTCATTCTTTCCTCTATGCTCAGAACAGCCGGAGGTTATTTTAATATTTTTTTATATGTGTCTCTCTCACACGTCTCTTTGTGATCGTACGTCTCCAAAGTCCCCGCTCATAACCTGAAGCCTGCGTGAGGTGGCGTTGAGGCCGGCGCAGGAGTAACACGGGGAAACACGCGGTCCGTTAAGCAGCAACAAGGGAAACAGTGTGAGAAGCTTTCAGACCACTTCCAGCTTTAAGAGCGTGCTCATCGAGCGGGCCGAGGAGAAGGTGCACGGACTCGTGGTTGGCTCAGGCTCGACTCTGAGTCGTGCTCGCACTCGGAGGCTGGTGACTTGTTGTTTTGGAGTTCGGACTTGTTTGGGATGCACGCCTCATAAATCACCACGCTGCGTCCTGCAGCACGTTCCTCCTCCTCCTCCTCCTGCTCCTCCTCCTCCTCCTCCTCGTACCAGCGTGTGACCGACATGAAACAAACTAAGCAGATTGTCCCGTCAGAATAAGCTCCGTGTTTTGGGGCTTTGTGTGACTTGTAGTCGAGATCAAAGCCTCTTTCAGATGTTACGTAAATGTGGTGACATTTTAACGTTTCTCAATCCGACTGAAACTTCTAGCAAACAAAAGTCTGAACTCGTGCCGTCGTGGAAAACGGAGAGAAACGGATACGACGTTCAAGAAAGACGCTTTAAAGACTCTCGGCTCAGGCCGAACTGTAAAGAGTGCCAACACATCGTCTCCATGGCGACGTTCAGACGAGATGGAGCAGCTCCATCTATAATATCAAAAAGGAAAAAAAAAAAAAGTGTGAAATCCTCAAACCGTCTGCTGCACGTTGCCAACGCGTCTGACCCGCTGACCCCGTGTTCGTCTGAGTCTACTCGATCGAGTCTGTGAAAGGACGTCCGTTGAGTTGTGTCCTCTTGCTTCTTCTCTGCCAACTTCTCAAAGTGTTTCTGGAGCCGAGCCACGAGTCTGATACCTCAGCGTGCAGCAGCAGAGTACTGTTACATGTCATCATGTTCAGCTGTAAGTGAGAACACGCACACCTGTGTGACCCTTTGATTGGAGCAGGAGGAGGCGCCCTCTCGTTGGGCGCTCCATCCCGTGAAGGTGATCATGCTGCGTCAGGACACGGGGCCCTGCAGGCTGAACGAGCAACGTCTGGACCTTTGATTAGCAGAGTGCTAAAGAGTTTGTAGGAGCTTACATTTGGCCTCTTTTTTCTATGAAGATGGTTGATTATTGATTGATCCCAGCCAGGTCAGGAGAAAATCAGGAGCAGATGAAATGATGGAGATGTTTCCAGGAGTGCGTGAGTGAAAGCAGCGTTTCTGCGACAGACAGTCCATCAGTGGAAAAACAAACGTTCTCCTGCAGCTTCAAACCCAAGTGTCTGTAACTGCAACGTGGAGAACAAAGCAGGTGACGATCTCTCCAGTGTCCTGAGGTTTAAGAATCTCACTTCAGGAGGAAGCGCACGCACAAAGGAGCCTTGGAAAGCGGCCATTGTTCTGTGTTCTCGGCCGGACCGTCGCTCCAGCTCATGATGTCAGCAGGACTTGTTGTTGTTTTCTCTGTTTTCCATCCGAGAGTGCGACCGGATCAGACCGCTACAAGCAGAGTCAAGGCCAAGGACCTTTTGTTCCCGGGCTTCTCTCTCTGCCCCGTGTGTTCACACACAGATGTTTCTGTTGTAGCATGTCGGGGTTATGTCCTTTAGCGTTTAGCTGTCTCATGTGATGCTTGATTAAAAGGTGTTTTAGGATCCATCCAGCCTGCTTTCACACCTCCTCTGTGACGGCCAAACTCGACCTTTAAGTGACATTGTAAGCGTTGTCACGTGAACACTCCTTCACGCCTTCACTTGGCTGTCGGTGTGTTTGTCAGCTGGCTGCTCAGTTTCATTTATGGCTGCTTAAAAAAAAAAGAAAATCCAAACCTTTGATTTGGTTCATCCATGAAATCGCTTCACGATAACGAGAGAGACTGCTGATGCTTCTTATGATGATGTTTTCATATTTTTCTGCAGCGGAGGCGATCGCTTCATCAACAAGTCGTTCTAACTCAGCAGGAGAGTCGACTTGTTTGTTTTTGTTAGTTTGTTGGTTGGCGCTGTCAGTCGAGGAGGCGTGAGAGGGTGTGGTGTGAAGTCGCTCCTCTCCGGCTTTTCACGCCGTTTAGTCATTGAGTTAACATTTTACAGACACCTACACGTTAAAATGCAAATCACAGCTGCTCAGCCGCCACTCTTTATTTCTTTCTAGAAAATTCAATTTCAGAAGCTCAGCTCACAAGGACGAAGAGATAAAACAGAGGAGTAAGGCTTTCACACACACACACACACACACACACACACACACACACAGAGTATTATGAGTCATCCTCCCCAGTCTGCACATGTGACGGTGCAAGAATTTCCCCGACAGCCAATCAGAGCTGGGGGGGGGGGGGGAGAGAGAGACAGAGGTGTTACCGTAGCAACGACGCAGTGACAGAAGCAGATGGGGCGGCTGCTGAGAAAAGAGGAAGGAGAGTTGAAACGAGGACAAACAAACAGAGAGAGAGAGAGAGAGGGCGAGAGAGAGAGAGACAAGAGACGGTGTCATGGTGACAGCTCTGTTTCGTGACCTTTTGACCCTGATAACGTCCGGAGGTTTTCACAGCGTGTGAGGAACACGTTTGTTACACTGTTGATTTATTTTTATTGACTTATTTTATTAATACATTTAAGCGGCTTTATGCTCGTGTCGTCCATCTCTGCTTTACACTCAGATTCATTAAACTCCTCCTCTTCCTCCTCCCCCTCCTCCTCCTCCTCCTCCTCCTCCTCTCCTCCTCCTCCTCCTCCTCCTCCTCCTCCTCTTCCTCCTCTTCCTCCTCTCTCCAGGTTTTTTCCTGCCTCTCAGTGTCGGTCTGTAAATCTCTCGGTGATTTGCTCGTTGTGACGTATTTGTCATCTTAAAGTTAAACGTTTTCCGACCCCACAGGAAGTTAAGCTGTTGTGATCATTCTGACTCGCTTGCAGGACTGTGGGGTCTGTAAACGGGGCGCGACCTCACAGTGAGGTCACACACACCCCCCCCCCCCCCCTCGATCTGACCCCCCCCCCCCCCTCATTCTCATTCTTTATTTGGTTTGGGCCGCACACTATCTGCAGCGTCGACGTCTAACGCGTTAGCTCCGTCTATATTAAGACGTGTTATGAAACAAACAGACATATCTTGTTCCTGACGTGGACACACACACACATACACACACATACACACACACACACACACACACCTTTCTCCCTGCATATCTCTCCTGCCTCTTCGTGTCCAGGACAGTTAATCTCCTCTCGCCTTCAGATAATCTGACCCTGATTAAAAAAAAAAAAATGAAGAGGGAAGGAAATGTTTTATTTCATGACCGTTGGCATCACAGCGTCCAGTTATTAACGTCCAGCTGAGTTACAATCAAACGCTGTCTTTGACTTTCCTCCGACTGACACTGCAAACAAGTCTTCGCTTGTCGCCTTGTCTCATGGCGTGCATCGTGGCGTGAACGAGCAACTGTTAAACTAACTTAAGTGTTTTTATATTGTGCTGGGGAAAAATAACCTTTTCTTGTCAGTCGTGGGAGAATCCAGAATATCCAATCAGATGGCAGCTCGCACTCATTTGGTTACTTTTCTCGCCGGTCGTTGGACCCGAGGCAGGAAACCTGAGAACTCGATGTTTAAAGTTCAGCTCGCTCAGAGACTGATCGTTCTCCTTCCCGCCTTCAGATCACCGAGCTGCTGGACGACGAGCGCTGCGAGGCCGAGTGTGAGGAGCTGCCTCAGGACGGAGACGAGGGTCCCGGCTTCCTCTGACTCACCACAACACACACACACCGACGAAGAACCCCGCAGTCAGGTGAGACCGCTTTACATTCAAGTGTTACCTAAGAGTGTGTGTGTGTGTGTGTGTGTGTGCGGGCCTGTGTGTGTGCGGGCCTGTGTGTGTGTCACGGTCAGCGCCATGCTGCTAGCTGTGTCCTACTGGCCTTTAAGATGATTACAGTCTAATCCATAATCCACACACACACACCAATACACACACACACACACACACCAATACACACAGACTCTGCTGTTATCTGTCATTACACGGTTTGTTGAACGCAGAGACAGGAAGGGGTTAAAAAAGGTCGACGGCACCGTAAATGTTCAACGTTTGAGTCGTTGCTGTAGGGTCCCGACCCACCAGTTGAGAACCACAGGTCCAAACGAGGCGTGTGTGTGTGCGCGCGTGTGTGTGTGGGTGTGTGTGGTCCTGCAAGCGAGGCAGAATGATCACAACGGCCGGTTAGCAGAGTCCGTGTGTGTGTGTGTGTGTGTGTGTGTATGTGTGTGTGGTAATGTGTGTGTCCACTCTTCGTGGATGTTCAGTGGTTAATATGCCGTCTGTTTATTTGTGTTTGATGGAGGAAGGCTTTACAGTCAGTGGCAGCTGTTGGAGTGTGTGTGTGTGTGTGTGTGTGTGTGTGTGTGTGTAAATTATTTAGATTGCAGCAGCTGGCCTCATGTGGTTGGTTCAGTGTGTATTAAGTCCCTTTAAAGTGAAGGCAGACTGTTTGACCTTGAGTGACCTTGGTGTCTGGTCTGGAGGATTAGTCCACGGACCAAACCATTAAAACCATCTGAGTCCCAGCCCGGACTCCGGAGCGCTGCGTGTCCAGCCCTCTTTCTCGTCAGTGTTCCCTCGAAGCTCGAAGGTCACAACGCCTCGCCGTGATGTCATCAGGAGTCTAAAAGTTCAGGAGGTCACTAAAGGTCAAAGACTAAATCGCACAACTCAGGAAAACCTGTTCCACACTGATCCCAGTGAAAGAGCGAGGAGGGGGAGTGGGCTGGAGCTGGTCCTGGTCCCCGCTGTCATATGGCGAGAGGCGGGGTTACACCCGGGACTGGTCGCCTGTCTATCACAGGGGAAACTTTGAATCAGCAGGAAACCTAAGCAGCATGTGTTGGGACTGTGGGAAGAAGCCGGAGCACCCGGAGGAGAGAAGCAGGAACGTCCTCGCTGTGACGCTGCAGGGTTTTTTTAATCGTGGCTCTTCCTCCTGTTTTGATGAGTCATCGGGGTCAAAGGTCACCTGTGCGTCTGTGCGTCTGTACCGACTTAAAGCTGATTCCTCTCCACAGTCATACATCTTCATCGTCTCTATCTGTCTGTCCGTCTCAGTTAACTGGTCAGTCAGTTGATGAGTCATTGTTCATATCTTTACTGCTGCCTTCATCACTGACTCTTCCTCCTAACTGTTTATGACAGCTGGGACAGAAACACACTTCCTGTAAACCTCGTTAGCTCTGCCTGACAGACAGGGAAGTCTGTCTTCTGTAGCTGTTACAGTCAGCCTTTAATAGTCTCTGACAGCCAACACACACACACACACACACACACACACACGCTCATTTTAAATCTATATATAATCCCTGGTATTTCTCTTCTGATCTCCCTTCCTCCCCCGTCACTTCTTCCCATCTCTCGCCCTCTCTCTCTCTCTCTCTCTGTCTCTCTCGCCCTCTTTCTCTGTCTCTCCCTCTCTCTCGCCCTCTCTCTGTGTCTCTCTCTCGCCCCTCTCTCTCTGTCTCTGTCTCTGTCTCTCTCGCCCCGCTCTCTCTCTCTGTCTCTCTCTCTCTGTCTCTCTGTCTCTCTCGCCCTCTCTCTCTCACCCTCTCTCTCGCCCCTCTCTCTCTCTCGCCCTCTCTCTGTGTCTCTCTCTCGCCCTTCCTCTCTCTCTGTGTCTCTCTCGCCCCTCTGTCTCTCTCTCTCGCCCCCCTCTCTCTCTCTGTCTCTCGCCCCTCTGTCTGTCTCTCTCTCTCGCCCTCTCTGTCTCTCTCTCTCTCTCTCTCTCTGTGTCTCTCTCTCTCTCTCTCTCTCTCTCTCTCTCTCTCTCTCTCTCTCTCTCTCTCGCCCCCCCCTCTCTCTCTGTGTGGAAAGTATTTTTTCACGAGGCGTCTGAGCTGTTCCTGAGTGTGAGGGCTGGTTGGGTTCAGTCCTGAGTGAAGCAGGAAGGGATGGAGTAAAGAGGAACGTGTCCCCTGCTTGTAAAGGGATTTATTGATTTGAGTGTGAACAGAATGTATCAAACGTCGGGGAGAGGGAAAGGTCAGGACGTAATAAAACACTCGTCTTTAATTGGTGTCCTTGCGACTCACACTCACGTCCACGTGGCGTCTGTGACATGCTCACGCCTCTCCTTAAAGCCCCTCCCTCGCTCCGCCTTATTTTGATGTTGAGATGATTTACCACGCCACGCCAGAGAGCGCCGAACATGCCGCGTTGGCTTCCTGTGCGCTTCAGTGCTGTGACAGGTGTCCTGCATGTCTACACCAGCTAAACATACACACAAACACACACACACATTATGTAGGTCAGGACAGGAGTGTGTGTGATACTTTGACCTGCTTTAAAAACCCCTCCGCTCTTATGTGACTCTGACCCGGCGCTCTAAGATCAGCACGCAGTCACAACACGTTCTTATTCAGGACAAGAAGCTTCATGGTGGATTGTTTGATTTAAAGATGGACGTGTCTCCGGCGGCTGATTTGAAGCGTCACGGTCCCACGTAGTCATGAATGTGTTTATGAAAAACCTCAGGTGTCACCGAGGAAGACCAGGAAGTCCCATACACACCACAAAA